>NC_066525.1:13417860-13495360 GCF_024679095.1 Eriocheir sinensis
AACTTCAGCAACAAAAACCACTGACCATGTGTGGCTCTAGTCTACACATAACCCATGTTTTCCTACATGGTCGTCTGATAATCATCAAGGTTCTGTGAGAGCCAGGTGGTGGGTGAACAAGTGACTGGGGTGCACCCAAATGTCCAGCAGCAGCAGCAAGTAGGGCAAGTTGGGGAGACATGTAACCAGCTGAACGTCGAAGCAAAATGCCAATTTTGATTTTGATTTATTTAAGGAACAAGTCATGTATGCAAATTTTTAACAGCAATCTCCTTTTATCTATGAGGTGTGTGGCAAGGCTGATGTGGGGCTGCAGCTGCGGTGGTGGCAGCATGTGACATGGCAACATTCCATGTCAACTGAGGCCACAGATTATGTAGCTCCCATGACTGCTATTGATCATATGCAAGATGGCGCCACTATAAACACTCGCCTGCGCCAGAACGGGCTGGGCCGACCATCAGGCCCCACCTGGAAGAAGCCTTGGGCTGACCATCAGGCCCCACCGGGAAGATGCCTACCGGCGCAATAGGCAATCAACGTAAAAAAAAAAAAATAAAAAAAAAATAAAAAATAAAAATTGTAAAACTAATGTCCCTTTTGAGTTACCTTTATTGTTTTTACAACTCTGGACATGCAAGTCTTGTAATTAGCGGTTATATTTTATGCCAAGAGAAGATCGATAGAGCCCGAGAATGAGTACCTCAGTGCTCATATAAAAGAATATTGTAGCTTTTAGAACAGCAGCACATTAATATTAAATATGGTGGGTAAAATGAAGAGTCCAGGCTATTGCCCACTAATGAAAAAGGCCTAAAACAGTTGATGAGAAAGATAATGGTTGTAATCTACCTTAATTTCATGGGAAACTGCCTTAATATCTGATGGGAAGGCTAAATATACAAGAAGATTAATTTCACACTCACCAGTTGATGAAGGAGCTCTTCCCCGCTGAGTGGTTGCCCATGAGCATGACATTGATCTTCTTCCGAGGAGGCAAAATCTTCATGCCCAGGCTCTCTCCAATGCCCACCAAACCTACAGAGAGAGAATGTTTGTCATGTTGCTGCTGTGTTAACTCAATGAGAGCAACACATCTTTCTGCACTTTTAACTTTCACTCAATATGTTTGGTACTTCAATTTCACCTTTTTTTTATTTAGGTAGCTATCAATCCATCAAGATAAAGTTGAAAAACCACATTTGGTTGTATAGAAAGTCTTATTAGTAAGGAAGAAATATGAATTTTCTGAGTCAAGACCTATAGTAACTGTTTGGGGTTTTAAGAGGAAATGGAAGAGGATTAAGAGGAATTTAGAGGATGATTGAGAGGTTTAGAAGAGGATTAATCCTCTTCCATTTCCTCTTGACCCTTTCCATAATGTGACGCCAACGTCTGCATCACGGATGGAAAGGGTTAAGATATCTTCAAACACATGATAGCCAGCAACTTGTGGTATAAAGTAACAAAAAATTGACTCACTTCGTTGTATAGAAAGTCTTATTAGTAAGGAAGCATTTATGAATTTTCTGAGTCAAGGACTATAGTAACTGTTTGGGGTTTTGTTAGGTTAGGTTAAGTTTAGGGTATCTTCAAACACATGATTGCTAGCACCTTATGGTATAAATCAGCAAAGAATGACCTCACTTTGTTGTATAGAAAGTCTAATTAGTAAGGAAGCATATGTGAATTTTCTGTGTACATACCTATAGTAACTGTTTGGGGTTTTGTTAGGTAAGGTTAGGTTAAGTTTAAGGTATCTTCAAATACATGATTGTCAGCACCTTATGGTATAAATCAATAATGACCTAACTTTGTTGTATGGAAAGTCTCATTAGTAAGGAAGCATTTATGAATTTTCTGTGTCAAGACCTAGTACTACGGTAACTGTTTGGGGTTTTGTTAGGTTGGGTTAAGTTTAGGGTTTCCTCAAACACATGATTGCCAGCACCTTACAATATAAATCAACAAAGAATGACCTCACTGTGTTGCATAGAAAGTCTCATTAATGAGGAAGCATATATGAATTTTCTGAGTCAAGACCTAGTGACTGTATGGGGTTTTGTTAGGTTAGGTTATTAAATTTACGGTATCTTCTGTTAGGAATTAAGGGTTGTCTACGAATTGAGCTGGGATCTGAGAGCAAAGCTGAGCAGCCGTGGGTAACTGGGTGGTTGAGATGTTCCACAACAAAGGCAATACTTCACTGCCCAGAAGTTGCATTAGTAATCAGCTCTTTAGTACTTTAACCTAAAGGGATGACTGCTAAATATTGCGAGATTAATATATGCCATTAAGTAAAATAACTTAATGAAATTAGTAGTTGCTATTGGAACTCGCTTTGAACCATGTAAAAAATATTCTGGAATGTCTGGTTTAAACAAGGGCACGAAAAGCTGCCCCGCGATCCCAGTCAGCTGTGAGGTGCTTCCGTGGCAACACCTCGGTCTTACACAGTCTGCTGTCGAACGCGAGCAAGCAACGTGGCTGTCTACATATTAACTCTGAATTGCCACTGTCTGGCTTAAGACACCGACACTTCGGTCGAACTTAATTGAAACCCCTCTTAACATAAGTATACCTTAAATCTCGTATCTTTAGGCCTAACGGGAATGTTCTTTAAGGTATTGCTTAAGAGCAAGATTTTGCACGTCGCAGGTGAGTCGGTGTCTAAGATTTTGGCCATACCTGTGTGTTGCAAAAGCATAAATTTGAAACGCTTCAAACACATGATTGCCAGCACCTTATGGTATGAATCAACAAAGAATGACCTCATTTTGTTGTATAGAAAGTCTCATTAATAAAAAGCATATATGAATTTTCTTAGTCAGGACCAATAGAAACTGTTTGGAGTTGTATTAGGTTAAGTTTAGGGTTTCTTCAAGCACATGACTACCAGCACCTTATGGAATAAATCAATAAAGAATGACCTCACTTT
Organism: Eriocheir sinensis; assembly: GCF_024679095.1. Taxonomy (NCBI): domain Eukaryota; kingdom Metazoa; phylum Arthropoda; class Malacostraca; order Decapoda; family Varunidae; genus Eriocheir; species Eriocheir sinensis. The sequence goes on from NC_066525.1 coordinate 13,420,799, forward strand.
GTTGTATAGAAAGTCTCATTAGTAAGGAAGCATATACAAATTTTCTGTGTAAGGACCTATAGTAACTGTTTGGGGTTTTGTTAGGTTAGGTTAAGTTTAAGGTTTCTTCAAACACATGATTGCCAACACCTGACGATATAAATCAACAAAGAATGACCTCACTTTGTTGTATAGAAAGTCTAATTAGTAAGGAAGCATATATGAATTTTCTGAGTCAAGACCGATAGTAACTGTTTGGGGTTTTGCAATTAAGTTTAGGGTTTCTTCAAACACATAATTGCCAGCACTTTATGGTATAAATCAACAAAGAATGACCTCACTTTGCTGTCTAGGAAGTCTCATTAGTAAGGAAGCATATATGAATTTTCTGAGTCAAGACCTACAGTGACTGTTTGGGGTTTTGTTAGGTTAGGTTAGGTTAAGGTATCTTCAAACACATGATTTTTTTTATTTGTTTTTTTACAACAAAGGAGACGGCTCAAGGGCAACAAAAAGAGTGCAGAAAAAAAGCCCGCTACTCACCACTCCCATAATAGACAAAAGTAAAGAATGGCCAAAAGAGAGGTCAATTTTGGGTGGAGAGGTGTCTTGATACACTCTTCTTGAAGGAGGTCAAGTCATAGGCAGGAGGAAATGCAGACGAAGGAAGGCTGCTCCAGAGTTTACCAGTGCAAGGGATGAAAGAGTGAAGATGCTGGTTAACTCTTGCAAAAGGGGTTTGGACAGTACAGGGATGAGCTAGAGTAGAAAGTCAAATGCAGCAGGGCCACGGGAGGGGGGAGGCATGCAGTTGGCAAGTTCAGAAGAGCAGTCAGCATGAAAATATCAATAGAAGATAGAAAGAGAGGCAACATGGCAGCAGAGTTTATGAGGTGGAAGACTGTCAGTATGAGGAGGGGATTTGATGAGACGAAGAGCCTTTGACTATACTTTGTCCAAGAGAGCTGTGTGAGCAAAGCCCCCCCACACATGTGATGCATACTCCAAAGGAGGGCAGACAAGGCCCCTGTATATGGACAGCATCTGTGTGGAGGAGAAAAACTGGCGGAGACGATACAGAACGCCCAACCTCAAGGAAGCTGATTAAGTGAGAGAGGAGATTTGGAGTTTCCAGTTGAGATTTTGAGTTTAGGATAGACCGAGGATGTTTAGTGTAAGAGAAGGTGACAGCTGTGTTGTCGAAGAATAGGGGATAGGTGTTTGGAAGATTGTGTCAAGATGATAGGTGAAGAAATTGAGTTTTTGAGGCATTGAAGGACACCAGGTTCTTCTTGACCAAATCGGAAATGATAGTAAGGTCTGAGGTTAAGCGTTCTGCAGCCTCCAGCCTAGAATCGTCTAGTTCCTGTTGAATTGGCCTTCTATCAAAAGAAATTGAGAAATACAGTGTAGAGTCATCAGCGTAAGAATGGATAGGACAGTTCGTTTTGGAAAGATCACCAATGAACAAAAGGGAGTGGGAGATAGAACAGAGCCCTGAGGAACACCATTGTTGATAGGTTTAGGGGAAGAACAGTGACCATCTACTATAGCAGTGATAGATCAGTCAGAGAGGAAACTGGAGATAAAGGTACAGAGAGAAGGATAGAAACCGTAGGAGGGTAGTTTGGAAACCAAATATTTGTGCCAGACCCTATCAAAGGCTTTTGATATGTCAAGCACAACTGAGAAAGTTTCACCGAAACGGCAAAGAGAGGATGACCAAGAGTCAGTTAATAGAGCAAGAAGATCGCCAGTAGAACACCACTTGGGGAACCCAAACTGGAGATCAAATAGAAGATCAGAAATGGAAAGGTGCTTTTGAATCTTCCGGCTAAGGATTGATTCAAAAGCTTTAGATAGACAAGAAAGTAAAGCTATAGGGCGGTAGTTTGAGGGATTGGAACGGTCACCCTTCTTTGGCACAGGCTGTATGAAGGCGTACTTCCAGCAGGAAGGAAAGGTAGATGTTGATAGGCTGAGGCGAAAGAGTTTGACCAGGCAGGGTGTCAGCATGGAAGCACAGTTTTTAAGGACAATAGGAGGCACTCCATCAGGTCCATAAGCCTTCTGAGAGTTGAGGCCAGAGAAGGCATAGAAAACATCATTCTTAAGAATCTTAACAACAGGCATAAAGGAGTCAGAGGGGGGATGAGTAGGAGGAATATGCCCAGAATCGTCCACAGTGGAGTTGTTACAGAAAGTTTGAGCGAAGAGTTCAGCCTTAGAGATAGATGAGATGATGGTGCTGCCATCAGGGTTAAGGAGAGGAGGGAAAGATGAAGAAGTGAAATTGAAGGAGATATTTTTGTCTAGGTGCCAGAAGTCTCTGGAAGAATTAGAAAAAGCAAGGTTCTGACATTTCCTATGGATGAAAGAGCTTTTGGTAAGTCGAAGAATAGATTTGGCACAATTCCGGGCAGAAATATAAAGATCACAGTTAGCAGGAGTGCGAAGGCTCTGGTACCTTTTGTGAAATACCTCTCTATCTTTGATAGCACGAGAACAAGTGTGATTAAACCAAGACTTTTTAGCATGAGGAGTAGAGAAAGTACATGGAATGTGTGCCTCCATCCCAGAGACAATCACCTCTGTGATGCAAAGACACACACAGAGGGGTCTCTCTTCTGGAAGCAGTAATCATTCCACGGGAAATCAGAGAAGTACATCCTCAGGTCGTCACACCGAGGGGAAGCAAAATGCCAGAAACATCTCCTCTTTGGTGGGTCCAGAGGCTGTACAGGAGCGAAAGGACAGGATAAAGAAATAAGGTTGTGATCTGAGGAGCACAACGGAGAGAACAGTTTGGCAGAGTAAGCAGAAGTGTTTGAGATAAGGAAGAGGTCTAGTATGTCGGGCCTGTCTCCAAGACGGTCAGGAATACATGTAGGTTGCTGAATTAACTTCTCTAGGTCGTTGAGGATTGCAAAGTTGTAGGCTTGTTCACCAGGCTGGACAGTGAAAGAGGATGAAAGCCAAAGCTGGTGGTGAACATTGAAATCTCCTAGGATGGAGATTTCAGCGAAGGGAGAGTGAGTGATTGCCAACACCTTATGGTATAAATCAACAAAGAATGACCTAACTTTGTTGTATAGAAAGAGTCAAAAAAATAAGTAAAATAACTACTTTCCAGACACGCTTTTTTTAGTAAAGATTTTCACTTCTCATGGAGATTTGGCAAATTGGAGAGAAATTTGTTTTGGAAGATATGTCCAATCAAAAAACTCTCTGCGAAATATTGGTTTTTTAATATTTTTTTGCTTTTTATTTTGTATTTTTCTGAGGATATACCCCTAATTTAATTCTATGTAATATGGATAATTGATAAAAATATAATATATATATATATATATATATATATATATATATATATATATATATATATATATATATATATATATATATATATATATATATATATATATATATATAAGAAAGTCTCATTAGTAAGGAAGCATATATGAATTTTCTGAGTCAAGATCAATAGAAACTGTTTGGGGTTTTGTTAGGTTAGGTTAAGTTTAGGGTATCTTCAAACACATGATTGCTAGCACCTTATGGTATAAATCAGCAAAGAATGACCTCACTTTGTTGTATAGAAAGTCTAATTAGTAAGGAAGCATATGTGAATTTTCTGTGTACATACCTATAGTAACTGTTTGGGGTTTTGTTAGGTAAGGTTAGGTTAAGTTTAAGGTATCTTCAAATACATGATTGTCAGCACCTTATGGTATAAATCAATAATGACCTAACTTTGTTGTATGGAAAGTCTCATTAGTAAGGAAGCATTTATGAATTTTCTGTGTCAAGACCTAGTACTACGGTAACTGTTTGGGGTTTTGTTAGGTTGGGTTAAGTTTAGGGTTTCCTCAAACACATGATTGCCAGCACCTTACAATATAAATCAACAAAGAATGACCTCACTGTGTTGCATAGAAAGTCTCATTAATGAGGAAGCATATATGAATTTTCTGAGTCAAGACCTAGTGACTGTATGGGGTTTTGTTAGGTTAGGTTATTAAATTTACGGTATCTTCTGTTAGGAATTAAGGGTTGTCTACGAAGTGAGCTGGGATCTGAGAGCAAAGCTGAGCAGCCGTGGGTAACTGGGTGGTTGAGATGTTCCACAACAAAGGCAATACTTCACTGCCCAGAAGTTGCATTAGTAATCAGCTCTTTAGTACTTTAACCTAAAGGGATGACTGCTAAATATTGCGAGATTAATATATGCCATTAAGTAAAATAACTTAATGAAATTAGCAGTTGCTATTGGAACTCGCTTTGAACCATGTAAAAAATATTCTGGAATGTCAGGTTTAAACAAGGGCACGAAAAGCTGCCCCGCGATCCCAATCAGCTGTGAGGCGCTTCCGTGGCAACACCTCGGTCAGCGTAAGAATGGATAGGACAGTTCGTTTTGGAAAGATCACCAATGAACAAAAGAGAGTGGGAGATAGAACAGAGCCCTGAGGAACACCATTGTTGATAGGTTTAGGGGAAGAACAGTGACCATCTACTATAGCAGTGATAGATCAGTCAGAGAGGAAACTGGAGATAAAGGTACAGAGAGAAGGATAGAAACCGTAGGAGGGTAGTTTGGAAACCAAATATTTGTGCCAGACCCTATCAAAGGCTTTTGATATGTCAAGCACAACTGAGAAAGTTTCACCGAAACGGCAAAGAGAGGATGACCAAGAGTCAGTTAATAGAGCAAGAAGATCGCCAGTAGAACGCCACTTGGGGAACCCATACTGGAGATCAAATAGAAGATCAGAAGTGGAAAGGTGCTTTTGAATCTTCCGGCTAAGGATTGATTCAAAAGCTTTAGATAGACAAGAAAGTAAAGCTATAGGGCGGTAGTTTGAGGGATTGGAACGGTCACCCTTCTTTGGCACAGGCTGTATGAAGGCGTACTTCCAGCAGGAAGGAAAGGTAGATGTTGATAGGCAGAGGCGAAAGAGTTTGACCAGGCAGGGTGTCAGCATGGAAGCACAGTTTTTAAGGACAATAGGAGGCACTCCATCAGGTCCATAAGCCTTCTGAGAGTTGAGGCCAGAGAAGGCATAGAAAACATCATTCTTAAGAATCTTAATAACAGGCATAAAGGAGTCAGAGGGGGGATGAGTAGGAGGAATATGCCCAGAATCGTCCACAGTGGAGTTGTTACAGAAAGTTTGAGCGAAGAGTTCAGCCTTGGAGATAGATGAGATGATGGTGCTGCCATCAGGGTTAAGGAGAGGAGGGAAAGATGAAGAAGTGAAATTGAAGGAGATATTTTTGTCTAGGTGCCAGAAGTCTCTGGAAGAATTAGAAAAAGCAAGGTTCTGACATTTCCTATGGATGAAAGAGCTTTTGGTAAGTTGAAGAATAGATTTGGCACAATTCCGGGCAGAAATATAAAGATCATAGTTAGCAGGAGTGCGAAGGCTCTGGTACCTTTTGTGAAATACCTCTCTATCTTTGATAGCACGAGAACAAGTGTGATTAAACCAAGACTTTTTAGCATGAGGAGTAGAGAAAGTACATGGAATGTGTGCCTCCATTCCAGAGACAATCACCTCTGTGATGCAAAGACACACACAGAGGGGTCTCTCTTCTGGAAGCAGTAATCATTCCACGGGAAATCAGAGAAGTACATCCTCAGGTCGTCACACCGAGCGGAAGCAAAATGCCAGAAACATCTCCTCTTTGGTGGGTCCAGAGGCTGTACAGGAGCGAAAGGACAGGATAAAGAAATAAGGTTGTGATCTGAGGAGCACAACGGAGAGAACAGTTTGGCAGAGTAAGCAGAAGTGTTTGAGATAAGGAAGAGGTCTAGTATGTTGGGCCTGTCTCCAAGACGGTCGGGAATACATGTAGGTTGCTGAATTAACTGCTCTAGGTCGTTGAGGATTGCAAAGTTGTAGGCTTGTTCACCAGGCTGGACAGTGAAAGAGGATGAAAGCCAAAGCTGGTGGTGAACATTGAAATCTCCTAGGATGGAGATTTCAGCGAAGGGAGAGTGAGTGATTGCCAACACCTTATGGTATAAATCAACAAAGAATGACCTAACTTTGTTGTATAGAAAGTCTCATTAGTAAGGAAGCATATATGAATTTTCTGAGTCAAGATCAATAGAAACTGTTTGGGGTTTTGTTAGGATAGGTTAAGTTTAGGTTTCTTCAAACACATGATTGCCAGCACCTTATTGTATAAATCAATGAAGAATGACTTCACTTTGTTGTATAGAAAGTCTCATTAGTAAGGAAGAATATATAAATTTTCTGAGTCAAGACCTATAGGGTTTTGTTAGGTTAAGTTTAGGGTATCTTCAAACACATGATTGCTAGCACCTTATGGTATAAATCAACAAAGAATAACCTCACTTTGCTGTATAGAAAGTCTCATTAGTAAGGAGGTATATATGAACTTTCTGATTCAAGACCTATAGTGACTGTTTGGGGTTTGGAAGGTTAACCAGAGGGCAGCATGTGCCGCAAGAGGCATCACTTGAACAGTCCTGCCTGAGCCACCGTCGGGCTCATGGACATTCACTAACGGACCCCTAAAACTTAAGTCTTAATAGGCAACAATAACCTGTAAAAAAAAAATAGAAATAAATAAATAAATAAAAAAAAAGTAAAGGTAAAGTTGGAGTCATATGCTATGGCTACACATGGCCTTATTGCTCAGCTCCATCTTATTGGCCCTTGACCCAGTGGTGGATGAGAAGCCATTACACCTGGACTCAGGGCAAATTTCACATTACCTCAGTTTACCTTCACAGGTTTCTCTAGATACCCACTAATACACCAGGCTGGGGAGGATGAACACCTGGGTGAGCAAGGATTTGAACCTGGGCTAGCTAGCTAGGCTTGCTAGCTACTACATCATGGAGGCGTTGAGTCATGTCAACATGATATACTTTCATTGTCCCAGGGTAGGTTCAAGCCCCAAAAAAACAATGAAATTCAAATGAAAATGATTAACCTACTATAAGTCCACATCTTTCACTCAATTCAATGCCCTGACTATTTTTCACTTCAAGCCCCATGCCCACAATATTCAGGTCATTTACTACCCCTCACCAAGTCTGTCGGTCATAGGAAAGGAAATAAGAAAAGGGATGAAGATATTCTTCAGATTGACCAAATTAAGCATACCAACATTGAAAATAAATAGGAAGAGATCATGTTATTCAAATGTGACTGAGAAAGAAAAACAGATATGAATGATTATTTCACCTGTGGGAAACTTTTATAGAGGCAATAAAGATTTAAGGAAATTAACCTTGCCTGAGTTAAATAAAACATTATAAAATGTCATAGTATAGATCATTATCAACTTGACTACATCCAGTAACAATGTAAATATGTAAAAGCAAACACACACCATTCTCTTGGTCTGTATAGAGGCTGTGGCAGCGCTTGAGGATCCGCTCATTCACTGAAGTAGTGGCAGATTCAGAGGTGTTAGCTGCACTGCGCTGCTTCACCTTGCCAGACATTCTGAAATGAAGTATCAATTTTAATACTTTTGGATATTAATAAGCTGACCTAAGCAGTCTATTTCAGAGACACAGACTACCCATTTCTGTACATAATGTGATGCTTCTCACACAGAAATAGCTGTCTTCACCAGTAATACAGATAGAAAAGTGCTGTAGCAAATTTTGTAATAGCTATTGGGTAGGCAGTCTTCACAGAATCATGGGATATTTCTGGAATGAAAATGTTACATCAGCAATTACTCCCATGAGACTGAATTACAGCTATACAGGCAACTATCACATTACCTAAAAGCTGACCCTGATCACTGAGTTGTTGCTGTAAAATACATCCCAAAGTGGAGGAGGCCAAGCGGAAATACACTAAGTTTGTGGCTTGATGAAGTTAATGAATCCTGCCATAAGGTAGTTAGGATGGAAGGGGGGCTTGTATGGAATCTTGCTCGGAGAGATCCCCTGGGTTGGTGTCATAGCATGGGTGAGGCAATGAACCCCCCAGAGCGTGCCCCTATTGACTGATTATTGAGGGGTACCCAGGTGTAATGGGAGGTATTTCTACTCCTCATGCTTTGAGGTATGGTATGACAAATTGATCAGTTTGAGAGAATGAATCTTTTCCCAAAAATCTGCCGAGATTTGAACCTGGGCCTATGAGAAGCAAGGCAGACTCTTTAGCATGAAGCCAAAGGGTACCCCAAGGCTGAAGGTCTTTGGAGTCTTTATCCATGTCTTGGGCCATTTAAATCAATCTCATCGTACTTCACTTTTCTCAAGTTACTCATGTTCACAACACATTTTCTATGAAAGCAAAACCCAAGACTCAAGACTCCTTCCCAACTCATGGCGAGAGGCATATCACAGGAATGGATGACACCGCTGCTTTACCACCACTATCATGGAGGGGCCTGACACTTCTCAAAACACATGAAAAACTGATCTATTTTGGGGAATAAATCTTTTTCCAAACAATACACCTAGGAACCAAACCCAGGCTCCCAAGATGCGAGGCGGACACCCTAGCGTTGAGCCAAAGGGCACCCCAATGCTTAGGGCCTTTGGGTTTTTTACCCACACCTCAGACCATTACAAGGATAAATCTAGGGGAGATAAACTATGGTAACTGTGGATGTCGACCTGTGTCCCAGGGTAATGGGTTCTTATGCACCACAGGCTCAATGGCCAATGTGATGGAGACAAGCACCAAGGTGGTAGATTACTGTTTTAGTCTTATACAGAGTAGTGTGAACTGAGACTATTGAACCTTCAGGAATAGCACACGACCCTGTAATAGACTCATCCAACACACTGACAAGCAACATAGGAACTAATATAACAATGGTGGTGTCAGGGAGAGGAAGGTAAGCCAGGGGGAGTATGAACTGAAGCACACAACGCTGAATTAACTCCCCAACCCATTAACAAGCAACACAAGATAATATAACGACGGTAGTCAGGGAGGGAAGAATGGTGGTGTCAGGGAGGAAGGACAGCCAGGAGGGAGTTTAATTTTATCCACACAACGCTGAAATAAACTCCCCAGACCCACTAAATAAGCAACACAAGATAATATAACAACGGTAGTGGCAGGAAAGGGAAAATAAGATAGTGGAGGTTTAATTTTCTGGCGGTTCGTCTGCATGGCCGGTGGTTGGTGGGCAGGGACGGGCTCCAGCAGGCCGCCCTCACCGCCCTCCACGCCCTCGCACGCCGCCCCACGCCCACCCACACACGCCCGAGCTGCACCGCGACCCTCAAATAGACCTGCAGGCGTGGGTGAAGGGGAATAATGGAGGAATAAAGGATAAAGACCTGCGGCGGGCGGTGTGTTGACGTGCGGACGATCGTTGAGCAGCTGAGGTGACGTTGTGGCGAGAAATACCTCCCCACAGAAATAAGTCGCTCTGATGTCCACCACGCATGCGCATTCGGGAAAACACTGCAGGAAAATGTAATAATTTGCCTAGTTTTGTCCACGTGTTGTCTCTGTGGTGGTTGATATTGCCGGCAAGACAATAGCACACCAGACCAAACAAGCAAGAACAGAGAGAAAGTCAATGTATGGGTATATTCTTTCTAAAATCTGCCTTATTCGTTTGTTATAAAGCCTTCTACTGATTAAAAGTCCTGCTATGATGTGTGTGCCGTGTATTGGAGTCAAAACAGGACAAGTTCATGAATTCAGTGACTGATATATAGAAAAAGTAAGCAGGTTGAATCTCGCTCTGCGAGTTATTTTGCGGTTGCGAGCTTATTCCTATATCAACGTCCGCGCCAGGGCTACCACATTATCGTACTCAGAACCTGTTTTCCGGTTTTCGGTCCCCGACTAATGCGAAAAACATCAGTGATTAACGATTTGAACAAAAAATGTAAGTGAATGTCGTTATCTGTGTGGGTAAAATGGTCTTTGGTCTGAAACCGGCAAAGACGATATGCCGAGTACGAGAGTTTGGTGACGTTGGTCCGCGCCCACCCGCTAAACTTCTCTTCTGCTATTCATACATATTTATAAAAGTAATTATTACATCAAATATTTAAACTACAATTGTATATTGCATTTTTCTATACTCACTAAACTCTCTTCTCCTTTCTAGCACTTTGACTTGCAGGCAGTATAACATTTCTATAAAAATTACTTATTTCATTTATAGGTATATATCTTACAAGTACAAAAAATGCAATAACAGCCATATATGCTTATCTATTTGAATGTAACTACAATTATACATACAGTTACAATGATAGATAGACGTTTAACTCGTAGATAGCATATGAATGACCCAAAACACACATAAACGTTATACAGGTAGCTGAACAGGTTATACAGAACGGTAAAGGCAGGGACAGGTTATACAGGACATACATTACGTTATACAGACAGTGACAGGTTATATAGAACATACATTACGTTATACAGACAGGGACAGGTTATACAAGATATACAACCTATACGTTATACAGACAGGGACAGGATATACAGAACACACATATATAGCATACAGGCAGGAAAGGTTATGCAGAACGTTATACAGGCAGGAACAGTCATACAAAACATTATACAGACAGGGGCCCAGGTCATACAGAACACACATATAGCATTATAAAGGCAGGAAATATACAGAACGTTATACAGGCAGGAACAGGTCGTACAAAACGTTATACAGACAGGGGCAGGTCATACAGAACACACATATAGCATTATACAGGCAGGAACAGGTCATACAAGACAGTATACAGACAGGGGCAGGTCATAGTACAGAACACAGACAGGACGGGACCAGACAGGTTTAGAAGTGTCAAGCGGCAATTGGCGGATGCACACAATTTTCACCCTTCCGGTCACTCAGTGGTTGGCTGCGGATAATGGTTCAGTCTTATCTCTCGTTTGTCTTTCTGTCTTTTCGTCTTCGTTTGTCTTCATTCATTCTTTCTTTCTTCTTCCTCTTCGTTCATTATCTTTCATGTCGTCCGTTTCGATCTCTTCTTTCTTCTTCGTGTTATCTGTCTTCTTTCTTTCTTTGTTTTCGTCTTCTTTTCTGCTGTTCTTTCTTTTTCGTCTTCTTTTTTCTCTTCTTTCTTTCATTCTCTCTTTTCGACATTTCTCTTTCTTTTCGTCTTGATTTCTCTCTTTCTTAGTCTTCTTTTTCTCTTTCTTTTCGTCTTTTTCTTTCTCTTCTTTCTTTCATTCTTTTCGTTATTTCTTATATTCTGTCTTTTCGTCTTCGTCTTCATTTCTCTTCCTTCTTTCATTCTTTTCGTCTTCGTTTCATTCTCTTATTCTTTCTTTCATTCTTTTCCTCTTGGTTACGTTTCTCTTCTTAATTTCTTCTTCGTCTTCGTTTCATTCTCTTATTCTTTCTTTCATTCTTTTCCTCTTGGTTACGTTTCTCTTCTTTCTTCTTCGTCTTCGTTTCATTCTCTTAAATTCTTTCTTTCATTCTTTTCCTCTTGGTTACGTTTCTCTTCTTTCTTCTTCGTCTTCGTTTCCCTTCTTTCTCTTCTTGCCTTCTCTTTCTCTTCTCCTTCATATATATCTCTTGGTCAGTGCATGGTTGTCAAAGGCTTAATTGCCACGACTTGCAGGGGTGTCCCACATGAACCCTTGCGCTTGCAGTGACATGGGTGCAGAGGGAAGGCGGGGGAGACACTTCGAGACAGTGACCATTAATATATTTCCGATGCAGGGCAAATAAATGGTGTGGAGCAGATCGAGGCACCTGCTAGTGACCTGCTGCTGCCTGCTGAGCCCCAGGTGGGATATCAGTACCTGGGGGAAGAGGGAACACCTGGGTCAATATGATTACTGTGTGAGGGACTGCGTGATGTCTTTTCAGCCTTTTGCGCCATGTCACCCTAATGGTACTCCGTGATACCCCAGTGAATGCGATGATGTCTTGAGTCCTATATGCATGTCAGTGTCTGTTTACCTCAATGTATGTACCCCTGTGCGTGCTAATCAGTGTATGCAATGTCCTTTTACCCTAATGAATGTCAGGTGTCTGTTTACCCCAGTATATCTCAATGTTGCCCCAGTGGTAGCCTTATGTATGCAAAAATGGCTTTATCCCAGTAAATGTCAGATGCCTTTTTACCACAGTTCTAACCTAATGATACTCCTGTTTATGAGAAAATGTCGGGGAATATTCACGATTACCCTAATGAATGTCAGGTGTCTGTTTACCCCAGTATATCTCAATGTTACCCCAGTGGTAGCACAATGTATGCAAAAATGTCGGGAAAATGTCTTTACCCCAATGAATGTTAAGTGTCTTTACTACAATGTTGGCCCAATGTTGAGGTATCATTGGGGTAAAAAGACACTCCCCAACTGTGTGGCTCTTTTTCTCCCTTGCACTCATTACAGTATTTCCTTAGTCATGGAGCTATGTTCAATTTTCCAAATGCTAGCATACCATCTATGTATAGACATTGATATCAGAATGTAGGTGCAGCAGCATGAATATGATACAACATGAGTTCTTCTGCTATATTCACAGTCCAAAAATCATAGTATAAAATATTTAGCACACATAGATTCTACATTCTGCATGTCAGTGTCCCATTATCATGCCCCTTAAAGCTGTGGGGTTGATTTTAAGATGGTAGCCAGTGTAAGGTGACCAGATTTCTGAGACAAAATCCAGGGACATTTTCGGCATAAAAACCTCCAAAACATGTAGTGTTTTTGTCATTGAAAAACTAAAATGGGGGCACTGCCCTTACCATTCATAAAGCTGCATTCATAAGTTTCTGTCACCCTATTTATCCTAAATTGCAAAGGAATTGAATAAAAATTCAATTGATTAACAATTTGTATGTTCTTGGAAGGCAGTCCTGCAAATTATGCCGTGCAAAGCTATTTATCATTTCCTTAGTTATATACACTGTACACTGTACAGTGCGAGTAGTACGGTGCGCAACTACACGTATTGTTTGGTCAACATTTTTTTTTTCCTTTTTTCCTTTTCGAATTTCGGATCTTTTGGTCACAGTGAAAACCAGGGACATTTCCGGGGACAGCAGTAGCCGGGGACAGGTCACTGAAAACGGGGACTGTCCCCGGAAACCGGGGACGTCTGGTCACCCTAAGCTAGTGCCCAATGTGAGGGGTGTCATTCTAGCCTTAGCCATCTACCTCGAGCTCTGGCCCTGAACTCAGTCAATTTTGCATGGTCCTATACCTCTTACTTTTTTACATGCCACTCCTTCCCCGATTCTATTTCAATGCTTTACAGTAACAATATTCATTCTCTCCATGTAACTTTACCATCTCAATCGTATGATATGCCTCACACTTTTTTGCTGTCCAGTATCTTCTAGGATAATATTAAATGGGGGGTATTTCTACTTCCTCATGAAAAATTGATCTCTTTGGAAGAACAAATCTTTTTCCCGACAATCTGCCCAGGATTTGAACCTAGGCCCCAAGACAGGAGGCAGTCACTAGTGTGAAGCCCAAGGGTACCCTATGGCTTAAGGTCTTTGGGGTCTTTATCCTCTTCAGGCCTGTTATAGATTCGGTACAAATTCACCCTTCAGTTCAATTACCACCCACACATTGATAAGAAAAAAAGGTTACTATGCTGAAATCAAATTGTTAGATGTTATCAGATATGGAGTCAGAAAATGATTATGCCATTGTATTTAAGATGTACTCAAAGCAAGTTCAGCCATCAAGTGCATATGTAAAACAAATGAACAACTCTCATTTTTGTTCAGATATAAATAAAATACAAATTATCAGAGAGAGAGAGAGAGAGAGAGAGAGAGAATATTTGTTTATAAGTTTCTCAGTAGGTACCCTTGATTGTTTAATGGAGCATTCATGATTTTATGTTTTTTTGAAAAGCTGCATGCTTGTTCTTAATTAATCAGTTGTTCCTAATGAATTGTTTTTACTGTATGGATCTAAGCTGGTAATGTGGTCATATGAACACTTTGTATTGATAGATAATACAGATCATTCACTGACCGACTTGCAGTAGTAAACTTGCTGTTAGTTTACACCTTGTTACGCATTTTTTCTAATAAACCTTTTCAAAATTTATAACAAGATTCTTAGTAATATCCATATTTTTTAATTTGGTGTAGTGGCAATTCAGGAAACAAAAGGAATACATTTGATCTACGTTTATGTATGACCCTAGATGTCTTCATCACCATCCATCCATTTAGATGTAAGTATACTTAGAAAGGATGTATGTAAATGACATTTGCATAATATTTTGCAGGAAAATGAGTCATATCGCACAAGCTGAAATGTCTCCAGTGCGGCTTGGCCTAGTTGGTGAGCCATCAGGCCGGGCCAATGAGGTGATCTACGTCAAGCCCTCCTCACCCACCCCAAGTCTACCATCTCCAGTTTTAGTGTTCTTTGGTGGAGATGTCCAGGTAATCAATACACTTGTCTGAACTGAAATTTGTTTTGTATTTTGTGATCTTATAACATTTAAGCACATATCAAAATAAATAAATCAGCATATTTGACTCATTAGACATTAAGTGATTTCACTGGAGCAGTTCATGGCACCATAAAGTTACATAGAACTCTGACAAAAGTGGAGAGAGATCAATTTTTTTTTTCTACCTTCAGTGTATAGGACTGAAAGACTTGGACATCATTCACTGTCTCATTAAACTTTGTAAACTTTGTTCATGATATAACACTTCAACATGATGAGACTTTGTTTCAGGAATAGCTAATTAACTTGTTGAATTGTTCTAAAATACTAGAGCAACAGAGTGAAAGTTGTTCAGCTAATAGTAAGTATATTTCTCCATTGTTTATCTCATTAGCTAAGAGTACAAAATTTCTTTAAATTTTGCAAGTCTTTTCTATGTCAGTAAATTTAACAAACATAAGATAGTCATCGAAAAAAAGCTGCAAGACTTTGTGAGTGGTAGTGACCCGTGACTTGCCAGGATTACCCTGAGGTCATGGCCGCTCATCGTGACCACAAGCGGTATGTGGACTGGTCCCTCACCAGCACTGCATCGCTCTTGGCTGCAAAGTTTCCAGCTCACCATGTTTTAATTATCAAACCTAGCAGGTAATTGATGTAAATGTGATGTATCCTCCTTGTCTGCATTGCTAAGGTCATTGAGATGATTGAGATGCTATAATACAGTATTATAAGGCTTAATCTCTATCAGACGTTTTGAATATTATTTTCCTTACCTTTGGGTGATATTTTTGTCACTAATATATATTCATTTAGACATTTGATGAGTTATCATTTTTACTTCACTTAAACCATGTTGAAGCAATCCTCGAGTTATAAATATGACACATAAGTTCATTGATTTGCCATCCTGTGTCACTTAGGATTCATTGAAACAATGCTTGACAAACAGTATGTAATACAAATTTATTGAGATCCTGTGTGTCACTATGTCGTCTATGTTTACTTGAGCACACTTCTTGACTCTTATTTGTCTTCTATACTCAAGTTCAGTGAATGCACTACTCAAAGGAACTGTTCAACAAATATTTAACTCCTCCTTTATAGGACTTTACATCATGTAGATTAAGTCTTTAGAAAAGAGCAAACAAAAAATGGACCTAAAAAAGCCCTAATGGAGACCATTGAATTGATTCTATTCTTACTGGAAATCTGGACATAGTGAGGGATGTAACATTACTAAATAAATTCAAATTCAGAGCCCACCATTTGGTAAGGTGTAAAATAGGCTCAAACCTAAAATGAGGGAAAAGTTAATGAAGAAAGTAATACTTTTTGCAGTTAGTGAGAAGACTGAGGAATTTTGTTTAAAAATTCAGAGCAAATTCTCAAATTTACGTGATGAGGTTTAAGATAATTATAGAAAAAATCAAATGACAAATGAACTAAAATTGTAATGGAAGCAACATTGTATTCTAGTAGTAAGAGGAAAACCACCAATGAAGTGGCAGTAAATGTAAAATAATAATATATCATTTGCTACTGGTCTGAGCAGACTTTTATGGTCCAGATGCGAGGATGATAATGAAGGAAAATAATTAACAATATATTGTCAAATTGTGATGTTACAGTTCAGAAATGATTTGTATTTTGCTCACAAAACTGAGTTATTTAAGTTAAATGGAAGTATTATAGTGTTTTATGATGTATGCATAACAATGGAACTCCTTTTTAGTCAAACTATTCAACTTCCAGAATGGAGAGGAAAACATTCAGCTGCTATGACAACTTTGTGATCAGTAACAGTGTTGGAGCACCAACACACGCCCCTGAAGGAACTGCCCTGACTTACCTTGCTTCACTTATACTTGAGACACTCAGGAAGGCTCAGGCTCTGCAGACAAGCATAGGAGATGAAAATCCCACAGCTGATCAAGGTCTTCAAGGAAGTAACATTGACGACTCATCACAGTCGTTATGCCATAAGAGTCTTAGTGACATCACAGAGGCCCAAGAGTGTAATACAGATCTTCCTAAAACAAATGATCATTGTTTAAAAAATGAACTTAAAGAGACAGAATTCAGTGAAGTATCATTCATAGGCTTCAGCAAGGGATGTGTTGTATTGAACCAAATCATTACTGAACTTCATACATTGATGGCAATACAACAACAAACCCAACAACAGGATGGCTTTATTAAAAAGGTAAGTTATTTTAAATAATTATGTGTATTATACAGCATTTGACCACGGGGTTTACTTTAAGGAATCCTTGAAAACTACTATGTGCTTCTTACAGCAAAGGTACTCTTTGAGGGTAGTCCTCTTCAAAGAATATTACACTCAAGCACTTCAGTCTTCATAAAGCTTCCTATGGCATCCAAGTCTTCCATTTACATATGTTCATTATGATTATATTTTCTTGAAATTCTCTCTTTAAAACTGAATTTCTATCAGGTGTTATAGTGTGTTATTTCCTGGAAAATGTTACATGGAAGTGTTAGATATTCGGCATGTGTAAAAGTAAGAAGGGCATAAATATCACTCATTGTGTGCCTCAGAGGACTGATAACCCTTCAGGCATGACACTTTGCTGAACACTTTTTTTTTTTTTCTGTATTGACACAGATTAATCCTACCAAAAACATAAATCCCCAAGAAAATGCCCTCTAGGTCATTGGCAAACACAAAGTAAAATTTTATTCAACCTGAAGGTTTTGTAAAAATATTCATGTTAAATAATTTATCCAGATAAGGAACATGTACTGGCTGGATGGTGGACATGCAGGTGGCCGTGACACCTGGATCACCTCCCCTTCTATCCTCAAGTCTCTGGCAGCACGGCAGCACATTACCATCCACATACATGTCACACCATACCAGGTGAGCTTCGCATTTATATAGCAATCCCAGACCTCACACTGGCCCGTCGTGGGGTAATGGGTTCTTTCCACCACATGCTCAAAGGGCTAATGTGATGAAACCGAGCACTGCAACCACGCACAGCTATAGCATATCCTAGGCCTATAGAAAGTGTGTAGATCAGATAAGAATTGTTGTTGTTGAAGGGCTGTGACAGTCTAGCATGGCACTGCGTGGCTGGTGGTTGATATTGCTGCATTCTTAACAAACATAGTGTAATCAGTCTAGGAGACATTGGAAACGAATGCATGTATTAATTTTGAATGAAATATTTCAAGGCTTATACTGTTTTTTCATTGACCAATTTTCTCTTACAGGTTCGTGATGAATTCCGTCCCTGGATAGGCAAAGAGTGTAAGTCTTTTCATGACATCTTGAGACGTGCTGGAGCCAAGGTAAATTACTCCCTCCACTTTGAAGAGGAAGCACCAACTCTGTTGTTGCACTTCAATGTTCTGAACCACTTTACTTGATGAGTATATCTTTTTGTGTATATTCAATAATAAACTTAAAAAGACTTACAGCCAAGTATGTTTTGTTATACCTAATTGAAAAAGTAGAAAGGAGGGAAAAAAACAGTGGAATAACTTTTATATATTCACAATTTCAGATTTACAATATTTAATGTGGAAAAATAATTATTTTGAAATGTATATACGTAGGATGTAATTGAAATAGTCTTACGAAGAACTTGTGAATCAGAGTCCTGCCAAAATGTGATGAAAGAATACCCCTAAACTAGGTGGCAAAACCATATAGCTCTGCTTGGATTACAAAAGAAAGCGCCACTTCTCTCACTGAGAAGGTAGTGCGAGCTGGGATTGAACGCACGTCTTGGTCACAAGTCAAACACCATACCCACAGAGCCTACATGGTGTCGGGACCCAGAAAACGAACAAACAACGAGGGTAAAGGAAAACAGATACCCAGAGAGGAATGACAGATATACAACTGTGTAAACATCTGACAGGACAAACACTAACAAGAAGGGTGACACATATAACAGTGTAAACATCTCAAAGTACAAACGATAACAAAAACGAGGGTAAAGGAAAACAGATACCCAGACTCAGATACAGAAAACAGATACCCAGTAGGCGTGGTCAGAAAGTGTGAACAACCATTGAAAAGACTCTGACCCGTGACGTCAGTCGTGGCGACATGTTATAAACCAATAGCTTAAAAGAAAAATCACTGTGGGAGTGTCTTAAGAGTGAAATCACGAATAGCAGGAGAAGTAAAACAATACAACATAATGAGCGAACAAATGGGTGTGACAGGATGTATTGGCCACTGGTTATGTAGAAAATTAAGAGCGTGTCAAGGATGTAAGTCCGCCTCAAGCAAAGAAAAATGTGGCCTAGAAATCAGTGGTATGGGCAGACCGAGCTTGGTTCTCGCCTCAAGCAGACCTTGCTACTCACTCAGCCAAGAATGGCTGTTGTGATCTTAAGCGTGAGTAGAAATTCGAGAATCTAAGGGAAACCGACTGTATTGTCCTGGAGATTATAATGTAGGAGATGTGAAGTAGGATTGTGAGTGGGACAGGATTGTGATTATTTTATTGCGATATAAAGAAAAGGTAAAACCACTGGGTGTGGTATAATTTGGTGCTTCTGTGACTTGTAGTAGATTATACTATAGGAATGTGTTACTTGGATTTTGTGAAGAGAGTACATAATGATTGTGATGTAAGCAGAGAGATACAAACCACTGCTTGTGGAGCGACAAGTGTTATTATTAGTGGCAACAACTGAGCACATATTGTAGTATTATGTTTAAGACATGTCGTTTGTCATATGTTGCATCCATTGCTGAGTATGCCAGTGTTATGATCGTCTGAGCATAGAATACTGTGTAAGGCAATTACTTTCATTTAATTTTAAATAAATGTACATTTTCTTTTTCCCTTGTTTATCCCCGAACACCAGTCTCCAATAACAACTTATGCCGGATCATGCTACCAGGGATATGAGACTGTGAGATCATTTATGGAGTAATTAATGAGTGATAAAAGAATTGTTTTAATACAAGTTAATGCAAATGAAATAAAATATAAAGATTAATACAAGAAAAGAAGGGTCTAAAAATGGTTCCCACTGTCCTGCAATCAAATAGTTATAAGCTGTTATTATTATTATTATTATTATAGTAAATAATATCTTATTTCAGTTCCCCATAAAATATGAGTGTGGGGTTCTTGAAAGGTCTGGACTTCCGAAAATCCCGTAAATTCTCAGCAATAAAAAATATAAAATAAAATATCTGAAAATTGAGTTCTCAGACTCACAGCCCCTTCGTCACTTATTATTATTATGACCAGTCACATCTCTCATAGGACAAGCAAAGACCAGATGAACCTGCTCTTAAGTTTATTTAACACAACAAAGAAAACTCTCTGGAAATTAAGAAATAATTAATTAATTCCAGGCACACCTGTAGGTGGGCGAAGCCAAGCCACACATGATCTACCTCGTGGTCTGGAGCCCTGGAGTCCTTCAAACCTCTCTCGTTCCTCTCTGCAACACGCCATGCCCTCCTTACCTCCCAAGGGCGTCCCTCGCCTGCAGTACACAGTCTCACTGACTTGTGGATACTACAAGGCTGGAAAGCCCACCACGATGAACAACGTGGCGCGGGAGATTGGTGAGGAGGTCCTGTCGCGTTGGAGTCGGGGTGGAAGATGGCTGCGAGCGGCCCGGCGAGACCCACAAGCCTCAGCTGCGGTCAAGATGCCAGCTCTCGCCACACTGACATCTCGTTTTTTCTGCATAACACTTACGCTAAACGCCCTACGGCTATGGTTTATTATTTATTAATAACCTAACCCATGCACGGTAATAGTGGGTCATGCATCCCACTCATAATTCAGCTTTGGCAGCAATAATGAATATGATTTGAAATAGGTGCTGTTTCCCGCCTGCCTGGTTTCCCGCCTTGGTGAGGGACTGAGTTTCCGCTCTCTCAATCAAAATGGCGGTCACTTTCGCGGTATTTTTCCATGGGCTATTCCTTGAATAATGAAATCATGACAATTAGTCATGATTATACTTAATAGGATTGTATGCACACACACACACAAACGCCAGGCAGCTGCAGCAATGCCTCCATGTTGGGCGTTACAAACTTACTGAAATGGTGGTGTAGAGAGGACCAGCTTATGTGATAAACAGAAAAGGAGTGTATGTGGGGTCCCATCTATAAGTAATGAAAAGCCCCCCCAAAAAATGTCAAGGCATAAAAAATATAGTTGTTGTTATGGTAGCTTTGAAACTGTAATAACTTGTTGCCACACAGAGCCCTGTGTGTGTAATTCACCACGGCCTGATCACGAGTGGGACTCACTTTCACCACCAGGTACCCTCATGACATGAGCAAGTGCTCATTATTGTCGATCTCTGGGTACTGCCAGGACCTCACACACCACACACCCCATCCCCCTTGCTCAAGGGGGGACAGTAACCATTCCTAGGGCCGCTTTCACAGTTATTTTGTTTGTTTTGATCGTTACCAATGGCGGCAATCGCCGCTATAGAATTTCCACTTAAAACTGGCCGATGTAGTGGCGGCTGCAGGTTTAGCCTAGCCCCGCACCTTACCACACACTCTCAACACCTCTCGCTTCTTCTGCAGCCGTCACTATCCCATCGGCCAGTTTCACGCGGAAAACTATAGCGTTGATCAGCGCCATTGGTAACGATCAAAACAAACAAAACGACTGTGAAAGAGGCCCCTAATCAAGAGAAAGAATCCGGCCTGAGCGGGGCTCGAACCACCGCCTGTGTGGCCGTGAAGCCTTGCAGCATGGCGCTCTAACCGATTGAGGTACCGGAGCGGTGTGTGTGTGTGTGTGTGTGTGTGTGTGTGACAATCAGTGCTACACTGGAAATATAAAACCCAAAACTGTTACTGATGTGTATGAATTAATCCATGATCACAAGTCTTCAATGTTAAAGTTTTGGTTATAAAACACCAACTGAATTGTATTATTTATCTTTATCTGATAAAAATGGATATAAATCTCTAAGAAAAGCTCAACCACCTCTCTTAGTCAGCCAGGCAAAAATACTTTTATTTTCAGCTCATCAACCACCTATCTTTTATTAAATTCCTTCAAAACATAACCATATCTAGAGCTCGAAAATATTCTTGTAAGAAAATACCAAATTATAATTAAAAATGTATAAAAGTTTACTGAAAATCAATACCATTTATGGTTTAGGTTATTAATTAGCAATGGTTTCTTTAAATACTGTACAACAATGAAAAATTTAAAATATAGATCGCATTTCTGGAATATAATGTGATGCACTGAAAACTATGAATCTGAAATAATTCTGTTAATGAGAAATGATGACACTGGAAAGGAATTCACCTCTCTGTCACATTCCAATGTTTTGTTTGCTTACTGGCTTCAGGAAATGTTTGACCCACACCCATTTGCTGCACCTGAAGGATTCTTGCAACATAACTTACTCTACAATGCTACTCACTAACAACTCAACCTATAGACCGTGGCTGCCATTTGATTGGTTTATGTGGACCTAACATTCAATAAAACATACATGAGTAACCCAAAACTTACTCTGCACTAAAATGCTATACCAATAAAGTAATTAGGAAAAATTATATTGAGAAGATATAAGGTAAAATCTAGTTTCTTTTTATCCCTACCTCTCAATTTACATAAATTCATATTATATTTACATGTTTCATAACGAAGCCACTGACATGCTATGTGATGCTGCTTTTGAGGCAGCACTGGATCTGACACGTCCAACTTCATACTTGCACATGACAGAAAACATTTCCCCTCCGAGTCTGAAAGAAAAAAACATAAAATAAGCTACTGTAAGTATCACTCCACTAGTACAAACTATTGTGCAGGTTAAGAAAATATGAAAAGTGTAGTGACTAAAGATTCATTATCTTTAGACTATAGTGTAGTTCTCAAGTGCTTGTTAGAATTAACTTGAATTTCTGCAATAAGTAGTTTTATGTTGTGATACCAACAACATTATGATTCAAAATAGCCAGACTATCACAAGCAGACTGATGTGATAAAAAGTCTAGCCAAAGGGGGATAATGTTGGAGATAAGATTCAGGTGGTAAGGGAGAAGTAAGGTCATCAAGCTTCACTGTCAGTTATTTGTCAATATATATCTACGGTATAAGAAAATACATATTTCAAACAAATTTATGTAAGTTTTTAATTACTTCGGAAATTTGAGCCAAATTTTTTTTTTTTCTTATTGACCAAAACCCACGTATTTGAAAGAACAGAGAGGAAAAGAATGGTTAAGTACACTTGCATGTGTTAGTTAATGCCCAGGAAGTAATGAAAATTATTGTTATTGATAATGGCTATGAATGTCATTCATGAAGGTTTATTCACATATCCTGACATTTAACGGAGATGATGTGCATAACTTGCCTTTGTGCCAGCCACCTGTTCTTGATTACAGCCAACTTGAGTGAATCACAAGTGAAGGAGGTGAGTAGGTTGGTGTGAATGGCTCTGCCCATCCCCTCCACCACAACAAGGTCACACCCCCAATCCACTAGCTCATCCACAAGTGAAAGTGGAAGCCGACTAAAATGAAAAAAGAAAATTATACCATGATTAAAAATAAACGATTAATTTTCATACAAAGGATTACCATCAACAATCAAATACGTATGTAGTATATGAAGTATTCTCATGACAGCAAGGCTAAGAGACTAACAAATGCTCAATATAACAATGAAGAAAACAAATGGACTTCCATTCTGCTATAATATTCTATTTTCCAGTCAAGGGCATTCACACACCTGAGGTCCAGGCATGGAGAGGCTTGACCAGACTCTCGTACACACAGGGTTCCTGCCTCTAGGTGTTCACGCAAAACAGGACACAGAAGAGTCACTTGTTTCATCACCATGAGGAGCTCCTGAGCTGTTACATCATTCAGTGCTGGCTTACTATTGGCACAGAGCACAACCTGAAATATCACTTGCCTTAGGCACAATGTTTATGGAGCCCTACCACAATAAATACTCTGTGGCAATCACTATACAAACTCATGCAAAAAATAACAATGATTACATGGGCATATTATGAAGTTTCATATAAGTACATGACTTTTATAAATAATATCCACCCTGAGACAAAATGTTATACCCCTAAAAATTAATCTTACCCTTGTTCCTCGTTGAAGCAGCTCTCGAGCAAATGGTATGATTCCAAGCACAACATCACAGCCTGAATTGTCCAGAAAGATAATGGCACATTTGTAGGGGGCCTGCTGCTGCCTCTTCACCCAAGCATCCAGGTCATCATGAAGCCAAGGACGTTCTAAATTAATCATGTAAGCCAAGTTAGATTAGAATCTTGATTGAAAGGGTCAGGGAAGGAGTGGTGATGGGAATATGTCTTATGGGGAGGCATGGAAGGGGGTGTAATTTGGGCAGGAGAGGATGAGAAGTGCAAAAGGAGAGGAAGGGCTGGGATTGCTGTTTTAGTGTTGCCCAGAGTGGAGAGGTGTAGGTGGGCAAGGATGACAGGAGTAGTATGGGGAACAGGGAAAACCGGG
Organism: Eriocheir sinensis; assembly: GCF_024679095.1. Classification (NCBI taxonomy): domain Eukaryota; kingdom Metazoa; phylum Arthropoda; class Malacostraca; order Decapoda; family Varunidae; genus Eriocheir; species Eriocheir sinensis. The sequence goes on from NC_066525.1 coordinate 13,444,662, forward strand.
ATAAATAAAAATGTGTTGGTGTCTGCATATGCCCCAGTAAATGACAAAAGGAAGGGTAAATGTTTTTGAGAGGGTAAAAAATCATCAGATAAGCTTTCAAAAAGGGAGGACAGTCATATTGATGGGAGATCAGTGATGTGCATATTGGTAGTGTGGCAGTGTGATTCAAGGAAATATGTCAAGAATGCTCTACAGACTGTAGTCAAATAAAGGAATACTTACACAATGAAAATAAAGTGCATTATGGAAAACTATAATTATTTTTATATTATCTTATAATCTGTGGGTTTGGCTGATAGGGAAATACATCACACACCAAAACTAGCATGAATAAGCTTACTTTGGAGTTTATCTCCAGCTTCAGTGAAGCCCAGGCCCTGCTCCATAAGTTTCACAACCTCCTTAGCCCCCCAGTCAAATACATTGCCTGCCAGAAATCCTCGCACTAGTGCCTCCTGTCGCCCATCATACTCCAGTTTGTCCAGCATCTCCAGGTGGTCTTTAAGCAGCTTCAAAGCATATTCATTCTCCATCTGAAAATTTAAATGGTGCAAGTACTGGGCAATGATCCTAGAAATGAATAAAGCTTCAATATAATATACAAAACCCCTCATCTGCACATGCTGTTCTTGTTGATATTCTGCCAGGTAACAAGTTATGCTCTCCCCACCCCAACTAGACTAAAACTTTCACTTCCACTGCAAAAAATCTTCCCTTGCAATGTGCAACATTTCTTACGACGAATCTCCATCCCCTGAGGGAACACTATCCACCTTAACTACATAGACAACTCTCCAACTCAAATAGATGATTAAAACTTCCACCCAACTTGTGCTATGGAAGGTCTTAAAGATAGGAAGGAGCATGGGAGTTGTATTCTTTATTACAAGAAAGTATGTAGAAAACTATCAATGAAAATTACAAGAAAAATTAAGTACCTTTTTTTGTTGGAGGTAAGGGTCTGGGAAGTCAAACTCAATGAGGCAATGTTCCCTCATGTCCAGAAGACTTCGCACAGTCAGGTTACCATATGCGCTGGTGACATTATAATTTTTATCAATCTTTTGACTAGTATGTTCTAAGGGAAAAAAATATGTTTATGTTCTCTGAAATTAATACTCAAGTAATCTTTTTTAAAGTTGAAACTTAGCCATTTCTATATAGTGGTACACTTGTTGCAGTACTCACAATGGATGATTCTTTAAGTTTCGTAGTCTCTGAAGATACTTATCCCGAAACTTATTAGCTCTTTCTTGACTGTCTGGAATGTTAGGCTGCGAGGAGATAGCTCGATCCACAAAACTTTCAAGAGAGCTTTCAAAGCAGGAGAGCCAGTAGTCCCTGTTGATAAGTAAGAAAAAGAGAATGAGAACAGAAAACTTTCCTCAGAAGTTAGTTCTGAACATAAATGTACCATAAAATGTATGTGTCCTCTGAAAAGACATGTTGAGCTGCAATGATAATCATTATTAACAAAAAAATTGAACAGTATATGATTACCTGGCTTCCTTATCCTTGGTAAGATCAACAGTGTCTGGCACATACTCCTTAGGGCAGGCGAGGAGGGGAAAGAAGGCCAGCTGTTGGTCACAACGGTCCATCTCTAACTGATCAATTGTCCCCCCCGGCCACCCACCAACAGCAGGGTGAGGGAGGGGTGACTGTAGGCCGGATGACCCAGCGTAGTTTTCACCCCAAGAATACTTTTCAGTGTCTGGTAAAAAAACATGTGTATACTATAAACTAATGAATGTAAATATTTTCTTGCATCCATACCATGTCTTAAGATATTTCAGTGTATAATGCCATACCGTATGCGGTGCTGTTTCATACCACATTCTTCAGCTCCCAGCAAGAATGCCCCAATGGCTCCTAAATAGCCTTCATGCCGCAAAAAGAGTGCTTGGACAGCTCCCCGGCTCCAATAGTTGATTGCAAAGCTGATAGTATGCATGCTGACTGGGTGGTTACGGAGAAAATAACCCCCGAAATACACCTGAAACACAATTATAAAATTTTTCTTGTGTCTTAATCCAGCCAGAGACATCACATTTCCATCCCTCATTGTGTTATTATAAATTGCTAGTTTATAATGGTGGCAAAACTCTTGTTTTTGTATAAACATAGTTTTCTAGCATTACAGATCTAAACTTTGTGCACAAGTTGCTTTATTCTTGCTTATATATAAATGAAAATTTTCTAATTGATGATCTTAGCAGGAAAAAAAGGTGTGTAGTCTTTAGGTGTCCTTCAGTGCAGCCTTGAATGGCTTTCTATGTAACTGTCTACAGAACTGCTGCCTGCTGTGCTTAAGGAACCAACAGCAAGAATATACTGGAAAAGCACCACCAATGGGAACAAACTTATCAAGGCACAAAAATGCAATTATATTGACTCTTGAATTACAGCAAGTGCCATTATGCTTATCAAATCATAAATATATTAGAAAGGAGAAAATACAAATGGGTATGAGCATAGGGCACAGAGGCATGCTGAAGGATGAACAGGTCACACAGAACCTTTGATTCTTTTTAACTTAAAAAAATGCTCCATATTACAGGAAACCCACGTTATTCGACCGTTCGTTATTTGACCGTTTGTTATTCGACATTTGTATTTACAAACCCTTTTTGTTGTTTGCACATGCATTCCCCACCATTTAAATTTTCAAACTGTGCATCACATTTCCCCCTGGTTGCCAACCAGCCAAACCGACAGGCTATATGTTTTATTAGCAGGACTGTCCCCTCGTCTCCCTTATAAATTGGTCCATTCATTCAGGCTCCCAGTCACCATCATTAGACAATGGCAAAAGATCTTCAGTAAAAACTTACCTTGGATGGATGGTGACACTGTGACCAGTAATGGACTCACAGGGAGGCAGTGTGAAAAGGCCTCATCCCTTTGTTCTCTCTTCTCAGCTAGCTGCCTTCTCCCTGCGCACATTTTTCACTTGGTATTTAATCTTTGCTATTCTGTTCTACACTCCAACTAAGCTTACATTTTACTGACATACTATTCAATAATATATTTTTTACGTTCAGCCACACCATGACTGAAGGAAGGCAAGGGAAGAGGGTTGTCAAATAATGATTCGCTTGTTGCTCACACTACATAACATACTTATTCTACTGAAGCTGATGGGCACAGCAGGATAAGGAGATGAGCGGTTCCCCTAAACGCATATGAGGATAGTTCATGCCTATGTACTGTGTCGGTAACTTGAGATATGTTGAACTTTACACAGCCTCCTACAACATTCCTGCAGCAGCTTTGCAACTTATTTTGACAAATGAGCTTGCAGGCACAATCAAAGTGGAACGAGACAGGAATTCACTGACAGAGGCAAAAATTACTTGACACTGCCCACATTCAAATAGCTGGAGTTGCTGTTACGTTCCCTTGCCTGACATTTTATACTCAAGTTTACACTTCTTGTTGTCTAACATGCCATGCTCCAACTCCCTGAGCCATGAGGCTCATGACACCATCTTGTACTACAGGTTGTGCCAAGATGGTACCATTAGCCAAACTGTTCATTAAGCAGTGTCCTAACAAATGTGCCCCTGGTGAATCGGTCAGCCCTAACAAAGTGGCTGCAAGAAGCCATCCAGAGGCATTAAAGAAAATTTATATTTCTTCCTCTTTTTAATTTAATTTTTCTTGAGCCCAGGTTGTCAGGTACCTAACCCCCTTTACACTTATTTCTATATAATTCTATGGGAAAATAGGTTCATTATTCAACAATCTTGTTATTCAACCTTCCATGGAATACACCCCCATCAAATGTCAAATAGCAAGAGTTTCCTGTATAAGAAGCAAGAGAAATAAATCAGAATGAAAATGGTAAGGAAAACAGAGAGGTTTGAATTTAAATTGTGTCAAAGGGTCTCCTGCAACAACTCTTTCTGGAAATGCAGATAAATCTTAGAACTATAGTCTGTTCAGAGCATGAAGTCAGTTCAGGGTGGAGTTGGTATTGTCGTTTACCTCTAGCCATGCTGCCAAATCAACCTTCGTACATGCGTCTCTCTCTTATTTCCCATCCATGTGCTATTTGAAAATGATATTTTATATATTCTGTATATAGTAAAGGAAGTTACATAGTACAATGGGTGTTGACGTTTAGGATTATAACAACGATTTGTATAAATTCTATGACATGTGGCAGCGATTTTTTCCCATGTTGCCACGTTTTGGTGGTGGTGGTGGTGGTCGGCGTGTCCCCTTAGGTCCCTCCCCCGGGTAGAGAGGGAGAGAGAGGGAGAGAGAGAGAGATAAACAGGTGGGTTGTGGGTGGGTAGGTAGGGAGACGGTGCTAATCTGATAATTGGCGGTCGAACTGGCAGCGCCGCACCCATGGGAATTCAGGAATCTGCCACACCTTGAACCGACTTCATGCTCTGAACAGACTATAAATCTTACCTTTTTCAGTCCATGAAGCATTGCATACAAAGAAGCAATCTGTCCAATATCATTACTGACAGTAAACAGCAAACTTCTTGCAATGTCTGCTTCTGAAAACCCTGCAAATATTACAAAACATTAAAATGATAAATATAAACTGATAATACTGCAAAAATAAGGATGCCAATGCCTAATCAAAAGCTAATAACATTTGAAAATTTTCCATTTACATACTGTTACCTGTAAAAGATTTAGATACACATTTCCATCAGTGTTCTGGTAGAACATATTGATTGCTCTATCTTGGTGAATGAGGCAGAGGTGGAGTGAGAGAGCCAAATTTTTTTACTGGACTTGCATTGTTCACAGAATGGATATATACAGAGGCCAATACACCCAAAAGGTGAGTGAGATCTTGGCCCGTCCATGATGGCTCTGTCTACTTGTCTTGACTCTCTAAAGCAAATGAGTTTCCTTTATGACAAGAACAGCAATGATGTATTAAGTTTGTGAAATGATTGACTTCCAGATCATAAAGTGTTATGCTAGTGTTATCAGGTTGTGAGGATGCTGAAATTAGTGGTCTCAGGACTTTGAGATGCCAGGAACTACATGTTTTGCCAAGCGGATCACACAGTGCTTACATCATGTGATAACATCTTGTTTGCAGTCACCTTTGGTCATCTAGGGTCATGTATTTATAAAGAAATGTCCATCTAAATCTTGTATATACCTTCACTTTACACATTATAGCAAACATTGTTCATTCAACCTCCATTGAGACTTAGGTGGTTCACTGGACCAGCAAGCTTTGTGTGTCTAAACTTTCAAGACAATTAATGCACAGCAGTAAAACCAGAATGAAAAAGTAATTAGTATTTTGTGGAATATTCAACTTGCATATTATTAGTAGCCTCCAGGAAAACTAATAGGATCACTATATGTATACCATCTTTTTACTACATATGAAAAGCTACATATATAGCAATTTAGATGGTCAACTTCTAGCATATCTTAATACTCTATCAATGGACCGTACTGGCTATGCAGACAGCGCCACATGTGGCCATTCAACTCAAAGCTGTACTTTCCATAGAGTTCAAGTTATAGACTAGAGTGCGTCTGAGGCTGTCTCCGGGATACACGGCCATGGTGCCACCATCGCTCCAAGCTGATGATTGCACACACTTCACTCCTACCCAATTTCAGTTTTTCTCCATGTCAAATAGCAGTGTCAGGAAATCGGGTAGAAACAAAGTGTGTGCAGTCATTGGCTCGGAGCGGTGGCGGCACCAAGGCCTTGTATCCTGGAGGCAGCCTCAGATGCACTCTAGTGCATAACTTGAATTCTATGGAAAGTACTGCTTTGACAGTTTACCGAGTGGCCACGCGTGGCGCTGCCTGTATAGCCAATATGGTCCATTCAGAATATTACCTTTTATCAGATGTATGGAAAAAAATAATATGTTCTAAAACAAATTATGCTTTCAATTTACAATAAATTCACTAGTGACTCATTCAGTATGGGTATTGAAGAACTTAAACTACAAAGTCATGCCCATATTATAAGCAAATGATTAGCAATAAAATATAAACCACATGCTACTCTTTAATTCATCTAATGTCATGCCACACATCTACTGTTCCTTGTGTTTGAGCATGTAATCACAGTTCTCAAGTGTGTAAATAAGTTGGCTGCATCATTTTTGTAATCTAAAGTATTGAACTGAATATTTTATTACTCTTCATTTTTGTAGTGTATGGATAATTTGATTACTTAAGTAATTATCTGAGTTAAAACCCTGTATTAACATATTAAAGTAAAATTACAGAAAACAATTGCTTTTACTATTGATGTTGCACAATAGCTCCTCAAGCTGGCAGCTGCAGGCACCCTTTACTCACTCACTTGATGTAATGTTTCCTAAGGTTTTCCTAAGTTTCAAGATGAAGTAGTTAGCAGTGTTATTTAGATTATTTTTTTATCCTCAAGTAGAACAGTTAACCACATAATCTGTGAGCAATGACCCACCAAGGCTTCCGTGAACCTGTTCATTAAAAACTGTATCCAAACCCTGTTCTGATGGGTTGGTGAAGAAGATTACAAGCCCACCTTGTAACTAAACCCCTTTATCTAACTGTTGATAAGAAGAGAGGATCCACCCCTAACTTGATTCGGGTGTGACCTAATGTCATACAACCTTGCACCTGGCTAACCATTAGAACAGCACAGCAATCATGACAGATTCAGGACAAGTCAATTCCTTATAATTATCAGTGATAGTCTCAAGTATTTTAATTATCAGCATATGTCCACTCGAAAATTCTGCCAGCATCCATAACTCCATTTCCCTTGAGGGTGGCTATCACAGCCTTGCCTATGATTGCCCTCCTATACACTTTTCTTGCCACACTCAATAGACTAATGCCATTCTAGTTCTTGCATTTGTTATTATCTCCTATACTATAATATAATGGAAACTGCCCTATTCTTACCTTCAGGCAATAATAATAATAATAATAATAATAATAATAATAATAATAATAATAATAATAATAATAATAATAATAATAATAATAATAATAATAATAATGGCAATAACAATTAAAGTAAACTAATAATGTAACATTTATGGTGGGGACACAACAATAGTCCTAAACTGTTGCCCAAACTATGCCTGTTTCCATGTCAAAATTCTCCATGCCTTGAAAGGTTCCCTGAATATGTCAAAATGGAGTGATTAAAAAATAAAATAACCCAACAAAATAAAGATGTAAACACACGCAAGGTAAGAACATTGCCACTGGCTTTGTGTCAGGCAAGAACACTGTGCAGTCAACTTAGCCATACACTGGAGAACTGTACTTGAGCTGCCCCAGCCTCCATACCTCGAGCATGCCTTGCCTGGTGACATTTCATGCATTTTTCATCTGTTCCCAAGGATATGCAAAGTTCTCAGTTATTACAGAATTCCTCTCCTTAATGATTACATATAGAGATGACAGCAAACAAAAAAACACAAGGAAATGGTAATGCAGCTACAGTTTAGGTTTTTGTAATTATAGAATGAGCACTTGTCAGCTGGGCTTCTTGTAGTCAAACATGAATATATTCTAAAATACATTATTCTTCATTCCATCTGCTTATTTACAGTTTCTGTCATGCCATTCATGCCCAAGAATTTAGAAGAGTGATGGGCTAATACCCTTCACAGGCTTCATTTATCTCTTGCTACACTATGTTTATATAAATATATATTTTTTACTATATTCATGAAGTCAGAACTTTGCAATCATGACATACAACTTCATGCAAAAAAGCCAATAACAGATATTGAAGAAAACTTATATATTTTGAGGAATAAATATTCATAGCAATCAGAATTCCTGTTGCAAGATGGCATGCTATATATTGTACAAATTTCAAATTTCCCAATCCTTGAGTGGATGACATTTGTTATCTTCATTAATAATATTATACAAATAAGGAACATTCAATGAAGAAAGGACACAATCAGCATCCAAACAAAGAATTTTCTTGTACAAATGATTTCAAAGTTACTGATCTACAATGTGACAGCATACTGATTACAAAGTGGAATGACATATCTGTCTTTGTAATACAAAAAATCATATGAAACAAAATCCCTTCTTTTACCCCTTTGTTTGGCTCAGAGTTCCATCTTGAATATACGTTTCACTTATACTCAGAAGTCAGCAAAGTGGGATGATTTAGTTTATAATATCATAAATTTTCTGTAGAACTTTAAAATGCCTTTGAATGACTGAATATGGATTTGTTTCAGAATAGTGATGAAAAATGTATAAAACTATTATCTGCATCTGCCCTCTGCTTTAGCTACAAACAAAATATTTGAATAAAATTTAAATGTTTTCTTTTAAAATAATATGACAAGAATTGAGTGATTATAAACATAAGCAATACCAACTTGGAAACAAACAGAAGGCTGACATACCTGGACTTCCATCACTTTTACTGTGTCCATGATGCATTGCCTTCCCAAAGCTGGATGCTATGGTCCCTCCTGTTAGCCCTAAGGCACTGTAATCACCTCCTGTTATGCAAAAAAGAACTTATATAAGGAATTTGTGATATTTCTAAAATACACCCCCAAAAATCACAAAACTACTGTTAGTCTTCATCTTATTTCTTTCATATCAGAACAATACACATTTTATCTTTCTAGCAATCACATCATAGGCACTGCTGCATGCATACCATAGATATCCTTCACAAGTAAGTCAACATTGCGGTGATCGCCTTCACTGGCCAGCTGCAGGAGCTCATCGAACCCCTTGGCCTTGGTGAGCAGGGAGCCCAGGCCCCAGAAGGTCCCACCTCCCATACTGGTTCCTCCAATTCTCTCATAGTTGTCATCAGCTTCTACCTGCAGCACATGGCAATGGTCTTTAAATGTTCCATTCATAATTTTTCCATATAACTTTCTTTTCTTTGTTAAGACTTAAAGTATCAGGATGCATATCTTTGTTATTCCTTTGTTATGAGGAGGCTACAAATGGATGGCATGAAGAGCTGGGAGTGTAGCTTGAAAGAAGATAAAAAGTTTCTTATTTTCTTTACTGTCATTTAATACTGTCAATGATAATGTTAGGTTAAGAGGTAATACCACTTGAATGGTGTATGAATATACTGCAGATAAAAATGATGTTTGAGTTCATTATTTAATTCAGAAAATGAAAATAATATGCATATATTGCCATTATATATTCAACTGCGCCTAAATAATTACAACAACAAAATCCAGGACTAACTGTTTTTAAAGGAAATTTTGCATGTGATTTTACTTCACACTACCATAAAATCACAATATTTTAGCAGTTATTAATTTTCCATGCAACAGAAAAACTCACAGGGTCTGGCACAGAGCTGCTTCTATAGAATGTAACTTTTCATGCAGTCAGCTCTGCAATGAAATTTGCTCCTTCAAGACCGACAACAACATTTCACTTAAACAATGAAATGACAATGTCACACCTTACCTTCATTATGCTCACTCCTGATCCAATATTGACAAGGAGGTAGGGGAAAATATTTGGCTCAGAGTTGATGAATCGGTACTCTGGGTCTTCGTGTCTGCTATATGAGAACTGCTCATCTGGGATGTTACGCAGCAGGAAGTTACAGCCCTTGATGAGGCTACCAATCTCGTCTTCCTTTTCTACCCTGAATGAGGCATTTTATGAATAGTCAGAGTTTAGGATGTGGAAAATAACAGAATTATCACTCTTAATGTTAAAGGTTTGTGGCTGAGAGATATCTTTTGGTGCCACTAACAATTTTGTGATCATAATTAATGTCAGGATTTAGGTGACAAGTTGTGAAAATTTGGTGTTAATCCATAACACTTGGCACTTTTCATCTTTTTATTCTTAGTCTATGGATTTTCACTTATCTTGTGTGAGAAATAGGGCTTTCATCAGACTGAGAGGTGAAGAGTGCTGGGAAAAGCCTTTGTCCTGCAGTAGACTAGTAATGGCTCATGAAGATGAGGATGTTTAACTGACCTTGAATTCACTAAGTCTTGCAAAATTTCAAGACCTGGAAAGCACTTTGAAACACAATATGACAGTGATGTAAGACGAACTGTAGAACCAAGATAGTACTTACATGAGTCCCAGTTTTTGTTGAATCAACTCTGCAAACTTGTAGGCCCCGCCCCCAGTGGCCTTGATGCTCTTCCCCAGCATGGACTCTTTGCTGCACACCAGGTGTTTCCGAATAAAGTCGAGCCAGTGTTCAATATATTTGGTTTCAAACTTGACAAAATGCAGCCGTTCAGTCTCAGAACTCTCATAATGGTAGTCACCTCCATCACTCTGAAGAGATTGTTGAGTTGGCAAGACATATTTATATAGTGCTGTCAAACTGCAAACTAGAGAAAGCAAGGCAACAGATGTATCAAGACAGCATTGTCAGACTGCCAAGCAGGCAGTGATTCTATAGAAGGATTAGACATTGTCACCCATGTTCCATGTAACTGGAAATACTCAAAAGGAACCTCAAGGAAACAGCTCTCGGTCATCTTGACAGCTACACACTATTGCAACATTTGAGCAGTTCATAATGGCATCACAATAGTAGTAGGTATATATTCTTTAGCTGTATATCAAGTCATATTCTAAAGCTCAATATATGTATATAAATCAATGATAAAAAGTATATTTCAAGTAAGAAAAAACACAAAGAAACTTCTTGCTTTGCATTTTAACTTTCCCAGCTATGTAGGTATATGGCCAATGACTGGTCACTGAGGTCAGATAATTAAAAGTTTATTGCAGGTAGTATATGGGAAAAAATAGATTACCAAAAATTCTTCTTGGACATACTACCACCTTCCTCTTATTTATGGTGTGTTTTTGCTAGAAGACTATACAAAGAAGATTAAAGAATATTACTGTATTAAGGAATTCACATCAAAGCAAACGACCTTCCTTTCCAACACATACTGGTATATTAGGATGGCACACTGCAATCTTTCATGTGAATTATTACCACACTACTATGACTGATGACCTGTGAAGACTTAATGGAAAGTGTGTAACAATGAACTGAGGCTTGTATTGAATAAATAGGGAGGAATTACATATTTGATTTCAATTACAATATACAGTCTTATACTTACTGATGAGGTACCATCATTATCTGCATTATATAAGACTTTTCTATGGGATACTGTGGAGTAGTAAGCAATCTTGGTTAGGGATCCACCTAGAAAGACACAAAGCCATCATAGTTATAATACCCTGATAATAGTGGATATAATTTAGTTTCTCTGTGATAGGGTTGGACATCAGAGAGGGGTAACAAAATCCATAGATGACAAAAAAATAGTAAGAGAAAAACAGTTGGTTTGAAAAGACAATGGTTCCTATGTTAGTAAAATCTACAATAAGCATGTATTATTCCAATTCTGGACATAAAACTGTTTACATTCATTCAAATTATTTTCTTGTCTACTGTAAAATTGGGTTTAACATCTTTAGCACAAAAGACATTACACATATTAGACAGATCAAGGATGAAAGAGGGGTTGTGATACGAAAGGAAAGAGATATCATAATAAGGTGGAAGGACTACTTTGAGAAGCTGCTAAATGAAGAAAATGAGAGACTTATTAGAGATGATGGAGAACCGAACGACCAATTAGTAGGGGAGGTGACAAGACAAAAGGTAGAAAGAGCACTGAAGAAAATGAAAAATGGCAAGTCAATAGGGCCCGACGGAATACCAGTAGAAGTATGGAAAGCCTTAGGAAGAGAAGGAGTTGACATGTTGCACCAGCTGATCAGAGGAATAATGGAGAAGGAAGTTATACCAGAAAAGTGGAGAGAAAGCATACTGATACCGATCTTTGTTGGATGATAGATTGAGACAGGTGGTACATATCGGTAGGCAACAAGACAGAATATGGAAAAACATCGGGAAAAGCAGAAAGTACTACATATGGTTTTTATTGACTTGGAGAAAGCATGTATGTCAGAATTGTCCAAGAATGCTACAAGAATGTTACAACTAGAGTTATATAGTGTACAGAAAAAATGTCAGAGAGACACCACCCTGTGTATTTATATGCTGATGACATCGTCTGGTGACAGAGGAGAGAAGACAGCTGGAAAGAAAACTAGAAGAATGGAGGATACAAGTGGCGACCAACAGGCCACAATTAGACTAAATGGTGAAATGTTGAAGAAGACAGTGGAGATGGAAATACCAGTAAGAGTGAAGGTAAAGTTCACAAAGCAGTGGTCAGACCTGCAAAGAAGATGGATGTGGCGGAAATGAAGATGTTGAGATGGATGGTAGGAGTCACCAGAAGAAATTAGGAATGAATATATAAAAGGAACAGTGAAATTGAAATCTCCAAGAAGATCCAGGAGTCAAGATTGAGGTGGTATGGACACTTGAGAAGAAGAGTTGGGGAAGATCATGAGGAAGGAAGTCATGGAAATGGAAGTGCAGGAAATAGAAGAAGAGGAAGGCCCAAACGAAGGTGGATTGATAGCATGAAGAAGAAGCGTTTCTCAATTCTTGGAGAAGACAGAGTAGCTAGTTACTAAGCAAAGCATGGCCTTGCCATCACCATCCTATGTTGATAGATTACTATCCAACAAACAATAGATTGATACCCAACATGCAGTAGGCTGGGTTAACCCAACTAATTTCTGTGGTGCTTTGTTACTATTTCAGTGGCAATGGATTGCTATCCGTCACGTTAAAGTGAGGTCCTTGTGTAGTTTAAGAAAACATGGCGTAACAGGTAGTATGGTTCAGGACAGACATGAAGTAGGTTCCAACATGCAGTTGGTTAACTTAACCTACATAACTATCTGTACTGATGGATCATCTGTTAGGTTAAAGCAGAGTTTTTTTAATTTATAAAATGCACCATGACAGGTACTATAGCTCAGGGAAGACATACAGCAGCTTACTACTCGACCAGCAGCAGGTCACGATGCAACACACGGAAGGGTGCATTGCCTTCCACACCCAAAAACTCCATTCCCCAGGTCCAACAGTTTGTAGGGAATGTGAAAGGAAATAAGAATAAAATCGGTGAGGGAGTTGTTCTACTGATGTAATGTAGCACTAAACAACTCACCTATATCAATGGCAAAACGCTTGGCATTTCTAATGTTCCTAAACACAAGATCTGTGTCAGGAAGTCGTATGCTGTCCGCGTACTTCTGCGTCCCCATGGTGTCCCCTCGCCCGTAGGTTGTTCAGGGTGAAGGTCCAAGCGTCGTCGCCGTCCCCGGGGTAGAGATAAGAGCACGCCACGCTGCCCTCGGATGGCACCCCCGCTGGACTCTGGCACTACACGGCCTCCTCTCCTTGGCACGACCCGACCCGCCGCGCCGTGTTTACCCGCTCAGCTGACGTGACCCCCCACGGACCCCACGTTTGGAATGCGTTTGAGAATAGCTGTGATTTTCTTCATTGTGGATTGTGATCAACTCTGTGTTTGTTCCTGGCAACAGTTACAAAGGTCACTCCATCTTTATGGAACCTTTCTATATGTTTTTTCTTGTTATTTTTTTGCTCTCTTGCATTTTTCTAACTCTCCTCCGAGGGAACACAGAATGCTCCAAAATGCTTGATTCCCATATTCATATTGCTAGAGTTATCAGGAAAGTTTGGATCATTGTTATCTATCTATTTATCTATCTATCTATCTTTTTTTGTGGTATTTCGTTGGGGGATATACCCCAAGGGAGGAAGGCGGTGCATGCCGCGCAACCACCCAGACGGCTGGTAGAGAGATACCCAATTCTTTCAAGGAGGAGGCCCAACAACGGGGTGTCGGAGAGAGCCCACCTTTCCACCCACATGGCACCTGGCAGGTCTCGAACCTACGCTCTGGCACCCCGCCGAAGCGCAAGGCGGAGACTCTACCACGGGAGTCCCCATCTATCTATCAATATGTCTTTCTCTCTCTCTCTCTCTACTTTTAACTACCCTGTTGATCGTTCATATTGGCAGTGATCGATTTCATCCAAAACGGTGAACAACAGATCAAGGAGTCCCGTTACAAAGATGAAACTTCCGACCGTTAACTCAACTCAATGACACCAAGACCAGGACTAAGCAGCACCCACAACAACGAGGCGTGCACTGCCGGGGGTTTATAGGTCGTAATTCCATGGCCTAAACACCTCCCTTACCCCCCGAAATAAAGTCACCGAAGAAGCTACAGTCCAACCTTCTACTTAACCCTTCATCCACTACTACAACTTACAATGGCGGGAAATCGACTGGACAAGATCGGGACCATTTTCACAAGGTAGCTACATAGTTGTTATCAAATGTGAAGTATCTATTTACCTAGCAGTGTATAATGCCCCGACGAGCTTCTTTTCTAAATCCTTCCTATTTCTCAACACGGCCTCTGCGTGTATCGAAATAACACGAGAAATTAATCAAGATCAGGGTATTCGCCGGCTGCCTGGGATTGAACCCGCGACCAGCGTGACGGGAGAGCCACTCCTTACCGAGTCGGCCAAAGAGGTACCCCACTGGCTAAGTGGGTTATGGGAGGCTCGTTCATCAGGCCGTCGCCGCACTAGGCCGGCAGCGACTACAGTAAATAATTCAATCAACTGTTTTTATTCAACTTTCTCTACATGGCTTTCCCCCCTATGTAGATTAATTTCTGTGTGTTGACAATGTCCCTTTGAGACATAACTCCACAATGTCCCATTGAGACATACCTCCAACTCTTCCCATTTTCTATTACCCTCGGAGCATGGGCCATCCTACCTGTTACCCCTTCGGGGAAACTCAACAGAACTGCAGGAGAGGATGCCCACCGCTATGCCACCACTGTAATGCCCCGACGAGCTTCTTTTCTAAATCCTTCCTATTTCTCAACACGGCCTCTGCGTGTATCGAAATAACACGAGAAATTAATCAAGATCAGGGTATTCGCTGGCTGCCTGGGATTGAACCCGCGACCAGTGTGACGGGAGAGCCACTCCTTACCGAGTCGGCCAAAGAGGTACCCCACTGGCTAAGTGGGTTATGGGAGGCTCGTTCATCAGGCCGTCGCCGCACTACAAGTGCGCTTCACAAAGGGCCTGAAACCTCATCAACGGTAAACGGTAACACGGCGCTTCAGTCTTATTTATATTTTCTGAAGCTCCCCGTGGCTTCAGTGAACATGGCCTTAGAGGAGTGAACAGGTCAAGGCGAGTCTACTTCCGAAGGGTGTGGTAAGGTTGTCATTTACTTTACGGGAGAGGCAGATGGAGATGAAACTCCTGTTAGATAGACGGTTATGGGGTACCGTACCTATTTTAAAAAAAACTATGAAAAATGTGCTTGAAATTGTAAAGTTTGTATAGATATGAAATGAGCTTCATTAATCTCTTTCTTTTCAGAGCATCAGGACTGTTGAAATCTGGTGCAATGAAGCCACAGGACAAACCAATATGGTATGATGTTTATGAAGCTTTCCCTCCTAAATATGAGCCTCGCTATGACAGGCCACCAGCAAAGAAAGAGATCAGACAGATTTTTTATCCTGAAGATGTCATTAGAGGGTAAGTATTTGAAGTGTAGAATTACTGTGGATTATGGGCAGTATATAACTGATACAGTCTCTTCAAGGGAAGACACAGGGATCATGCATTCTCATTAAATTGACATTCTAGTGTATTCATTTTATTAGTTATTATTGATACTGCTTAATTCATTTAATTAATAACTAATTATTATCATTATTAGTTATTACTATTATTATTGTGTATTAGCTGTTATTATTACCTTAACATTATATTTTCCAGAAAATTCTACAGAAAGTATGGCTCCCCAGGACTTATTAATCTTTCTGAAACAAGCCGTCGACTCTCAGTGTGCCAGCTGTTTGTGGCGGAGTATGAGCGTCTCCAACAAGATGGCAGCCTCACAGAGGAGAAATTAATGGAAGAAGCAGCAATAGCTCTTGAAGCAAGGGGAATATACTTGGATCCTTCTCGTGCTCCTCCAAAGGTAACTAGAAATAGTGATCATTCAAGTGTGCAGTAGCACCATATATTGAAATATGAAATAGTTATTTAAGTTAATTTTCAGTTTTGTTCTCAAAATTGGGAACTGAATATTGGTTCATGCACCATTATTTTGGAGTAATAACAATGTTTTGTGAAGCTGACAAACTGCTTCCTGCTGCCCAGAGCAGGTGCTGCTTTCTCTATACATTGGGATGATTGTGGAATGTAGCACAGAAATCACAGGTATGCATGGTAGAAATGAGCAATATAGAGCACATGGTGTGTCAAGACAGGATGGAGAAAGTAATGATGTTTTAGTTTTCGTATGGATGTAATGCAAAGGAAGTGGTTTTTGGAGTGGTTGAAGCTTGGTAGGTTACTCTGAAATGGTTTGGGTGTGGGATAAGAGTGGGTGAGGATGACTTTATAAAGAATTGTAAAAAAAGCAAGATTACAGGAGATGGTATCAATGGTAAGCCACCAGGGTGGATAAATATTGAGAGTTGGTAGGCAAGGAAGAATGTGCTGAAGAATGCCATAACAGGGAAAATTGGAGATATGTTTGCCATGGCCATCAATTTTGGGGAAGTTCTCATGGTGATGTAGATAACTTAATATTTAAATTTTTGGTAGTGCATTTTTAAAGCAATTTTAAAGAATTCCTCCTGAGCTAGGTAGCTAAGACCATATAATTTTTTTAGGGTTACAAGAGAGCACTTCTCACCTAGACACTACCATGAGGCAGGATCATACTTGCAACCTTTTGGTCATGAACCGAACATCCTACCCGCAGAGCCACCTGGCCCTTTTGGTAGTGCATTTGTTTACTATTACTGTTATCTTTGCAGCCTGAACCATCCACATCAGAATTACAAGATGGAATTTCAGCTCAAACTCCCCAAAGCAAAATCAG
Organism: Eriocheir sinensis; assembly: GCF_024679095.1. Lineage (NCBI taxonomy): Eukaryota > Metazoa > Arthropoda > Malacostraca > Decapoda > Varunidae > Eriocheir > Eriocheir sinensis. The sequence goes on from NC_066525.1 coordinate 13,461,511, forward strand.
TAAAATAAGTTTTGCAGATGTCTTCAAAGAAAGCCAAAAGGAAGGGGAGTGATGAAGCACAGTCATGGGGTGTTAATGTAAATAATAATTGTAATAAACAATTTTAGAAGTAATGCAGTCTCATCCATCCTTTTAGATTATTGCCTTACCACCAGCTATGCTGCCTGCATTAGTTCCTCTGGGTGGTGTTGCTGCAGGGGCCCGGCCTCCTCCATCAAGGGCTGGGGGACTAAAATGAGTGAATGCATTGTGTTTGTGTGTGTGTGTGGTTGAAAGGGTGTGCGCCTTGTTGTTGCTACTCCCGTTTCAGGGGATCTGACCTGGTAATGCTAGAGCTCATATTTGTCAACTGTTATAAATTACATTTCAATTTATATATGTGGTAATTAGTGTTTGGTTGATTTACCATAACATTGCAAATAGTATGTTATTCATTCTAGGAGTGATATATTAAATCAAAATATTTAGCTTCTTCTCTAGATTAAGTTTACTGAAAAACTTTGTTTAAGAGCAAAATCTATGCAATGCAACCTCACAGAAACTTTGTCATGCTTAATCAACATGTGACTATATTCTCAAGTTTTGTGAGCTTGATTTCAGGGTAGCTTGCCCATTCTTGCAGATCCATCAATAAGTGAGTGTAGTCAGGTATCTACAGTGAATTGGTTCATGTTCATGGCAGAGTCAAAGACCAATGATGAGGCCACTGCACAGGACAGTATATGAGGCGTCTAGTGCTCAAGGAGCGAACAAGCCAATTACCTACCTAGTTTTGAGCTACAGGCCTTCAAAGTCAAGCATAGCAAAAACAAAATGAAAAACACATAGCAATATCATCATACATCAATAGAAAGCTTTCAGATTGACAAATTCAATGGAAACCGTGTTTGTGTGAAATTGTGTATTATTAAAAAAAGTGTTTTTTTATAATGCATGTTTGCCAATTTAATCCAAACTTGGAAAATTAAAACATCATGTAACTAACAGCCAGTTTAAATTTCAAAACTAAAATTTACATATTTAGGTGTTTTATGTGTGTTTTACTAGTGCTCTTCATCCTTAGAGCCCTGATACAGCTAACTTCATACACTCTGCAGACAGGCAAAAACACACTACTCTCACCACCCTTCTACTGGGCCATAGAGACTGATTTCCCATTTTCACCTTCACAGAGGGTTGCACAGTGCTTCCATCTAGCAGAAACTGGCGAAAACTCAAAATCTGCTATGTTAGCGTGTTCGCCCCTCGAGCCCTAGACGCCTCATATGACAATTATTCTACCTTTAAATATACATAATGAAAATAAATATACTAAACAAAATGGAACATTTCGATCTTTACTCACCAATTACAATTAATTAATTTCTTTACCCTCCCAAAATTTCTATATAAAAATATTTAGAATATAACCATAAACAGTTGAGTGGTATTATATCATGCAATATCAACAAAAAATTATACAGTTCTTACAGTATAATAATATCTTTTATAAGCAACATTAAAATCATTGTTCACTTTATTTTTGATAGAAGCTAATTGAAGGAGCCCTTGAAAGGTCATCTGATTACCTTGACAAGTATTCTGAGTAAAAATAGTCAAGGGACTATTCTTGAACTTCAAAACCTCCAGTACTGTACAGACTATGCTCCATTCAGCTGCCCCTTAAATTATGCAATGGGATATGAAGAGGTGCTCTTGATCCCTATGTCTTGGATAAATAAATAGTAAACTTTCATCTTTTAGATATCCCTACCTAAAACTGTCCCATGGCATGAGGATTAGGACATCTCCACATCACAGTGCATGTTGTAAACAAAAAAACAGGGACACACCAAATGGATTACAAGAAGCTGGGCTTGAGAATTGGACCCTCCCTTCACTGTGCATGCCTAATCACTGGTCAAAATGGTAATGACTCTTTCTGCTGTTCACCCAACCTCTAGAAACATCACTTGACATTAAAAATGACATGGGAAAACAAATGACATATAATAGATTAAATTGGTCTGTAAACAATTAAAGCCAATTAAAAAATTACCACAATTTTTTTTAATGGATATCCTTCAGGCAAAGGGTAATGATTCAAATTTGAGTCAATAGGTAAATTTTCATTTTTAGTTTAGATTAGAAAACTAAGTAATGATAAATAAAATATATCCTGCTTATGGTAATGTTAATATGAATTTTACATTATAATAATGGGGAGCTCGTGAAAAGGAATGAGATAAAGGAGGTGATTAATGAAAATGTGTGAAGGAGAGTAGAAATAATCAATATAGGAGTAAAAATTTGTCAGGCAGCCATATCCAGAGAAGGGGGTGAGATAGAGGAGGCAATAAAGAAGTCAAAAATAAGAAAAGCCCTTGGCATTGATGGCATAACAGCAAAAATACTGAAAAATATGTACTTGTAGAGTGGACGTTGTGGATGTGTAATTAGCCAGGGCGCATGGTGAGGTGCTGGAAGACTGGAGAAAAACCATCATTGTGGTATTCTACAAAGGACTTTGGCAAATAATCAGTCCAGATCTGCTTAATTGGGACCATCTATATTTTTCCTATTAGTTATTAATTTCCCATTATGCAAATTTACATTTTCTGATTTTGGGGGCATTAGTTACACACAAAATACCAATTCTTTCCTCAAGCCCAAGAATATCTTCAAATATATTTTGTGTAAAGAGATACACACAAGACAGAAGATAATAGGTTACATCTTAGTGGGGCACAGTGACACAAAAATTTCAGGTAACAACTAAAGCCAGATGATCATGTTATGGAATACTGATGTGAGGAAAGTAAAAGTAGAAAATATATCCGAACAACTATGTGCATGGCATTACGAGGAAAACATAAAAGCAAGTGATCAGGGTAAAAAATGATAGGCATGTCGAGCAGATGATAAATGGGGCCAAAATTGTGAAGTTAACAGTGGTTCTAATGTCAAGATGATATTAATTACAGATGAAAGACATTTTCTTCTATAATTAAGTGGCTGGTACAGTAATATACAATATTTCAATAATTCTCAAGTTCTAAACTGCAGTCCTCTCATCATCAATCTACACATATTTTTTTACCCTTGAGTATATTCTGTGAATGTTACTATGAAGTTTTTAACACATTTTCTTGACTAGAGCTTCAACAAAAATTCATGAGCATGTTTGAGGATTTGATGGCCAGGTTTAGCTTGAACTGATTATCAAGAATAGCTTGTCTATAATAAGCCTCAAATGAGCTCACTGTTCAATATGACATGACCTATCCCAGCATCTTATAAAGTAGGTTACAGTGGTGGCTGTGCTCCCAGCTGCACAGTTCTTTCTCTTTCAATAAGTGGCCAATGGGTCTGTTTTTTGATATTTAATGGTGCAGCTAAACTGCCCTTCCACTACACTTCATGCTCCAGCTATAAGGGCTGTAAGAAAAGTCCACTGATATATCCCTCTACCACTTGTGATATCCTGGTGAAAGACTATATGAGAAGTCTAGTGATTTGGGAGAAACTATGTTTTCCAGCAGGTCTTCATCGTTTACTGGGGCGTCTTCTGCTGCTGCTGCTTCCTCAGGGAGTCCGTCAAACTCCCGGTAGTGGTTAGATATGTATTTTCTAGACCTGCAACACAACACCAAAATTTTTAACAAAAGTAATTGTTTAGTTCTGTCCTTCATAAAACTTACTGTAGGGGGTCCCCATTATGTGTTTCTTCAAGTTTTCGTCTGTAATACAGTAGAGCCCCACTTAGTGCGAGATCAATTAGCATGAACCGCAATTAGCGCAAGCCATCATCTACCAAGAAAAAAATTAATTAGCGTGAAAGCCTCAGTTAGCGCGAGCAGCCACCACGACTGAATTTTGAAAATTGCGCCAAGCCGCCATGATGCGCGGCACAAGCCACGAGAGCCCTTACTTTAGCAGATGACGCCATGTTGATACAGGACAAGTGCTTTGTTTACATTGTAATACTGAAAAGAAAAGTGTGTAAAGTGAAAAAAAGAAAAGAGGAACGAAAGGAGGAGGACCTAAGAAGCAATACAAAGCGTCACAGGTCAAAAGAAGAAGAAGAAGGATGTGGATAAGGGCAACTGACCTTGGCCGTGTGTGACGCACACCCGGAAAATTTGGATTTGCCGGTTGTCCAAGCTGCCGCCAACGCGGTGGGAAGAAAAGGGCTCAGTGTGACACCAGGTTACGGTGAACCGACAACTCACTCCCGGATGAGCGCACAGGCATTGCCAGTAGCCGCAACAGTTAAAAGAAAACGGCCAGTGTGATACTGCCTTAAGGCAGCGAGGCCGCTGACCGGGTGAGCGTCGGCGATGACGTCATCGGACTCCCAGCGAATCACAAGCGTGTTTTCAGAGCTCAGCCAATCGTAGGATTTTTATTTTTTTATGCGAGTGATTATTTTGAGTAATTATCAAACCCAAAAGTCAGACCCACGTGTGCACCAAATAATTTTTTTCACATTGGTTACTTTATTCAATTAGCGTGAATTCAGTTAGTGTGACCGCGTTCATCCACTAAATTCTCGTGCTAAATGGGGCTCTACTGTATTTTGTAGAAGTGAAAATTTTCCAGCTTTTCTGTTGCCAACTACTTGCTCTTCAAAATTTATCTCTTTAAGACACTGTTTCGTAGTACTATACCATGGCTGATACCCAAGCCTTCAAGGTTAAGCCTCAACACACTGTTTTATCACAAGAGAAAAAGGTACAAACAACTAGGAGTAAAAGTGGTGAGCGTGCTGCTGACATCAGCCACGTCATGAATGTCCCGTCAACCACTGTTTGCTCCATTATGAAGAATGCAACACAGCTGAAGAAAAAGGCTTAACTTTAACTTAAATGTTCTGATGTCTTTATTATTCAAATGCCAAATGTTTGGATGATGAAACTGGAGTGAATGATGCCAGTTTATCAAAATTTTAGAAGTCACTACCAAACAAAGTGGCTGCATCCCAAAACAACCTATGCCATAGTGTTATCTATTGGTGCTATCAACCACAACACAGGGTAAATTCTGCAATAGGTTCACTTTAGCATTTTTATAATTGTTTTACAGTGAGGAAAAAATGCATCATACTTTACCTAAAAATGAACAGTCTGTGACTTAGAAACAGACTGCTCAGGTCATTTAGTCTTATTTAAACTCTAGTATGTAGTGTTCAGATGTGCTATTATGTTTTATTTTTCACTGAGTTTCTGTAGTCTATATTAGTGACTAATAATGGGGGCCTTCTTGAATACCTTCCTTAACCCCATTTATTAAATCATGAACTGGCTGGGTTTCAGAAGAAAACAATTATCTTTGTCAAAATGAGAAAATATTGTCCAAGCAAACAAGTAAAGCAGGCAATCTAATCAACTAATCTAAGAAACTAAGCAACCTGCTAACTCAGCATGTCATTACATTTATAAGCTGGATAATGTTTTCAATATTTTTATAAATGTACGTACCTTATTAGTAAATAGGGATCAAATGGGAAGAACATTTCTAATGTTGTGTTGCTTGAAACTCTGCCTTCACTGCTTGCTGATGGGATTTGTAACCGCTTGTTATTCTCCATAACAGTGTAGCAGTAAGCCAGTTGGAAGCGTCGAGTCACTGCAGCAAAGTTATTGACAATGGGGGAAGCACACACCCTCAGAGGGTTCAGCTGACACATCACAAGTCGCTCCAAGTTGAGGCTCCGTGCCAGTGCAAGCCCTGTCATCAAGGATACAGGAAGTAAATACTCACAATTCAAGAAGTAAATAATGCTTGGAAAAAAATTACACCAACTGACTTACTAATACCTTGGCCACTAACCAAACACAAACAGATTGAAAAAAAAAAAAAAAAAAAAAAAAAAATTTATATATATATATATATATATATATATATATATATATATATATATATATATATATATATATATATATATATTGGTTCTGTTTACAACAAAAGCTTATATAAAAGTCTTTCAACAACAGCTTCAAATGAGCAGCTAGTCTGAGACTAGAAACAAAATGCTTACAAGTCAAGCAATATAATCAGCAACTTATGTTGTCTCACACTAACACTGTAAACAAGGACAGTCTTACTTTTTGTATTTTCTGTGTATTCCTTGTACCTGAAGGTGAACACATAGAAGACTGTCTGGCAGGCAAAGTAGAAGGGTGAATGAAGATGCAGGTCCTCATAGTTTGTGGCTTGTACTCTTTCCTGAAGAGTTAAAAGGAAATGATTATTATAATTAAATTTAATGCAGTAAGTTGTTTGACTACCTGGAGCAAATGGGAGGGTGGGGTGACAAAGAGGATGTGGAGCAAATAGATGAATTGGTTATATTTTGAGACCTAATGTAATGAAATGAATTGCTCTTGGCACATGGATCCATTAAGCAAGTTCTCAAAGACAGAATTACAACAGCCACTGCTACTAAACTGAGTTAGTGGCTATAGATATTATAAATACAAAATATTACATTATATATATACTAGATACTACATAGTTGGTAGAATACCCACTCCATAAGCTTGCACTTAAACAAGAATCATTTACCCTGTACATTTGGTGTATATGGCATTGAACATATGCTGCCACAAACTGTAATGTTAGGAAGAACAACTCAATCACTCACCTGATTTTCAAGGTAAGAATTGCACCACGAACAGATGATGTCCAAGCATGAATGGACATGGCAGAAGGGAATGAACTTTCCCCTTGCTAACAGGCTCCCAATGTATGCCATGGCATTGTGCCTCTCATCCCTAAAACAATTAGGGTTTTCAAACTTCTTAGCTCTCAGAAAGTCTAAAAAGATAGTCGCAAGTCCAGGTCGAAGGGCAAGAAGATAAAACACAAGGAACTGAGTATGTGACGAAGCATGTGTTTTCAAAATGATACGTGAAAACACTTCTTTGAGATCTGTAAATAGGTCTTTCAATGCATCTAGGTCATGTTCACTTCCACCACATTCACAGCCAGCTGTTCTTCGACTTTCATTATCAGCATATCTAACACTTCCTGGTTTGCACATTGGTTCACTTTTTCTGTGTTCACTAATATTTTCAGAATTAAAGTCATTCTGTTTCTGTTTTGCAGTACTCTTGATGCCATGGCAAGTATCATGAATGTAGCCAAACATGAGATTCATTAGCACGTCCAGAGAGTTCCCGTCTTTGTGCTCCATGCAGAGAGGTCCTTCTTTTATTCCATTTCCAGCTGGTTCAGTACTAACATTGCTTTCATCAACCTCCTGGAAACAGAAACAAACATTAGGCACATTGTATAGGCCTAAACATTACTATTAACCCCTTCACTCCGACGACGTCACCGTATGGAAAGGGTTAGTCCTCTTCTAAACCTCTTAATCCTCTTCTAAACCTCTTAAGAGGAAATGGAAGAGGATTAAGAGGAATTTAGAGGAGAATTGAGGGGTTTAAAAGAGAATTAATCCTCTTCATTTCCTCTTGACCCTTTCCATACTATGAAGCCGACGTCTGCGTCACGGATGGAAAGGGTTAAGAGTTTGACTCTAATAATGCTCTTGATATAATATAAATTGATAAAATGTGACTAGAATGATGTAGTAGAAATTCCTTAGATATTATCATCCTCCCAAGAATACCTTGCTAAGTACTTGTGCACTTACCATATCAAACATTTCTTCCTCGTCGCTGCTTTCATCATCCTCCAGTTCCATAGCCAGCTCAGAGCGGGGAGTATGAACATCCATGGTTATCATGCTGGAAGAATGAGAAATAGCTGATGGGATTCTATGATCATAGTATTTAATATTAACACTTTGTTTTCTTTTCTTTAAGAGGATACTTCATGCTTTTTCCATCAGGATTTACAGTGGGCCTTTCAGATAATTTAGTTCTGAGGGTGTTCCTTATGTAACTGAGTTCCTCTTTTAAAAATTCATCCCTGCAGATGTGGAATGCCTTTAGTCAAATAAGGAAAACCTTCACAGAACTAGGTTACCCAAAACATCCTGGAGGAAAAAAACACAAAGCATCCACTTAAAGAAGAATAATGAATATGTTAATATTACACATCAGCTAAGCAAGGCACTGAGCAACACAAGTATTGACTTGTAATAACAGCCATGGGCTCAAATATCAAAGATCACGTCACCAAGAAGGCCGGAATAAAATATTATAAAACAACGTGGTTAATGAGATCCTGTGTAGTGGATGCAACCAGACAGTCAGACTATATGAATGAACACAGGGAGGACATCAGACACCACAGACCAAATAGTGCACTGATAAACCACGTAAACTAAAAGGGTCAACAGTCAAAATGGGAAAACAAAACAGTTCTTAAGAGCTTTCTTGATGGGGCCTGTTGGTCAGCCCCAGCCCATTAGTGGCACTGGCAAGTGTTTTAGAGGCACCATCTTGGCTGGTTTGTGTTAATCATCAGAACTCAACTTTGCTTCACTATAGAGAGTTTTGCAAGAGTCTGGGTTGATAGGTGGTTTCCAGGACACCATGTAGGTTGTCTTAGGCAACGCGGCAAAGACTGAAAATTGTCAGATTATAGCGGTGGGTGGGACTTGAACCCGAATTCTCCAGGACACCACACCTGCAAGCTGACCACTAAGCCACTGCCTCCCCAGACAACAACATACTCGTATGGTGCTCCCAGGCAGTTACTCATTCAAGTACTAACCGGACCCAACATCGCTGAACTTCACTGAACAGATGAGAAGAGATGTTTTTAATGTGGTGTGGCTGTTGCCTAGCTATGAAAGACTTTTTAACTCAAGCTCATCCATATTTAAGAGTTAGAATGTATCTTCACTCTTTCCTCCCTTTCATGGTAAACTTTTCAAATCCCTTGGTCTGCTTTCTTTATTTCTAAAAAGAAATATCACAGAACTGTTGATGGGAGCATCAAAGCAATCACACAGTATGAGAATAGTTACACTTATTTAAGGATAATTTATAGGCTTTAGAACAACAATCATTAGAAATGCAGTTAAGAATTCAGGAATTCAGAGGAGCCTCATTACATTGTAGAGACAGCAGCAACTGCCCTGGGAAGCAGGTAGTGGTCTGCCAGCTTCACAAAGCACATTGTAATTACTCCAAAGTAGTGGTGAATGAACCAATATTCAGTTCCCAATTTTGAGAACAAAACTTCATATTAATATTCATATGTTAAATTATTACCAAAAGGGGTGATGTTGAATAAATGTCATCCCCCCTCAGGGCATTGCCGATCAGAACTCTAGGTGCTACAACTGGAATCATCATCTCTTTGGATGAAGACCCAGATTCTTATGGGACACCATAGTGTGGCACACTACCTGCACCAGGCAGGCTCAGTTAACTCACCCATGTGCCAGTATTGCGGGGTGGAAAACTGAAAACCCCAACCATCATGTAGGTACCTGCCCAGCTTTGGCTAGGGCAAGGATCACATGCTTGGGGACCTGGGAAACAGACAGCAAAATATTATTTTGCAAGAGAAACATACTCTCAAAACATATATGGGTAATCACAAACACTTAAAAACAAGTTCTTAATTGGTGCGCCTATCAGAAATATGGTGGTTGACTCTGTAGATTCCACAATTCCCCACAAATGTTAAGGACAACTGTACGGTAAATGTCCATTATTCTAAATTTCACTGATCTAAAAATCCCAATAATTTGAATTCAGGCATGAAATTAAAATCACAAAGACCAATGCCTGAATTTTTGCAAGCAGCATTATTATTATAACTTTCCAAAATAATACAACTGTCCAAATACTGGAGTAGCTCTAGTTAAAATAAATTATAAGAACAATTCCCTGAATTCTGGATGGCAGGAGTTAATATTAAGAGAAAAGGAAAATAATAATAATAAAAAAGTGTGCAGCTTGATGAGAAATTATTGTTATAGTTTGGCTATGGCAAAAGCTTCATGAACACATTAGTTTAAGATCCAAGAAACTAATTTATTTTATGAAGATTTCACCTTGTGCAGTGACTCCAGTCTCCAAAGAAATCCAATATGTCAGCCAAAATAACAACATTACCTGGTGAGGAGTGCTAAGGTGTCACCGGGCATTATGTCACTATGAATTAGCATGCAATAAAGTTGTACAGCAATCACAAAGTGGTGAGTCTGGGAGTAAACTTTACAAATTATTACATACTGACTCAATACAGGAATTAATACATTCCTCAGGCAATTCTACTCATTTAAAATAAGTAAACACACTACCCATATTAACCCTTTCCTTGCGCGCGGTGCGGACGCGACTATCCCCTCAGGCGCAGTCGGGCAGCCCAATGGGGGGTCTCTTTTAACCTCTGTATCTCAAAAACTATTCATCACAGCTAAAAAACAAAACCACCACTGGAAAGAGGAGGTCCAGATCTATAGGAGTTGGTTATGTATGCCTCTCTTGCGAACGTACATGCACGTTCAGGGAGTGTTGAATGTTAACACTTACGTCGGTGCGTGCGGGATGATCAGCCATATTGATGTAACTGTGGACATCTCTCCTTCAGACTCTGGCAAGGGAGTATTGCCAACTGCAATATTTACAACTATTTGGTCAAAGAATCAGTCAGGTGATAGGTGGAGCTATGCAAAAATGCCGCTATACTGGGCAAGAACATCCACCAGTTACTCGTCCGCAGATTTGCCGCGCTGGGTTGATAAGATTTTCCACCAAATTTAGTGAAGAACCCACTCAATTGGCAAATCCTGTGTTGTGAGAATTAGTGTTGGAACACTCTCATGCGCGGGATATTTGAGTGCGGGTGGAGCTCGCAGCGAGCGTTTAGCACCACAAGCAAATACGCTAAACGCTCGCTGCGAGCGTTTAGCAATGAAAGGGTTAATGATTGATATCACTCGATATGTATGTAGGTACATTGCTACAATGATTTTGGGAGCTATTTACAGTACCCTCTAGAGTTTCACGCTCGCTTCGTTCCGAAGATATAGTGCTAAACTCGAGGATCGCGAAACTCAAGGTATTGAAAACACTGAAAAAGTGCTTATTTGTTCCGACCTGTGGAGATTTTTTTTATTTTTTATTTTTACATGTGGCCTGGTGGACGCCCCAAGCCCGTCATGGCGCAGGCAACTGTTTATAGTGGCGCCATTATAATTGGCTCATGCTGCCCCCCGGAGCTCATTTTTTTCCCTCCTTTACTCCCTTGTGATCTCAAAATACATACCTTGGAAAAAGGAAGAAAACAGGAAGAGAGAACGGGTCGTTTTAAAGCTACAGATGAAGCCTTACAATTGGCTCCAATGACGTCATCGCTGGTGCTTACCCAATCAGCGGCCCCACAGCCATAAGGCGGTACGTGTCACACTGGCTGTTTTCCTCTAACCGTTGTGGCTACTGGCAATGCCCGTACGCCCATCCGGGAACGAGTTGTCGGTTGTCCGTAAGCTGGTGTCACACTGGGCCTTTTTCTTCCCACCGTGTTGGTGGCAGCTTGGGCAACCGGCAACTTTTCTGGGTGTGCGTCACACATATAAGGGAAAATTAGAAGGGGGGGGGGGGGGAAGAGACTCAGGTCATGTCATGACACACACACACACACAGAGAATGGGAAATGAGAAGGGTGGGGGGAGGGAGGGGCAGAAGGGAGAGTCAGGTAATGTCTTGACCTGAGTCAGGTCATATCCTGACTAAAGCCCTGATCTGACTCTCCTTTCTGCCCCTCCCTCCCCACACCATTCTCATTCCCCTGTGCGTGTGTGTGTGTGAGAAGTCAGGACATGATCTGACCCGAGTCAGGTCATGTTTATGCGTTTTTAAAATAATGCGGGGACCAAAATCCAAATAAATGTTTAATTTACACGTTTTTTCACTTATACGCGATATTTTATGGAGAGGCCACCAGATGTCTCACGCAACTGGACTCACACGGTGCCGTGGCCACACAGCTGAGCTCAGTTCTCCCCGCGTGCCACTTGAACAACAATACAGTACCCACGCTGCAACGCTACTCAACAACAACAACAACACCCTCACTGCTGTGCTACCATGAGGGGAACGGCAGCCAGAGGAATAACCACGAGAGGGAGAGGAGTCAGAGTGATGCAGTAAGCAATAAAGTTACAAACCTACCTCTTGTTTGATTTACATTGTTTTTGATTTACGCGACCTCTTCAAGGACACAATACTCGCGTAAATCGAGTTACCTGTACTACCTTTTAAGGTAGCGTGCATGACACCGATGGTAAGTAGACGTGACCCGTACACGTCAAAGCAGCGCGAAACTTGGGGTGAAAGAATTTAGGACTAACCGCGAAACTCGAGAGGGTACTGTATCTAAAAAAAATCGCTAATCCAAACCGACACAGGGCCTAGTGCTATTCAGATGAATGAACTTTTTCTGTATTTATAGAAGCTCAGCATTTACAAAGGATGTACCATGTATTACCTCATTGGTAAGGTAGAAATATTACTTTTTTTTAATACACTACCATCAAGGGATTTTTAGATATAGCTCACCTCACAATGACTTCATGTTTCCTATATAACCCAACACATGGAGCTACCTGATGGTAGAAATCACTTACTTGGTAATAATAACTTCCAGAAAGCCCACTCTCAGGTGTGGCAGGTGGCCAGCCAATAGAAGAAGGCTGTAAGTGTATGCCACATGCTCACGGATGAAGCGGCGGAAGTATGGCATCCGCTTCCTTGCAAGTATTAGTAGGTGGTCTCGACTCCTGCAGCATATGTGGAAAAGGTTATTAGGCAAGGAATAAAAGAATCGGGGGATAGCAATCAATTTTAGCAATTAGTTTTAGAATATCATTAAAAAACTGCCAAAAAGAAACATTCTTTCAAACAAAACATGAGTAAATTTGGAGAATTTTTTTTATAAAATGTTCAAAATCAACACTTAGTCAACTGAGCCTGTCAGGGCCTGTAAATACACAAGGATAAATAAGAATGATTCGAGCAACTTTCATCTTATGTAAATTTCACACATTTTGATTTGAAACATACTTACATTGGGACATGTTTATGGGTGGTAACAATTGCTCTTACAACCCTCTGACAATACTCTTTTCCATCTTCACTCAAGGCTTCTTTCTCCTGTTCCTCACCACCAACACCTGGGTAATGAAATTAACTTTCATTATAAAGAATATGTAACCATTATCACATCAAAGAGACATATTGAAAGGGTCAGGAGCAAAGCTAGCTAAAGTGAAAGACTAGCATAATTTAGAAAGGGAAGTATGAAAGTTGACAAGTGAATGGCAAGCATGAAAGAAATTTGTAAGGTCGTATGTGTGAATGGTAAATTTAATGAACCAGGGAATGATACTCATAATTTTACCTTAAGGCCACAGTTTTTATACACCCTGACAATCTGACACGCTGCAATGCATCACTAAGAGCATGTGAGAACAGTTCATCTTTGTTATCATTGTAGAGGTCTAAAATGTAGCTCTGCCAATTTAACTGGGTGATCTATACCAATTTTCAGGGCTCAGGAACCAAATTCCATTTAACCCATTTCATAATGGCCTTGCAACACTAAATTTTGCTTAGCGGACTGTTACTCAGGACCATAACTCATTTGTAAAGCTTATTAACTCCTATTTTACTCAATCTGAAAATACTTCAGTGCCTATCCTGACTATCCAAACAAAGGAAGCATGCTTAAAATAATAAAATTGCCTTAATTTACAATAGATTTTCCCAAAACGAAAAATTGGCCGGCACCACAGACGGGTCTGGGGTTGAAATGGCCGGCACCGCGAGGGTTAAAGAAGTCTCACAGTGTAGTAGTTTAGTCTGTCTATTTAGTATTTAATTTTGAACAATAACTGAAAAGTCAGAATGACTGAATCACTGATTCTGATGACTGATACCAATTGACTGATAGAGTTCGAATCACTGTAAAAAAAAAAAAAAATAAATAAATAAATAAATAAAATAAATAAATCTGTGAGCATGCCGTGCTGCAAATGTTTTTCAAAATACTACAAAAAAGTACCGCAGGATTTTTTAGTGCGGTCCGCGGTAATGCTGTATTTTCAGAAATTTTGCGGTAGTGCGGTACTTTTTATTGTGATGCGGTACTACCGCAATAAGTACCACACTTGCCCACCTCTGCAAAATGGAGGCTCCATCTTGCCCATGTGTTAGGGAAAATTATATCTGATCTACTTTTGTCTCCTATCATTTTCCTCTGATCATGGCTGCCTTAATCTTTGTACAAAAATCAGAGTGACTATTCACCAAAAAGTGACTGCTTTGCTTCTGTTTCCAGGTATTTCTGATAAACACTGGAATGCTCACAGAGGTAACTCAGTCCCGTTACAAATGCTTGCTCGTATGTTTCAGTTTGTTTTACAGTTAAAATTGCTCACCCATTTGTAGTTCTGTTAAGTGATGTTTTGCTGGTGTCTTTTACTTCCCATATATATAGCATATCGCCATGCATGTTGCAAGATAATTGTGGCTTTATCTTTTGAATTCTGATTAAACTATGTAACATTGCTGTTCCATTTAGAGTATAATAAGATCCAACAATAAATGTAAAAAACATCTCCCTGTTACCACACACACACACACACACACTCACCTGATGCTAAGAGGGTAAAGAGCTGCTTCAAAACATTGTATGTATAATAATTATGAGCGGTGACGAGGTGGACTGTGAAACTCTCAGCAGCAACAGACAGCTTCTCGGATTTAAACCATGGAATTTTCTGGAAGAAAATAAAGTATTTACATGCAAGAAGTATACTATATATAACAATACTTAAAAAAAAAAAAAAAAAAAAAAAAAAAAAAAAATAGTTAATACACATACTAAAAGGTTCAAATTTCAATGCATAATAGCAGCACATCTAAACAAAAATATATATGCATATTATTGTAATGATACATTTAATCTGACCCTGGAACTGTCATAACTCGTGTGCATATACAGTACTGTCTCCAAGTTTGCGATAAATAGGTTGACGTTGTGGGTCGCAAACGTTGAAATCACAAACTTTGAACCATTATTCTTATGGGGAAAATTGAAAACCGTCGACATCTCATCTGAAATGCCGGGCCGAAAGCTGGCGATAGAGAGAGCCGGAGCCCCTGCGCCCATGCAGTTTAGCACGTTCCATGGAAGGGCAGGAGATGCGCCGGTCCAAGCTCTCAGCACGAGTGGTGAGAGGGCTCGACTGCCACCGTGAAATGCGAGCCGCAGCACATCGGGCCGTTGGCCCCACACCGCATGAGCATGTCCCGCCTGCAACCAGCGATGTGTGAACCCTGCGGTGGATCCCTACCACGCCAGCTTTAGTGCGGACGGCGGAGGGGGACCGGGAGCGAAGGGAGAGCGCCACGCAGGGGCTTTGAGGGCCCAAACGACGTGGGGGTAGAAGTGTGGGTGGGACCAAGGATGAGAGACATATAAAGGATAGCTCGCTAAGCATTTGTTTTTCCCACAATGCACCGCCCTCGTGACATCACATGTAAACAGAGACGTCAATGGAGACCCGCACGTGTGGCCGCGGCGCCACTGGATTGAAGTTTCAGAGAACACCACACTTCATAATATGATGTGTAAATCCTTGAATAAAACCAAGATTCAAATGAGGCTCTTGCTGGCAAGGGTCTCCAGCGCGCGTCACCACCGTGACGTCATGGCTGAGTTGATGACATTTCACTGAACTATTGGCTGCGGCCACACGTGTGGGTCTCCAGTGACGTCATGGCTGAGTTGATGACGTTTCACTGAACTATCCTTAGTTGGGTGGGACCGCTGGGGTGAGGTGAACAATGGCAGTGAGTGGCAGAATAGTGTTGTGGTGGTGACACCGCAGTGCGCCCTGATGTCACGACCCCCTCCACCCTGTTAACTAGAGCGGAAACCACCACTTTCTCATGTGCGCCACCTGCAAAGTTTGGGTCATATCGTAATTTCAGTTTTCAATAAAAATTGAATTTTTTGGGTCCCTGTCGCATACTCGGTGAATCACAAACTAGAAACTCGCAATCCTGGAGACAGTACTGTACTTTGTAAATTGAAAACTACATCAAACACTTACCAAGAACTCTAAGACAAGTATATCAGCTTTCTGGTCCAGCAGTGGCACACACTCTATCATCTGTGACAGCCATGATAATTTCTCGTCCTCTGATGCAGAGCCTTTTAAGGTGTCAAAGGCGCTGGCAAAGACTGACTGGTCTCTCGTGTCTCGGAACTTGAATATAAGGGAACGAGCTGATTCCCGCATGCAGAAGAGCACTTTTTTGTTTGATGAGGGTGAGTCCAAGGCATTCTTCTTCAATATAGATGTCAGAGGCATTGCTGGCTGCTAACAAAGTCAAGCAGTAAGATTTAATAGTATTAGTTTTAATGTAGACAGGATTTTGTTGACAAATTGAGTACTGGTACAATAATCATGATTATCTTACTTGACGAGTATCCATAACAAGCATATCTAAGTGAACAAACATGAACAATTGCATTTTCAGATTCTTTAATGCAATTTAATTAATTGTACTTAACTTCTATTTGGAATTATGGAATCATTGCTACTAAAAATACAACTATGACTCAAAATACTTAAATTTCCTAGTGACAGAACGACAAACTAACAACATCCGCTAGCATTTAGCACTGACGGGGCTCTGGAGGCAGTGGTAGAATAGCTTAACTATCCCCCTAAAACACTCCAGATGATGTCCCGAGATGGCGTAATGAAGGAATATAACCAGCCAATGATATTCCAAAGTGGCCAATGTGGGAGACACCCGGAGCTCTTGTAGTCCCCCCTGGCTCTGGTCTTTCCTTCACCTGTACTGTCTGCAGGCTGAGGCGGGGCACAAGCACCACATCCCACCACAAGGCCACACAGGAAAACGGCCAAGTAACAGCCCTTGCTTTGTTTACGCGCCAGCCTCTCAAACTACGACTTTTCTTGAACCACAGAGGCCCGCAGTGCTGTGTTTCACCTTAAAACATGAAAAATCTTACCAACAGGTGTAACAGGGGAAAATAAGAGGGCCCGAGCCAGTGCCAGATCTCAGCTGGCGCCACAAGTAAACAACGTGCGCGAACGTGGTGGTGTTGCGAGAAATACCTCCTCGCACATATAAGTCGCGCTGCTGTCCACTACGCATGCGCACTAGGAATTCTCAGCCGGTAAACCTATTAATTTGCCTGTTTTTTTTTAGTTTGTCCACTTGTGATCTTTGTGGTGGCTGATATTGCCGGCAAGAAAACAACACACCAGACCAACAGACCAAAACAAGTAGGAACTGAGTGAACATCAACGAAGGGTAAGTCTTTCTGAAATATGCCCTGTTCGTTTGTTCTCATGATGAAAAGTGTTTCTCTGATGTTTTTGCCGTGTATTGGGGCCGAAACTGGGAAAATAAATGATAGCGGTGACTAGAATATGTAAAAAAATAATTAAGCAAGTTGGACCTCCTCTGCGAGCTATTTTTCGATTGCGAGCTACAGCGGCACCCTTGGTGTGGGTCTGGGTCTGACAGTGTACCTACCTTGGAGGCATGGAGGAACTACTGAGGATTACCAAAGAGTTTGGGAAGGAGTGGAAGATGAAATTCAGCGCTAGGAAATGTAAGCCCGTAGAATTTAACAACAATGCCAATAGTCAGTGGGTCCTGGGGAACATCATGATAGAGGTAGTGGAGAAGTAAAGTCCATAGCCTACGTGGGATTGGAGGTCAGCAAAGAAGGAGTAGGAGGAGAGAAACAAAGGAAAATAAATGAAGGAAAAGCCAGGAGGCATGATCATGAACGCAGGCAGCAGGACTATTAATAAATACGAGGCAGGCAGGAGCATGCGGAAAGAGATAGCGGTGCCATACTGCCTGTAGCTGCGTACAGGTCCGAAATAACAGAGTACAGGGAAGGAGACCTGCCAAACTTAGAAAAGGTGCAAAATACCATTGGCAAATGGGGTCTGGGTGCTCTTAGAAGCACAGCAGTCGAGGCCTTAATTAAGGGGAGAAATGGGATATGGAGTACATTAAGGAGAGGATTATCAAAGGCAAGATGGGATTCATGAAGAAAATTGAAGGATTAAGTGAGGAAAGATGGGTAAAACAGGTGATAACAGAGGACAGAACAACATCCTATGGAAAAAAAGAAATAGCTAGATCAGCGATTCTCAAACTTTTTCGTGAGCGACCCTATTTGGAACATTTCAACCCTTCGCGACTCATAGTAAAGTAAAGAAAACGAACAGTGGTATATAAACTTTATTTTGAAAATAAATTAGTTTTTTTTTTTCTCATCTTATCTAAACTAATGGGATCCATCATCCATGGTGCTGCTTCTCATTCACCAACGTGTCAAATAGTGGGATCAGTGTGCTAAGGCTGCATCTCATCATATCGTGCTCGGTGTTATGCTCGCAAAGGTAGGTTGTAACAAATGGGAGCAACACTTTTACCGCCTAACCTCCTACAATACGTTTTTTTTTTTTTTTACCGAATCCAGAACTCAGAAAGAGACACTATATATAATTTCTTGAAAAGGTCCTTCAACAACTTTTCACTCTGAACCTCAATTAGTCGCTCTGGGAGTCCTGGAACATCTGGCAGGTCTTCGACATTCACGTTGAAAGGATTTCTCACCCATGATTGGGTTCGAATGTGCTCTTCTGGGATTCGCCTGTCAAACTCTGCCATCTGTTCAGTCAAGTGTGGTACAATAAAACTTTTGGCATCGTCGTGAGATGTTGTCTCCTCCCATGTTTCTAGAAATTCTGCCACAGTTGAAAAAGCTGCAAATTTCCCTCGCTTCACGTTGCCTATCCACAGTTTTAGTTTGCATATGAAAGAAGACATATTTTCTGCAACTCCAACAATCGTCTGGTTACGGCCTTGCATACTGATATGTAGACCGCTGCGTGCACCGAAAATGTCAGTGAGATACCCCAGTTGTAGAAGTCATATCTTGTTCAACAGTTTGTTCACTAAACCACATTTCTTTTCAGTCAAGGAAATTTCCAACTCGTCCCGAAGATCAGCGAGTCGTCGTAGTAGTACTTTTCCTCTTGAGAGCCACCTGATCTTCGAGTTAAAGAGCAGATGCTTGTGTTCAGAATCGAAATCGGCACATAATTGCTCGAACAACCGAGTATTCAATGCTCTAGCTTTGATGTAGTTGAAAATTTGAACTGCTTCGTTCATTAGCTACTTCGTTCATTCCAGGTGACAGGTGTCGACTTACCAGATTTTCACGATGAAGTAGGCAATGAAAAACATTCACCTTGGGACTAACTTGCTTTACACGTGCTGTGAAGCCTTTTCGCATTCCAAGCATCGCTGGTGCGCCGTCAGAACAAATGCTGAAGCAGTCTGTCCATGACAGTTCTTCCTCTTTCAAGAACTGGTCAACCATTTAAAAAACACCTTCTCCTGTAGTGGTTGTTGGCAATGCATGACAAAAGAGAAACTCCTCCTCTAGATCTGCTGGCCCTTCATATATTACATAAACCAACAGTTGAACGTTATCACTTATGTCTGTTGAGTTATCTAGCTACAATCTAAATGTTCCTTTGGCCTTGATGTGATCTACCACTTGCTGTTTGATATCAAGTGACAGGTCCACGATTAATGGTTGTTTGTCCAAAATAAATAAAAAAGGGCAGACACCTAGGCCAAGGCAGAAAAACACAAATCTATGTGGAAAAACAGGAGTGGCATCACTGGTGAGAGTGCGAGACAGGCGCCTGACGTTTTGAAAATTATAATTGCAATTTCAATTAAGTAAATGAAATACTGAAAGCATAAAATTTCTTTATGTCCCTGCGACCCATCAAAAGTTGTCTCGCGACCTAACCTTGGGTCGCGACCCAGAGTTTGAGAACCGCTGAGCTAGATGGAAGAGGAGATAAAATCTTGAAAATGAAAATGCATTGCCTGGAAAAATTGCAAACAGGTGCAGCAGAAAAGTCAACTTTAAAATGGTACAAGAGGAAACAAAAGCCTGAAAGAGAGAACTGGTACCGGGGAGACTGGGGAAGTAAGCTGCTGCTCAAGGCAAGGACTGGAACTCTAGAAGTAAAGGGGAGAAACAGAGACGAGCAGGACCAAAACTGCAGCTTTTGTATAGGGGACCTGATAGTGGCCTGTGACAGGTATGAAGAGGAGAGGCTAAGGCTAATACCCCAGTCACATATAGCCGAATTTGAATCCGAATAATTTCCGAATGGCGTTCGGTTTGCATTCATTTTGCATTCCTGCACCGATTCGGGCTGTTCGGTATGTGCTCGTCTGATTCGAAAACGATTCTGGAGAGTTGACCGAATATTTAATTCGACATGAAACTTTCGGACTGGAGTCGGAAAAAAAAAAAATCGGAATCGAGGCGGTTTGCGTTCGATATGCATTCGGAATGCGTTCGAAATCAATTGATGGTGTTCGGGTTGCATTCTATTTGGATTCGGAACCGAAAATTTGAATTTTGACAGTTAAAAATGTCAAAAATCGGTTTCGAGTCGGGATGGATTCAGAATGGAATCGATATATATTCGGGATGCATGCGATTTACATTCGGAATGACTGTTGCGAATTCAAACAGAATAGCTATACATTCCGAATCAAAACCGATATTTCACAGCTATTCCGAATGCATATCGAATGCGTCCCGAATGAATATCGAACTCTCCGAATGCGCTTCGAGTGTGTTCAAAACGCGCTCCGAATAGATTCCGAATTCATCTGGAACACATATTAATACCCATGGTCGACATTCGGTTTCGATTCGGAATGAATTCGAGATGTATTCAGTTTGGAATCGGGTTTTATTCGGTTTGATTTGGAAAAAAAGTTAAATTTTGAATTTCGGAATTCGAGGTAAGTTCGGAATGCATTCAGTTTGCATTTGGTTTGGTGTTGGACTGCATTCGGTTTGCATCCGAAAATAGGTTCCGAATGCAAACCGAATGCGGTCCGACAAAAAATTGACCTTGAAAATTTGCCTGGAACGTACCCGAATCGACACCGAATGCGATTCAGGCTGTGTTCGGAAGCAATTCGGCTATGTGTGACCGGGGCTGCAGGGTATAATAGCATCCGTGGTGGAGATCATTGGGGAAAAGGGGTGGAATAGCAGATTGGAGGAGGAAGACGGAGGAATAAGTACCGTGTTAGGACTATATGCCTGTAAGGAGGAAGCAGTGAAATTAATACCTAACACAAAAAAATTCTTGGCGTTGTTTGTAGAGCAGTGAAAGTGTAGTGAAAAGAAAAGTGTAATAGTGGAAACTAACAAAAGGGCATAGAAGAGCAAAGTCAGGGGAAGAAAAAAACAGAAAAACACCTAAGTTCAGGGTGAAGTGTATAAATGTGCACTGTGAAGTAACCAAGTACATGTTGTGAAGTACAGAAGTGTTGAGAAGGAGAAGCCACGCCCTGATCCAGTTCAAAACTTTCCCATCTACGCCGTGAGCCTGTAATTTTAGTAATAGCCAGTGATGAGGGACTTTGCCGAACGCTTTACTGAAATGTAAATATAATATGTCATAGTTTTCATCTCGGTCAACCGCCTCGATTACTTTAGTGTAGAAGGACAACAGGTTAGTAAGTAAGGCAAGACCTACTCTTTGTAAACCCATGCTGTGAATCATGAATTAAATTATGCTTTTCTAGATGGTCCCGAATGTTCCCGGCTATAATTGACTCCAACATCTTTCCTACAACTGGTGTTAAACTAATTGGGCGATAATTTGAGGTGGCTGACTTGTCTCCCTTTTTGAAAATCGGTGTAGTAGTGCATCGTACCGCCAGCTGCAGGCTTACTAAAAATCAGCTCAATTTTATTCTCAACACCCTGAATTGTGTATAAAACTCATTGTGGTCCAAGATGATCTCTTTTATTTTTTCCTTGGTCTCCTCTTTATGCACATTGCATATCATGATCTTTGGTTTCATCTTTCCAACACTCTTAATTGGTACTAATTTGCTCAACAGACTCCAATTTTTGAGCAGCCTCAGCCCTTGTGTTCTCATTATCAAAGTTCATGATAATATTACGTCTATATGTGAATCTTGAATCAGTTATTTGAATGCCATTCAATGCCTGGGAGACTTCATCCTTCATATCTGTTGCCTTCTTTTCCTGGGTAGAAGCTTTCCTGCCTCTCTTCGCCACCGCAGTTCAATTGAATTCTGCATACTCAGCATGAAGCGCGTCAGGAACTGATCCCAGCTCCTCCTGCACCTTCTCAGCCCTTAATCAACCTCATCTTTAACCACAGATATTTCTTTAGATAATTCTTGCTTGAATTCATCCAATTTTTCCATAAAGCCAGAGACACTTTATGGAGGCATGGGGTGCACATCCAATTTATATTAGCTATATTATCCTGCTTGATTTCTGTCAAATTAGCACACTTCATATAACACCACTTAAGACAAAAACCGCATCCAATCCACTTCTCACCTATGAAATCCTCACAAACGTAACATAGAACCATCACGCCCCTGGTCCTGCCAACCCATGTCAACGGAGCAATTTCCGTGTGGAGCTAAACGCAACACATATCCGCTCTGCACCATGACTCACCAGTGAGCACAGGTAATGGAGTTCTGAGTGATACCTTACCTAAGGTAAGGTATCACTCAGAACTCCATTAACAGCACATACAATAGGTAATTGTGGAGAATCACTCCGCGCCTCCAAAATACGATATTACGCCTCCATATTATGGTTAAGGGACTAAATAATATATGAATAATATATAATATATAATATATATAATATATATAATATATAATAATATATAATATATAATATATAATATATAATAATATATGAATAATAATATGAAGGCGGAAGTACTCAAAAGTAAAAAAAAAAGCCGAATTAATTCCCTTCCCCCAACGATCTTGGGGGACCCACGGGAAGTCGGGTTTTTTGGGCGGGGGAGCATATTTAAACTACTCAAACCGAGCTTTACGACCTGCTAACGGGAGAGGGGGGGGGGTGGGGGTTGCCCCCCTCGACCCCCTCCTAGCCAAGGACCCCCCCTTATCTTTACTGGATGGAATATATGTTTGCAGCGTAGAGAAGGAAATGATGGAAACGGTCGCCAACATCTGGAAACGTCCTCTTGAACACTGACTCGGCTAGATAGCTGGCGAAATGATGAGTTCCCCTCCCGAACTTTGGAATTCTGCTCCTGACTTCCCTCCACTCCCGGTCTATGTTTTGGGTGTGAGCACCACTCTGCGGCTCCACAAAGTTCACAGTGGTTGACTGTGGAGTGGGTGTAACCTTCGGCACTTAAGTTATTATAGCTGCTCCAGCAGTCTGTAACAATGTGAGTGCCCAAGAGAATGTTGCCTTTAATACGTCGCACGAGAGGGTCACGACAGGCACTAGAAATATGTTGGTAGAGTCTCTTTCCACACTACCCACTGCCCACGTGCCTTCTATGACACGTCCACGATTGTATTTCCTCTTGCCAAACTTGGCTTCATCCACCTCCACAGTCTTGCCCTGGACACCGTTTTTTTTTCTTTTTTTTTTTTACAACAAAGGAGACAGCTCAAGGGCACACAAAAAAAGGAAACAATAATAGAAAAAAACCGCTGCTCGCTACTCCTAAAAAAGAATCAAAAGAGGTGGCCGAAAGAGAGGTCAATTTCGGGAGGAGAGGTGTCCTGATACCCTTCTCTTGAAAGAGTTCAAGTCGTAGGCAGGAGGAAATACAGATGAAGGAAGATTGTTCCAGAGTTTACCAGCGTGAGGGATGAAAGAGTGAAGATGCTGATTAACTCTTGTATAAGGGGTTTGGACAGTATAGGGATGAGCATGAGTAGAAATTCGTGTGCAGCGGGGCCGCGGGAGGGGGGGAGGCATGCAGTTAGCAAGTTCAGAAGAGCAGTCAGCGTGGAAATATCGATAGAAGATAGAGAGGCAACATAGCGACGGAATTTAAGAGGTAGAAGACTATCAGTAGGAGGAGGAGAGCTGATAAGACGAAGAGCCTTAGACTCCACTCTGTCCAGAAGAGCTGTGTGAGTGGAGCCCCTCCACACGTGAGATGCATACTCCATACGAGGGCGGACAAGGCCCCTGTATATGGATAGCAACTGCGCGGGGGAGAAGAATTGGCGGCGACGACACAGAACGCCCAACCTCGAGGAAGCTGATTTAGCGAGAGAGGAGATGTGAAGTTTCCAGTTGAGATTTTAAGTTAAGGATAGACCGAGGATGTTTAGTGTTGAAGATGGTGATAGCTGAGTGTTGTCGAAGAATAGGGGATAGGTGTTTGGAAGATTGTGTCGAGTTGATAGGTGGAGAAATTGAGTTTTTGAGGTATTGAAGGACACAAGGTTCCTTCTGCCCAAATCGGAAATGATAGCAAGGTCTGAGGTTAAACGTTCTGCAGCCTTCAGTCTGGAGTCGTGTACTTCCTGTTGTGATGGTCTTCTATTGAACTGAGCATTTATTGTGCATGCGGAGTGTCCCCATCAAAATGGCGATTGCCCACCGGGCCGCCATTGGTGGCTTCATTTACAAAATATATATTTTCGCCGTAAGTAGAACACAGAAACGCTTCATTTCAGGTAGACAGCATCAGTGCAATAGCTGCTTTTACCCCACAATTTCCTTGGTCTTCATAGCCCTCCCCACTACCAGGTGTTTTAATTTTGTTGAAGGGGAGATGAATATTATGTTATTTCTAATCATCACTTTTAGACGTAGTACATGTTTGACGCGCCGGTAAAACTACACATACAAAAGTATGTGATAGGTTGGAAAGCCTAGCAATGCCATGGGAGCAGTATTGGAGGCGCGTAGTGATTCTCCATATTTACCGCAGGGCCAAGGAGCTGTAGCCAAACACGTGTCCTTATAACAGTCACCGCTGAGAACCGTGTGCTCTTCCCCCCGGTGACTAAGAAAATGAGGCGCTACAAGCATAGACTTCTTAGTGTTTTCATATAAAATATTTAAGACTACCCTTGTTCTCGTCTCCTGTGCCATCTATGTATGCTTTCGTTGTCTCTCGTCGCGCTCTCTGTAGTTCGTGTCGCGTCTTCATTGTTAACTTTTCTTGTTCTCGTTTATCTTCTACTGTCCGTCCACGTCCTGCTATACACTCCTCATACATATTGTTCCACATATATACCAACACTTAAATGTCAACCTACACAGACAACATTCACACAAACGCACATACACACAATCACCTCTTTTAAGTGTCTTGTCCATGTCCATGAGCTGTGTGAAGTTTGCCTAATAATTCAGACACGCCAGTCCTCGTCGACAGACCGACTTGGTCGGCTAGATTTCGATCGCCGATAGAGTCGGTCTGTCGGCTCCCTGCTACGGGCCGCCTTAGGCAAAGGCCCGTGCTCCCTCGTGCACGAGGGAGCAATCTTTACCCCCCCCTAATAACGGCGTCAGAGACACGCCAGTCCTCGTCGACAGACCGACTTGGTCGGCTAGATTTCGATCGCCGATAGAGTCGGTCTGTCGGCTCCCTGCTACGGGCCGCCTTTGGCAAAGGCCCGTGCTCCCTCGTGCAAGAGGGAGCAATCTTCCCCTCCAGGGTTGTTGAGAGACACGCCAGTCCTCGTCGACAGACCGACTTGGTCAGCTAGATTTCGATCGCTGATAGTCGGTCTGTCGGTTCCCTGCCTTTGGCAAAGGCCCATGCTCCCTCGTGCAGGTGGGAGCAATCTTCCCCCCCCCAATAAAGTGTAGCAGAGACACGCCAGTCCTCGTCGACAGACCGACTTGGTCGGCTAGATTTCGATCGCCGATAGAGTCGGTCTGTCGGCTCCCTGCTACGGGCCGCCTTTGGCAAAGGCCCGTGCTCCCTCGTGCAAGAGGGAGCAATCCCCCCCCCCCCCAATAAAGTGTGATGTTTGCCCAATAAAGACGAGACACACCAGTCCTCGTCGACAAACCGACTTGGTCGGCAAGATTTCGATCGCCGATAGAGTCGGTCTGTCGGCTCCCTGCTACGGGCCGCCTTTGGCAAAGGCCCGTGCTCCCTCGTGCAAAAGGGAGCAATCTCCCCCCCCCCCCCTTCCCAATAAAGTAACCCTGGCGGATATGACTTTATCCGTGAACCAATTAGCACCAACATCCTGACCACCCCAGCCTAGGGCCGACTTCCTCCTCCTCTTCTTATATAGACTTCTCACGCTTTGTATCACTTCTCATGTCTTTACTCCTTGGTGATCCTTCCTCTGTACCCTTTAATTATTTCTCTTTTTTTATTTCCTAGCTTTCAACGAAGAATCTTTTCAAGTGGTTCACGCGGCCCCCAGTCACCCTCCTCGGAACATATTGTGTGGCCCTACCAGCACACCAGCGGCTCACGGCACACTAATGAGGCTGTAGGCGAGGTAAGAATCTTTGTTAAGGCGGACACATGAGGCCTGTCCGGCGGCCGAAAGTAAGCCGAGCATCGTTGGCCGGATGAAGCATACACACTATGAGGCGGCCTTACGGAATACCGGGCGGCAGCCGTCACTCCGAGCCCCACTGCCGCAGCGACGACAACAACACAATTTATGTCTTATGTTCCACAAACATGGATGGCTCTTGTACAGATCAATAAAACAGATCCAAGTCTTTTTTTATCCAGACGTCAGACATCGTGTAGCGTAGATAATGTCAAGGTAAAGATCTTTACCTTGGATAATGTCTTCTCTTTACCTTGGATAATGTGTACTACACCACGGCTGTCAGCGTCGTTCTGACTGAGATAATTCCCGCCTCAAGGTGACACACTGTGAGGCGGCGGGCCACGCCGGACGGAATTTCAAACATGAACAGAAGGCCACCCATCCGGATAATATTTACGAAACCATAGCCACCTCTGGCAAAGTTAATACTTACATCATGGATTTCTTTTTAGTCCCTGAATGGCGAATGCAGTGCAGTAACAAGTGACTTCTGGAAAGAAGAAAGAATCCAATTCAGGGACTATTTATTGTTGAAAATAAGGGATAATAATTCACGAAAGCGTCGTCTCCTCTGGCGGCGGCCGCCATGGCGACGGTGCCGCCCAAGGAGACTATGGGCCATTCTTACAGTCGTCTCCGAATGTTCGGAAGACGGTCCCTAACACGTTCGGGTGGCTTCTACAGTAGTAGTAGGAGTAGTAGTAGTAGTAGTTCTACTAGTACTTCTACTACTACTACTACTACTACTACTACTACTACTACTACTACTACTACTACTACTACTACTACTACTACTATACTACTACTACTGTAGAAGCCACCAGAACGTGTTAGGGACCGTCTTCCGAACATTCGGAAACGACTGTAAGAATGGCCCTATATTGTACTATAGTCTCCTTGGTGCCGCCGGTGTTGCGATAAATACCTCCTCGCAGAAATAAGTCGCATATACATGAGGGAAGGGGATACATGCAGGAAAACCTATTAATTTGTCTCATTTTGTCCTACTTTATCCACTTGTGATCTTCATGATGATTGATACTGCTGGCAAGACAACAATACACCAGACCAATAGAACCAAACAGGCAAGAACGAAGTGAACACCAACGTGGGGTAATTCAGAAATACGAATACCGAATACGAATACTCCATTCCTGATAATTATTGGGCTGAGTATCATCGGCCTGGGTGTGTCATGATAGGGCTGGGTGTGTATGATAGGCCAGGGTTTGCATAATTGGGCTGTGTATATTTATTGGGCTGAGTGTGATTGAGTTGGGTGGAGAGTCATCAGATATAAAAAATAAATAAAAAAAATGACCGCACAAAGAAGTAGGAAAGGATGTACAGATCAAGAAGAAGCAGGAGGAGGAGGAGGAGGAAAAAATGTAGCAGCAGAAGTAATATATAGTAGTAGTAGTAGCAGAAAAAAGGAGAAAAGAGCTTACGTTACTCATGAATATGAATAAAAAGGTGCATGACGGTGTAGACTGGCGACACCTGTGCCTTGGCTTGGAGGAGGGGGAGGAGAAGGGGGAGGGGGGGGGGGCGAAGGCAAGAAACTAACAAATTATCGTACTTATCGCACTGGATTATCCGTTTTCTGAGCCATAACTCTTACCAAAACAGCATCAATAATCAGCCTTTTCAACACTAACTCAAAATGCATATCGCCATTTGTGTGGGTTCGATAGTTTTAGGCTCTGAAACTTACAATTCCCGAGTACGACAACGTGAGACTGAGGTGGCAGCGGCGCGGGTTGACTGGTTGAATTCGACTGCCAGTTTGAGAGTGGCTGGCCGTGCGAGAGGAGTGGTGTCGCGTTCTCTCGTCCAGTGTTGGTGTGCACGCGGGGGAACTTTTACCCTTCACCGCCCCCGTCTTTCAGTGCGGCCTAAGCGAGTACTGGATCACCGTGCCCTGTGTTCCCTCTGCCGGGCGTGACAACCCGTGTGAGGAGACCCGCCGCTGTGTCGAATTCGCGGTGCTTGTAAACGTTTCTAGAGATCGAGGAGGAGGAGAGAAAGAGGGCGGGAGGAGGAGGAGAGGAAGGGGGGCGGGAAGAGGAGAGGAATAGGGACGGACTAGGGCGGGAAGAGGAAAAGGAAGAGACTAGGCGGGAGAGGCAAGCAAACGTGTAGTGGTGCCTGGAAAGGTGGTTAGTGGTGGTGGGTGTGCAGTTATCATATTGGCGAGGGAAGGGGGTGAGAGGCTCAACTGTCAACGCTTCCCCCTCATGATAGACAGGCAGAAGAAGGGATGTGTTAGGGGGAAGGACACCAGCTGAGTTTATTAGTGGGTTAGGTCAGTGATGTCATATATGTACAGGCAGGGAAGGAGGGAGAGAGGGAGGGAGGGTTGCAGACAGGAACGGTGGCGAGCGGGGAAGATGTAAGGACAGGGAGGTTTTGACATTTGTTTGGTTAGGAAGACTTCGTGATGAGTTTCACATGGCACTAGGTCCTCTGTATTTGGTATTTACTTGTTTAATTTATCTATAGGAAGCTTAGTAACTCTAAACCTGTAAACAAGGATGGCAGAGGTTTTCAGTGATATTGGTAGCTGTCATTTCGCATTAGACTACAGATAGACGTATTTGAGAAAGGAAATAGCGGGGTAAACAAACATATAGGGTATTGGTAACTATCTTATGCATTTGGCAAAGGGTAGAAGCACTGTAGCATGAAGATAAGATTCATGGGGTGTGTTCAAGGAGGTGAAGACTGGCCTGGCTGGTGGAAGGGAGGGCAGACCGTATACCAACCAGGTACTTTATGGGTTAATGATAGTTGGGAAGTATTGCAGTATAGACTCAGCCCCTCATGGAGTTAATTTATGGAGGAGGAGAGACGTTTTCTAGCTGGCTGATGGAGGGTGAGAGGAGGTCACATACCCACTACCAAGACCATCAAGACGAACGAGGCTGCAGAGGACGTAGGCTGCCTGCATGCACACTTTCTCCGAGGGTGTCAACGCTTGTGTCGAGGGAGGAGTGAGGCACGGAGGGAGAGTGGGAAGGGGGCACGCAAAGGGAGGGAGGGAGGTGCGCTGCTTGGGGTCCCTGCCTGGCCCAACACACGTGTTTGCTAAACCTTGAGAAACCACCTGGAACCCACGTACCCAGAACCAATCCCGTGGAGGGTGGGTTTAGGAGCCTTGAAGCGACGTTGTGAGGTGCAACACAGGTAGACTTGCGGTACAGGTAGAGTCGTATCCTGCGAGGTGAGCATTAGGAAGTTTACCTCTTAAATCTTGAGTTTCCGGTGCAGCTGAGAACCCCGAGGATGTGGTGGAAGTTGTAATAGTTGAGTGTATTGTGAGCAGAGGTCTGGTTAACCCTCCCCCACCCCCACCCCCACCTCACGCCCCCTCTTGCTCTGCCCCCTCTCTCGCCCCCAAGCCCCTCGCGTGACATGCATCGCCCACCCCAAGATCTACTGTGCTATTAATGTCGATAATTCAATTTTAAGACTCGAGAGGCTTTCGTTACTGCTATTTAGGCCATTCCTGCCGAGCTTTACACTGTAACAATGGAAAAAGAAGCACGGGGATCTCTGTTATTACGGCATATAACGTCAAAATGTAGGATGGAGCTACTGTGTACTTAGGAAGATTGATAAGGGGTGTGAGTCCGGGTATGAGTCTGCATTGCAAATATTCTCCTGCCTTTGTGATGCGCGAATCTCTGTAAAGCGGTGTATATCAAGACCAAGTTTAGGCAGCTGCGGCGTGCGTCTTGTAGCGTGCGTGTCTGAGTGTGTCGGCGAGGAGCGGGAAAGGGAGAACGAGGACGAGGAGAAAATGGAGTAGGGAGGGAGGAGGAGACGGACAGACGTGATGAGATGAAAAGCGGTGCAGGAGGTGCTTGAGTATAGGTGGGAAGGTGGTGTGAAGGGATTTACGATGCATAATACTGAAGTAAGACCGTGTGCATTGTTCATTAAGAGGAGTGACGTAGCCTAACTTGGTAAATTTCTCGTTAGTGAAAATTACTAGGCTAAACATGAATTTACATATATACCTGGGTGCAGCTAAAGGTACTAATTTGTTTGCATGTACTCTGCACTGTATTTTTTTAGTTGTTTCCTTTTGTTAGCTTCCATGTCGTACGGTATCACTTTCCTGGTTAATCAAAGGCGTTTTAGGATATCGCGTCTCAATTAGTCTTAACACCTCGCATCAGACTTGGCTCTCGCCCTTATTATTTATTTTCGTGACTTTTGGAATACCTCTAAAAAAAAAACCCGTAACCTTTTCTCCTTGCAACCTTTCACATCCACTCAACGCTTCCCTTTCACGCTCGTAACTAAATCCTAACTCTTCTCCGTCTTGGTGAAGGTAGATTTATCCAAGGCCGTACGTAGTAATCACCCTGAACTATTCTGACACGTGGTGGCTGGCGGCTGAAGTGGTATGTGTATAGGGCGGCTGTCGCTATCCCGGTGGTCGTGAGTGAGAGCAAAGTGTGGTGGTGGAGTGGCGAGTGCGTGTGTGCGGCGACATGGCTCACCCGTCACTGGTGAAGAGCATCGGGGAGGCGGTGCAGGGACACAGTGGCCCCGTGCAGCTCAATGACGTGTGTGGCACTGACAGGGTGCTGGGCCTCTACTTCTCGGCCCACTGGTGCGGCCCGTGCAGGTGAGTGACCCGAACTTACTGCAGTGTTATAATGTGCATGTGCCCCCTTTCTTTTTCTCTTTTTATTCCTTAACTACTCTTCGATGTACTTTGCTCCTCCTTACCCGAATTATAATGTGTATGCCCGTTCCTCCCCTTCCCTCTCCCCTGTACATTCCTTAGCTGTCCTTCATTCTGTTCCCCTTTTTCCTCTTCCCTTTTCGCTCTACATTCCTAAACTTTATTGTACTTCACTCCTCCTCCTCCTTATTGCAGTACCTATCATAATGTACTTGTTCTTCCCCTTCCCCTCCCCTCTACATTCCTTACCCTTCACTGTGCTCCCCTTCTTCCCCTTCTCTCTACATTCCTTGGCTTCCCTTCACTAAATCCTCACAAGTATTTTATGCAAAGTTTTAGAAGAAATAGTAAGAGACACATTGATAACCAATTATGAAGAAAAACAAACCCTATGCGACAATCAACATGGCTTTCGAAAAGCAAGATCCTGCCTTACAAATTTATTAACTGCAATCACAGACTGGTCAGACTTGCACGACAACAACCACCCATTTGATATAATCTATTTTGACTTTGAAAAAGCTTTTGACACTGTGCCACACAAGAGACTCATCCACAAGCTCCATCAAACTGGTGTTAAGGGACACATACTCGGCTGGATTGAAGACTTCCTCGCAAACAGAGTCCAGAAGGTGAGGGTGAATGGAGCCTTGTCCGCTCCAGCCAGGGTAACCAGCGGAGTACCCCAGGGCTCCGTACTGGGACCCTTGCTCTTCTTGATCTACATAAATGACCTCCCTATCAACATTACTTCACAATGCAAACTCTTTGCAGATGACACAAAATTATATGGCAAAAGCAGCACAATTGCAGAAAAGAACACCATACAAGAAGACATCAACAAACTGATGGAATGGTCCAAAACATGGCTGCTTAGATTCAACATCCCCAAATGTAAAGTGATGCACATTGGCCACCATAATGACAGACACCCTTACAAGATGGAAGACATCTACATAAATCAAATAACAGAAGAAAAGGATCTGGGTGTTCTGTTCTCAGAAGATCTAAAATTTATGCATCACATTGAAAATATAACATCGAAAGCAAATAGCATGTTAGGCCTCCTCAAACGTACTTTCAAGCACTGGACAGAGGAAGGCTTTGCCAGTGTATACAGAACATACATACGCCCCCATCTGGAATACGCTGTGCAAGTGTGGAGTCCACAAGGTAGAGTAAACATCAATAGAATAGAAAAAGTACAAAGAAGAGCCACCAAAATCATCCCATCACTTAAGAACCTCCCTTATGAAGAGCGGCTGAGAAGACTTAACATTCCCAAGCTGGAGGATAGGAGAGAGAGAGGGGACATGATCGAAGTCTTCAAAATAATGAGTGGCATGGAAAACATTGACAAAGACACACTTTTCCAAACCACAAACACAACACGAAGTGGCCACTCCAAACAAATATACAAACAGAGATGCAACAAAACGCAAACACAACACACTTTCACACACAGAGTTATAAATACATGGAACTCACTACCAGAACACGTAGTAAATGCTACATCCACAACATCATTCAAAAACAAATATGACAAACACAAAACACAGATGAATATGGAGGCGGGCAACAGGATCTATGTAGATCATATGTAAATCCCGTGGATTTTATTGGTAAGTCTTATTGGTAAGTCTATTCTTCTTCTTCCCCATTCCTTCTACACCGATTAGCTTCCCTTCACCCAACTCCATTCCTCCTCCCTTTTCCTTGCCCTTTACTCCTTCTATTCACCTCCTTACCACTCCAGCTTCCCTACTGTTCCTCCCTTCTACCCTTCCTTTCACATTATCAAGTAGTATTCTTTCCCTTCTTTTATCCCACTGTGCGGTATTTTTGCTCTCCTCTCCTTCCCCTTCTGCATCTCCATCTTTCATTCTTATTTCCTTTCCCTTCCCTTTCTGCCCTCTCGCTCCTGCCTTGAACTTGTACTGACGTTTTTTTTTTTTTCAGCGTTCTTTGGGATGTGATTTATGCATGATGGTGATGATGATGATGATGAATGACAATGTGTAGTGGTGTGGTTACATTGTTGTGGTGACAGTTTTGATGATGATGGTGTGTGTGTGTGTGTGTGTGTGTGAGAGAGAGAGAGAGAGAGAGAGAGAGAGAGAGAGAGAGAGAGAGAGAGAGAGAGAGAGAGAGAGAGAGAGAGAGAGAGAGAGAGAGAGAGATTTGACTGCATGCGTGGATAGTTTAATGGAATTCTTTTGTGTGGGCAGAGCGCCACTTGACTTGGTACACTGGCGAGCTCTATTGCCTGTCTGTTTGGCTGCCTGCATACCTGGCCTTACCTGTCTCTATTATACCTGTGCCTTTATCTGCCTTTGTGTTTATATATTTGCTAACCTGTTTTTATGTTGGTTCATGTCGTGTGTGGAGTGATAGTGCTTTGTAAATTCTTGTGTTGTTTTGTGATGGGAAGAGAAGGAAAGGGAAGAGATGGAGAGAAATGGAAGAAAAGAGAAGGGACAGGGAAAAGAAGAGAAGGGACAGGAAGGAAAAGGAAGATAAGAGAAGGGGCAGGAAGGAAAGGACAGAGAAGAGATGTTTTTGTTTTTACTTCTATAGATTGTTTTTGTCTGTCATGTCAGGATTTTATTTACACTTATTTCCTTGGGTGATTATATTTACCTGTTCACCGGTTAGAGTATTGCGTAGGGTATGATGTCACCTTGCAATTTTTTTTAAGCAAAGGCAACAGCTCAAGGGCAAAAGAAAAAAAAAAAAAAGGAAACCATGAAAAAAA
>NC_066525.1:13500360-13582860 GCF_024679095.1 Eriocheir sinensis
AGGCGAGGGGGAAGACAAGCAGCTGGTTGAGAAGGGGTGAGTAAGTGGCTGTAGAGAGCTTGTATACTTGGGGTGACAGGGTATTGAGGGGAGGGATAGTAGGGGTGACTTTGGCAGCAAGTAGCGGGCTTTTTATTCCATTATTATTATTATTATTTTTTTTTTTTTACGCCCATGCACTGTCTCCTCTGCTGTGAAAAAAAAAGGGAGAGGGGGAAGGGGATGGTATGAGTCAGGTGTTGAAGGGGGGGTGAGAGGCTGTGGGCGTGGTGAGTCAGTTTGTGAATTTCGAAACACCGTGTAAGGAAAGATGTAATGATGTGTGGGTGATTATAATTCTCTCTCTCTCTCTCTCTCTCTCTCTCTCTCTCTCTCTCTCTCTCTCTCTCTCTCTCAGCCACCCTCTCCCGGCAATTGACATCTAAGCCCCGTCAATTGATCGATCCTAAACAAGCTCTCAGTCCCGAGTTACTGGGGCGTCGCGGTTCGCTTGTTCCCCCTTCAATGTATTTCACCTCGCTCAGACGACGACTGTACCTCGATGACTGCTGTGGTGATTGCTACTACTACTACTACTACTTCAATTACTACTACTATACTATTACTACTGCTGCTGAGATCATATAACTTAACCTAACATATACTAATCTTAACATTTTTAAGATCTTTCCTACTCTTCCTCCACCTCCTCCTCCTACTACTACTACTACTACTACTACTACTACTACTACTACACACACACACACACACACACACACACACACACACACACACACCCATAAGCGGCTACCAGTTTGAGAGGGCGAATGCGATAAAAACCAGTATCAAGCCATTACTTTTTTTTTCATTTTCTTTTTTCCTTTTTTTTCCCGCCAACAATCTATCCCTAACCCGCCTGCGTGCGTGTGTGCTGCGACTTTCTTGATGGATCGGCAGCAACAGCAGGTCTCGGACGGGGCGGGGCGGGGCGGGGCAGACGGGGCGAGGCGGGAACCAGTTTGTTTTGGGGTCGTGGAGGTGAGGACGGAGGGGGGGGAGGGTTGTGGAGGGGGAATGCATTATACTCCGTCTTCGCCACCTCCCCCGCAATGTATACCCCCTCCACACACACACACACACACACACACCAGCTCATAACAAGGAGGATACTGGCTGGCGATTAAGATTCCAGTACATGATCAGACCATGGGGAATGACTCACACATATACACACATACCACTTCCGTTGCCTCCCCTGTCCCTTCTCCTCCTCCTCTCACCTCCCTCATGGTTGCTGAAGTGCAGTGGCTATAGCCTATGATCATGGACCAAATGGAGTGGGTGGGTGGAGGATGGAGGGCAGGATTAAGGGGTGATTTTAGCCTACTCGGGTGTGTGTGTTGGGGGGGGGGGGGGCCGTATAGTTTGCTTCCCAGAATGTCCCTTGTTTGTATGCCCTGGGATTGGCAGCGGTCCGTGTTAGACATACAGACAGACATAGCGCTTGGGCTTGTATAGGGTATAGTGGTGTTTCCTTGTGATGGGAAGAAATAAGTTAAGAAGTTGTTGATGATGATGATGATGATAAAAATATGGAGAAAGAAGAAAAAGGAAAAGAAGAACAAGAAGAGTAAGAAAATAATAGAGACAAGGAAGAGGAAGGAGTAGGAAATAAGAGGACGAGGAAGGCGAAGAATAGCAATAAAAATAATAAAATGAAAACGGTGATGAGAAAGAGGAGATAGAGGAGAAAGTAAAAAAAGAGGAAGAACAAGAATAAATAACTGAGGAGTGTACGGATAACAATAATAACAATAACCATAATAAAGATAAAAAGAGCCGTACCTTACAAAACTACCAAGCACCTCGCCACCTAGGAAGCTAAACGGCCGTCACTCCCAGCCTCATCAGCCTTCACACCGCGCGTTGGAGCTGGCCGTCAGTCATAACTCTGCGCGGTATCTGTGGTGAGGGTCGTTTGCCTGTTAGCGCGGGCTGAGTGAGGGAGGCGTGAAGGTAAGAGGCGAAACGACGGTAGGGAGAAGAGGACAAAAGAGAGGACAAGAGAGGATGGTTTGGTGGGTGAAGGAGGATGAGTAGGTGGGTGAATGGGACCGGTTGTATGCCTTGATCTAGCTGGAATAGCCTCATTTATTAGTGTGATCGTGGTTGTTATGTTAGTTTCGTGTTTGAGGGTTAGCAGGTCCGGCCGGTAATGAAGACAGGTGTAGTGATGAAAGTGAGAGTGAGTGCGTGAAAGAAAAGGAGAAGTAATGCGTGAATGTATAATGAATTTTCCTTATCTCTCTCTTACTTTTTTCCGTGTTTTTTTTCCTTTTGTCATTATTCAGCATTATTTCTAGTTTTTTTTCTTTCTTTTGTTCTTGTTAGTATTGTTAATGGTATTGTTGTTGTTGTTCTACCTCCACCTTCTCCTCCTACTCTACCTCCTTATCCTCCACCTCTCCCCTACCACCTCCTCCTACCCCTTCTCTACCTCGTTTTTCTCTACCACTACCACCTCCACCTACTCCACCTCCTTATCCTCACTCCTCCGCTACTGCCTACTCCTACCCCTTCTCTACCTCCTTATTCTCTACCACCACTACCTCCTCCACCTCCTCCTACTCTACCTCCTTATCCCCCACCTCCGCTACCACCTCCTCCTACCCCTTCTCTACCTCCTTATCCTCATCACTCCCTCCTCCACCTCCTCCTACTCTTCCTCCTTATCCTCTACCTCCAATACCACCTCCTCCTCCCCCTTCTGTATACCTCCTTATTCTCTACCACCACTACCTCCTCCTCCTCCTCCTCTTCCTCGTAGTCTTCGTTTCGTACAGGTATTCTCTTCACAGGTGTCTCGTTACCATCGGAGCGAGCAATAGACAGCATAAATGTAGGTATCCCGCATCTCCATAACCATTAGTATCTTGGCTGTCGACTCCTTCCAAATAACACTCAGCATCACGCATTTTTGACCCTTCGACTCCGCTCTTTATTTTATTTCTTTTTCATCAGTTTTGTCATTTTTGCATCGCTTTACTTGTATGGTATTTCTTTTGTCTCTGATTAGCGTTTTATTTTGTCCCTTCAACTCCGATCTTTATTATTTTTTTTTTCAGCTATTTCACGTCTACACCGTTTTCCTTATATTGTATTTCAGTCAATATTTCTTTCGTTTCCGATTTGTGTCTTGTTGTTTGCAGTGTCGTTCTCCTTACTTGCTTTTTATTTCTTTCTCGTTTGTTTATTTTTTTCTGCGTAAGAGAGAGAGAGAGAGAGAGAGAGAGAGATGTGTATGTTCTTTTGCTCCCTATTGCATAACCTCGTAAAGAGAAGACAAGCTCTTATTCCCTCTCATCTGCAAGGCTATTTTAACATTCGTATCTTAAACTGAGGACATGCTAGGTAGCTATTTTTTATGAAGAGTAAGCGACGTTTAAACTCCTCTAACGCATGCGTGTCTATTTTGTGTAAGGGTCACTTTTATAAGGAGTGATGCGGCAGCTCATGTATATAGCCTACTGCGTGACTATTCCAACACCCGCCAGCTATTTTCAGCCACTTGCGAGATGGGGGAGATTCATATGTTCCCGCACTCACTTTGCAGACATTGTAACACCTTCTCACGGCCTGTTTTTTGAAGCTTTGACAGATGTGGTAATAAAAACTGTAGCCTTCCTCGACATATCGCCTATTTCAGCCACGTCACACTTGCGAGATGGGGTGAGATTCGTCTGTTCCCGTCTTCACTCTGCATCTTCAACACCTTCTCACGGCCTGTTTGTATTTGTGACGGCAGATGTTTAACGAAGCTCTGAAAGATGTGGTAATAACAACTAGCCTTCCTCGACATATCCCCTTTTTCAGCCACGCCACACTTGCGAGATGGGGAGAGACTCGTCTGTTCCTGCACTCACTTCGCAGACATTTTAACACCTTTTCGCTCCCTGTTTTGTGTGACGGCAGATATTTATAGAAGCTTTGACTAATGTGGTAATAACAACTGTAGCCTTCCTCGACGTCTCCCCTTTTTCAGCCACGCCACACTTGCGAGATGGGGAGAGATTCGCCTATTCTCCCTCTCACTTCGCAGACATTTTAACACCTTTTCGCGGCCTGTTTGTGTGACGGCAGATATTTATAGAAGCTTTGACTTATGTGGTAATAACAACTGTAGCCTTCCTCGACGTCTCCCCTTTTTCAGCCACTTCACATTTGCTACACGGGCAGAGATCCGTCTATTCCCGTATTGACTCTTCACTTCCACACCTTCTTTCGGTCTGTTTTGTTGTGACGGCAGATAGTTATAGAAGAAAGATGTGGTAATAACAACTTTAGATTTCAGGATCCCTCTCCACCTGAAATTGACCTCTCTTTTGACCTCTCGTTCTGTTTTCTTTCATTGGAGCAGAGTCTAGCGTGCCTTGTTCCTGTGCCCTGTTGTTATTGTTTCTTGCCCTTACCTCACCTAACCTAACCTAACCTAACCTAACCTAACCTAACCTAGCCTTACTTAACCTAACCCAACCTTACCTTACCTTACCTAACCTTACCTAGCCTTACCTAACCTAACCTTACTTTACCTAGCCTTACCTAACCTTAGCTTACCTTACCTTACCTTACATTGAGTCTCCTCCCTTGTTAAAAAAAGAAGAAAAAAAGCATTCTTCGACATATCCCTGACTGTAATGGTTTGTGTTTTGATTATAGATTTATAGAAACGTGTCTATTGCAATTTTTTCTCTGGCTGCTGTTTGGATATTTAGAGGATAAAGAAGTGCGTATTCTCCTTAGTGAAATGTGGCCTTTTCCTAGGAGTTTCAAGAATTGTGGGCGGGGCTTATTTTCGAAGTTAGGTGAATGTGTGTGTGTGTGTGTGTGTGTGTGTGTGTGTGTGTGTGTGTGTGTGTGTCTCTCTCTCTCTCTCTCTCTCTCTCTCTCTCTCTCTCTCTCTCTCTCTCTCTCTCTCTCTCTCTCTCTCTCTCTCTCTCTCTCGCTCAGGTAGGCTTTGATCTCGTCACCTCGTTAATTAAAGACGCAGGGGCCGGAAAGCTTTGAAAGTAGAGCGGCGAGAACGAAAACTTCTTAGCGTTAAAATCTCCGCTAAAGGTGAATGACTGACGCGACGGTGCCTGATTGTGGTGTTATTATTATTATTATTATTATTATTATTATTATTATTGAAGGTTTATAAGTTTATGTAACTCCCCAAAGATGAAGGTGGAATGTTTTTTTTTAAATGAATGTGACTTGAAGTTTGAAATATTAAATAGAAAGCATCACACGGAATTACAGAAGAGTGTTTTACCTGTTTATGATCACACACACACACACACACACACACACACACACACACACACACACACACACACACACACACACACACACACACACACATCAGAAAAAAAAAACTTGCTCCATCGTCTTGGTAATCAGTTAAGTCTTAAGGTCCACAAACTCTTCACTTTATATCAATACCTTGCCCAAAACGTTGATGCAGTGGGACGAAAACAATTTTGAACAGACGGAAATTAATTAAAAAGTCATGAAAGTGAACGATATAACGACTAATCTTCATGTCTCATCTCTTAATTGAAGGATCAGAGCACAGGTTAGTGACACTCGCACAGGTAGAAGCGTGATTAAAGGTAATGTCTGAAACTCTGAGTGCTTTGTGAGAGCATAAAATCAGTATTCTCAAACGCTTCCGCCTCTCACGGTCTCACGTCAACCATTTGCAAAGGCCGAAAAGGACATTGATCGGGTTCTCGTGAGTGTGCTTTCACGTTCATGGTACAGAAGCTTCGTCAGACCACCACCAGGGTCATAAAACTACCCCCTACGGAAATGCTCACAACTCCTATGAAAGCCTTGTCAAATGTGTGTGTATGGGCGCCGAAATGTTTAACCCATTGGATACGGATTTCCTACAAGAAGACATCACCAAGCTACAGGAGTGGAACAAAAAGTGGCTGCTCCTATTTAGTGAAGAAAAATGTGAGGTCATGCATCTTGGGAGGGGAAATCCAGCATACCAATACCACATGGGAAACAATCCACTACCCACCACAGAGGCACAGAAAGACCTGGGAGCATTTGTAACTAGGCTACCAGTGAAGGTGAAATCCGTGCCAATCGCAGCGGACGGGTTAAGTATATGGCGCAAAAGTCCCTTCTCTAGATCCAACCCTCTCCGTATTGTGTAGTGGACCGTCCTCTTCATGATAGGTTACAACATTGAGCTTATACCTGCTTCCTTATGAATATTAGGGTCGGTATTGTAAGATACTTTCAGTTCTCATATCAGCTATTTCTAAAGGTCAAAGAGGAGGTCACTCGGGTTCTAATGAGTGTTTCTTCAGGTTCATGGTACAGAAGAAGACTCACACTACCACGAGGGTCATAAAACTACCCCTGGAAATGCCCACAACTCCTACGAAAGCCTTGTCAAATATGTGTTCTTGGGCTGCGATATGCCTTGTAATACGACCCTAGGTGTTACAAGTAATGCTGTGAGTAGACCGCCCACACCCTTACTTCGCCTGGGGATCGAACCCGGAATCTTTCATCTGC
This sequence comes from Eriocheir sinensis, assembly GCF_024679095.1. Taxonomy (NCBI): domain Eukaryota; kingdom Metazoa; phylum Arthropoda; class Malacostraca; order Decapoda; family Varunidae; genus Eriocheir; species Eriocheir sinensis. The sequence goes on from NC_066525.1 coordinate 13,506,919, forward strand.
TAAGCGATCGTTCTAACTTTGGAGCTGCTTCCAATTCACGTTATATAAGTTTTCCCTTCATCACCTTACTTCTTTCCTTTATCCCTCAAACATGGCACCCATTCTTCCTCCTTTTTCATCCCTCAAATACCCCTTTCCTCCTTTTCTTCAGTATATCCTTCCTACAACTCCCTCCTGTATCTGCTTTCCTCTCATCTTCCCTAACTTCATATTATTTTTTCGTCCCTCAAATATCTCTTTCCTACCATATCTCACTCATCTTTTTCCTCCTCTTATTCCCTTCACTTTCCCTTTCCCTTTATCCCCTCCCTTCTCCCTTCACGAGCTATAAGTGGAGTGATGAAGGTGCAATGTCGACAGGTATAGTAAAGGTAGAATCCATAACCTACTCATTAATTAACAAAACGGCGGAGGAGCGGGACAAACAGCCTCAGGAACAGGTCTCGCGTCGTGTCGTGTCGTGTCGTGCAGCTCAGGTAAACTTGCCCGGCGCCCCACCTGTCTTGTCAGTTGTCAGCGGCAGGTGTTCGCAGCGGAGTATTGGAGCATCAGACACGTGTTTATTTGCGGTATGAGGGTGCGGGATGAAGTTAAAGTCCATATTCTCATGCATTTCGGGGCCTGCACACCCACTTGATAAGGATTTCGTGGAGGTTATGTTAGTATTTCCATGGGTAGTTTTATGAGATGTGATGTGCGCTCGTGAACATCGTCGTGCTGCCACTGTTCATTGCGTGTTATGGTAGTTCTATATTCAATCTGATGCATCTATTTTCTGCTTTCTCTCGCTCATATTCTCAACTAAATTCAATCTAATGCATCTATTCTCTGCCTTTTCTCGCTCACATTCTCAACTAAATTCAATCTAATGCATCTATTTTCTGCTTTCTCTCGCTCATATTCTCAACTAAATTCAATCTAATGCATCTATTCTCTGCCTTTTCTCGCTCACATTCTCAACTAAATTCAATCTAATGCATCTATTCTCTGCCTTTTCTCGCTCATATTCTCAACTAAATTCAATCTAATGCATCTATTCTCTGCCTTTTCTCGCTCACATTCTCAACTAAATTCAATCTAATGCATCTATTTTCTGCTTTCTCTCGCTCATATTCTCAACTAAATTCAATCTAATGCATCTATTCTCTGCCTTTTCTCGCTCACATTCTCAACTAAATTCAATCTAATGCATCTATTCTCTGCCTTTTCTCGCTCATATTCTCAACTAAATTCAATCTAATGCATCTATTCTCTGCCTTTTCTCGCTCACATTCTCAACTAAATTCAATCTAATGCATCTATTCTCTGCCTTTTCTCGCTCATATTCTCAACTAAATTCAATCTAATGCATCTATTCTCTGCCTTTTCTCGCTCATATTCTCAACTAAATTCAATCTAATGCATCTATTCTCTGCCTTTTCTCGCTCACATTCTCAACTAAATTCAATCTAATGCATCTATTCTCTGCCTTTTCTCGCTCACATTCTCAACTAAATTCAATCTAATGCATCTATTCTCTGCCTTTTCTCGCTCACATTCTCAACTAAATTCAATCTAATGCATCTATTCTCTGCCTTTTCTCGCTCATATTCTCAACTAAATTCAATCTAATGCATCTATTCTCTGCCTTTTCTCGCTCATATTCTCAACTAAATTCAATCTAATGCATCTATTTTCTGCTTTCTCTCGCTCACATTCTCAACTAAATTCAATCTAATGCATCTATTCTCTGCCTTTTCTCGCTCACATTCTCAACTAAATTCAATCTAATGCATCTATTCTCTGCCTTTTCTCGCTCATATTCTCAACTAAATTCAATCTAATGCATCTATTCTCTGCCTTTTCTCGCTCACATTCTCAACTAAATTCAATCTAATGCATCTATTCTCTGCCTTTTCTCGCTCATATTCTCAACTAAATTCAATCTAATGCATCTATTCTCTGCCTTTTCTCGCTCACATTCTCAACTAAATTCAATCTAATGCATCTATTTTCTGCTTTCTCTCGCTCATATTCTCAACTAAATTCAATCTAATGCATCTATTCTCTGCCTTTTCTCGCTCACATTCTCAACTAAATTCAATCTAATGCATCTATTCTCTGCCTTTTCTCGCTCATATTCTCAACTAAATTCAATCTAATGCATCTATTCTCTGCCTTTTCTCGCTCATATTCTCAACTAAATTCAATCTAATGCATCTATTCTCTGCCTTTTCTCGCTCATATTCTCAACTAAATTCAATCTAATGCATCTATTCTCTGCCTTTTCTCGCTCACATTCTCAACTAAATTCAATCTAATGCATCTATTCTCTGCCTTTTCTCGCTCACATTCTCAACTAAATTCAATCTAATGCATCTATTCTCTGCCTTTTCTCGCTCATATTCTCAACTAAATTCAATCTAATGCATCTATTCTCTGCCTTTTCTCGCTCACATTCTCAACTAAATTCAATCTAATGCATCTATTCTCTGCCTTTTCTCGCTCATATTCTCAACTAAATTCAATCTAATGCATCTATTCTCTGCCTTTTCTCGCTCACATTCTCAACTAAATTCAATCTAATGCATCTATTCTCTGCCTTTTCTCGCTCATATTCTCAACTAAATTCAATCTAATGCATCTATTCTCTGCCTTTTCTCGCTCACATTCTCAACTAAATTCAATCTAATGCATCTATTCTCTGCCTTTTCTCGCTCACATTCTCAACTAAATTCAATCTAATGCATCTATTCTCTGCCTTTTCTCGCTCATATTCTCAACTAAATTCAGTCTAATGCATCTATTCTCTGCCTTTTCTCGCTCATATTCTCAACTAAATTCAATCTAATGCATCTATTCTCTGCTTTCTCTCGCTCATATTCTCAACATTTCGGGGCTTGCACACCTACATATCATAAGGCCCTCGTATATAGTGGTTGTGTTAGTATTTCCACTGGTAGTTTTATGAGCTTAGTGATAGTTTGACAATCCCCTTGGCCTGTGGAATATTTGTTCTGAGAGTCGAAAGGATCTGAGAGTCCGTGCCAGTGACAGACAACTTCAAATGCTACTAGAACGTGAATGCCTCATAATTTGTTCTTGAGAAAGTATTGCGTCTCCTTTCAATGTATAAAGTTTCTCAGTTGTTGTTTTTGTGATAGGTATTCGTGAACTGACACTCAGGGTTAGAGTCGAAAGGATCTGAGAGTACGTGCCAATGACAGACAACTTCAAATGCTACTAGAACGTGAATGCCTCATATTTTGTTCTTGAGAAAGTATTGCGTCTTCTTTCAATGTATAAAGTTTCTCAGTTGTTGTTTTTGTGAGAGGTATTCGTGAACTGATACCGGTACTCAGGGTTAGGCCTTATTTATTGTCGGTTCTTTTTTTATATATATTCTACTCCCCTTTGGCTCCTCTTAGCTCTCATACTTTTTTCTCACTTCCCATTCTCGTTCTCGTTCTGCTCTTGTCCATTTACTAACTAGGTATCTATATATACATCGGTTGTCCCTGCACTCCTCTCCTTAAGGGGCTATTACACTGGGCAAATTTTCCGTGGATCTTCAGTCAAACCACGATTTCTGCTAGCGTGGTTCTTATTTGTTTCTTGTTATTGCTGCTGCTGATGATGATGATGGTGAGTAATACTGTCGTCCTTTGGTGAAATCGACCGTAGCTTTGGAGGATCGTGGACAAGTCAGAAAACCACGGAAATAGGAGAACCACGCCAGCGGAAATCGTGGTTTGACTGAAGATCCACGGAAAATTTGCCCAGTGTAATAGCCCCTTTACTTTCCTCTCACAGCCTAGCCGATCTTGCTCACCCCACATGTCCCTCACCCCATGTCCACTTCAGCACGGTCCCTCTCATCTCCCTCTCTCCTCCCTCTCGTGTCAGGATATGCCGCCCGCTCTCTTGGCACTCTTCTGTCGCTCCATTCCTCCCGTTCTTTCCTCCCTCCTGTTTCTCCTCTCCAATACACTCACAACAGGGTCTCTTCCATTCTCTCTCTCTCTCTCTCTCTCTCTCTCTCTCTCTCTCTCTCTGGCATCGTATTCGGCCCGGTGACCTCACAATTAGTCGGCTGTTCCATTTCCATGTTATGTTGTGTGTGTGTGTGTGTGTGTGTGTGTGTGTGTGTGTGTGTGTATTCGTGTTCCTTCTCTCCCCTCCTCCCTCCTCCCTTCCCCCCCCCGGCGTGGATACGTGACACACTTTCCATCTCCTTCCCCCCCCCCCCTCCCCCCCTCCCTTGGCGATTTGAAGTGGGGAAATGCAGGAGGGCGAAGAAAACGAAGAACGGTGATGTGCATACAGAGAGAGAGAGAGAGAGAGAGAGAGAGAGAGAGAGAGAGAGAGAGAGAGAGAGAGAGAGAGAGAGAGAGCACTAGGGACATAGGCAAGTGCAATATTTTAGTGTACTGGAAACAATGAATCTTTTTTTTTTTTAGCCTGCAGACTTTCTATTCTTACACGCTTGTTAGCATCTGTCTCTGTCTCGACCTGCGTGTGTGTGTGTGTGTGTGTGTGTGTGTGTGTGGAAGGGTGGTTGGGTAGTTAAGTAGAAGAAATTTTTGCCGATTTCTCTATCCATCAATGTGCCAGTCAGTGGGTTAGTCTGTCTGTCTGTCTGTGTTTATCTCTCTGTCTATTTGCTTGTCATTCTCAGTCAGTAAATCAGTTATAGCTAATATGTCTGTCTGTCTGTCTGTCCTCTGCACTTCATCTGTATCTATCTATTTATATTTATCTATCTACGCCCTCCACCTCCATCCTTCCCTTGATAACTCATTGTAATATATACCCCAGGGAGCCTAAAAGGAAATATTACCCCTCACACGCATCCTCTTTCTCTCCCTCTCTGCGCGGCTCCCTGCTTGACGCCTCAGGGGGTTCACGCCTCAGCTGGTGGCCCTGTACAAGCACCTGAAGGAGAACACCAAGCACCAGTTCGAGGTGATCCTGGTGAGCAGCGACACCGATGAGACAGCCTACAACGACTACTTCAGGGACATGCCGTGGCTCGCCTTGCCCTTCAGCGAGACCAAGAGAAAGGTGAGTACACGAGTAGATTAAGGGCCACTTTCACAGTTCGCCATGATGGGTTAGTAAGCCTCCAATCCAATACCAAAGACTTCAAAATGCATTACGTAGTGACAGTAGTGTTTCGCGTTCATATTTAAGTTCAGAAAGTTGAGGAAACCATATCGTCACCCTCATAAAATAATTGCCGAAGTCATTTTTCAGCGATTTCCAGGTTTTTGTCTACATCAATTTTTTAACACGTGACGCCCGTTTTTGAATAGTTGCCTTCGTCATTCAGGGCTTGAGTGTTCTAGAATTGTCCTTTTCATTTCTGCCTAAATATTAAGCCAAATGAGATAATGGCAGTTCTTTTCCCTATTTTCTGTAAAGTAGAAAATATCGACTTAGGCGGTTTGCTTACGAAGCTGACGATATGGAAAGTCTCTTATATGTCTGGTGTTGCATCGAAAACCTAACCATTATGGAGTGTAGAGGATTGAAGCGTTTGGTTCGGGTGATTACAAAGCCACTGTGTTGGACTGGAATCCGGGTTGATGGGTGGTCTTCAGGACGGCATGTGGGTAGTCTTAGGCCACTCGGCGGTGACTGAAAAATCCCAGGTGGTAGCAGCGGATTCGAACCCACGTCGTCCAACACGCGATTCAGGGTTATTTTCTCCTTTCATTTCTTCCAGTGTTATGTTGTGTGTTAGCTCCTAGTTTCAGTATAAGTTAGGTGGTTAGGTTAGGTTAGGTAAATAGGAAGTGGAGGTTTTATGGAGATATGATTCCCACCCGGCTGTTCGTCCTCCCTCTCGGGCTGATCGACAAATGGGTACCTGTGGAAACCTGGGGAAGGTAAACTGTGATAACCCGGACCTCACACTGACCCCGCCCTGTGTCCCGAGGTAATGGGTTGTATCAAGGGCCAATGTGACGGAGAGGAGTACTAAGGCCACGCGTAGCTTTAGCCTATGCACCCTTTTTTTTTTTTTCATCCCTCAAATATCCCTTTCTTCCCCCTCTTCCTCTCTTTTCCTCCTTATCCCTTCCTCCTGTTACTCTTTCCTCTCCTCTCCCCTCACTTCTCTCCCCTCTTTTAATCCCTCAAACACCCCTGTACTCCTCCTCTTCCTTCCTTATCTCCTTCACCTTTCTCCTCTCCCTTCCCCTCTTCCCTATACTTTCCCCTCCTCCCCCTCCCTTATCTCCCCTCTTTTCATCCCTCAAACACCCCTTTATTCTTCCTCTTCCTCTATTTCCCACTTCTTACCTCTCTTCTCTCCCTTTCCCTCCTCCCCAAACTTTGCTCTCCTCTCCCTCACTTCTCTCCCCCTTCTCTTTATCCCTCAAACATACATTTCCCCTCCTCTTCCTCTTTTTCTCTCCTACTTCCCACTTTCCTCCTCCACATCATCTCCTTTTTTTCTTTCTCCCTCACCCCCTCATGCCTCTCCCCTCTATTTCTCCCTTATCTCCCTCTTCTCACCCTCCTCCTCTCCCTTCCCCTCTTCCCCACACCTCCTCCCCACGTGGGTAAATATATCCATCTTCCCCTTTCCTGTTTGCCTTTCGGTGGGTAGGTGAGCAGTGGGGAGTGGGGAAGGGGGGAGGAAGGGAGGGGGTTGGGGTCTTTTTATTACCCATTTAAAATAATCTCTGTTAACCTTGCTCGCGTGTCCCTCCCTTGCGTTTTTTGTTTTTTTTTGTTTTGTTCTCTCCCTTCCTTTCCTTCCCTTTTTTTTAATTATTTTGTGTGGGGTAAAAGTAAATGGTGTGAGTGTTTGGGAATGTTTGTTTGTGGTTGTTGGGGGTTTCGGTGTTGGTGTTGGTGGTGTGTGTGTGTGTGTGTGTATGTGTGTATATATGTATTTGTGTATGTATGTATGTATGAGTGTGTATATGTATGTATGTATGTATGTGTACGTATGTTTTTTTTTTTTTTACAACAAAGGAGGCAGCTCAAGGGCACACAAAAAAAGAAAACAATAATAAAAAAAGCCCGCTACTCGCTGCTCCTAAAAAAGAAACAAAAGAGGTGGCCAAAAGCAAGGTCAAATACGGGAGGAGAGATGTCCTGATACCCTCCTCTTGAAAGAGTTGAAGTCATAGGCAGGAGGAAATGCAGATGAAGGAAGATTGTTCCAGAGTTTACCAGCGTGAGGGATGAAAGAGTGAAGATGCTGAAGAACGTGGGAATCTGCAAGAGGCCGGAAGGCCTGTACAAGGCGGCTCCTGTGAACTTAACCCCACCTATTATCACTGTCCATGAATTTATCAAATCTGTTTTTTAATGTGACTATTGTATTGGCACTCACCACATGACTGCTCAGCCTGTTCCACTCATCTACCACAATAAAGCATATAAAATACGACAGCAGCACAAAATAATAACAAAATGAAATGAATGTGGGAAGATAAATGAAGGGAAGGCAGACAATCATCAACGACATTAGGTTTTTATACCCTGATAGAGATCGGGGTGATTATGGTGCATCAACACCTCAACCCAGCCTGTGTGTGTGTGTGTGTGTGTGTGTGTGTGAGTGTGTGTGTGTGTGTGTGTGTGTGTGTGTGTGTGTGTGTGTGTGTGTGTGTGTGTGTGTGTGTGTGTGTGTGTGTGTGTGTGTGTGTGTGTGTGTGTGTGTGTGTGTGTGTGTGTGTGTGTGTGTGTGTGTGTGTGTCCTCCTCTTAGTCCTTGTCCTCATTCCTCAGTTATCATTCATTTTAATCTCCTCCTCCTTTTCCACCTCCTCCTCCGCCACTATGCATGCAAAATGGGCGGATACAGATCACACACACACACACACGCACACACACACACACGGGCGCTTCCCACCGCTGTGCAAGTATTTCATTTAGTGTGTGTGTGTGTGTGTGTGTGTGTGTGTGTGTGTTCGCAGTGTAGGAACCAGGATATTGTTGTTGTCGTCGCCATATTGCTTTCATCCCACTCATACTTGGGAGGGGGGAAGGGGGGGAGCAGAGAGGGAGGGGAAAGGGAAGGGAGGGGAGGGAAAGGGTGGGGGGAATGGAAGGTAGGTAATAGAGGACGGCAGCTGAGACAAGTGGAGGGGAAGGGGTGAGGGGAGGAAGAGAGGAAACAGCAAGGAATGAGGAAGGGAAGGGGAGAGGAAGAGAGGGAAAGCAAAGGGAAGGATGGGGAAGTGGAAAGAGGGAGGGGGAGGAGTGGGCAGGTGAGGAAGAAAGCAGAGGCAGGTATAGAGGAAAGGGAGGCTGGGAGGAAGGGGGGAAATAGAGGAAAAAAAAAGTTGAGAAAGCAAGGAAGACGGGATAAGAGAGAGAAGAGGAAGGAAGAACGCAGTCAAGTACGGAGGGAAGGAGGAAGGATGGAGGCAAAAGAGAGAAGGAAGTGAGAGGGAATAGGAAGAAGAAAAGGAATGGAAGAAGTAGGTTAGGAAGATATGAAGGAGGGGAAATCTGAGAGAAGGAAGAAGGATAGAGGAAAAAGAGAGAAGAGAAGGAGAGGGAAAGAAGGAGGGAGAGTTAAGAGCAAGGTGGAAAGGAAGAGGAAAGAGAAAAAGGAAGGAATGGAAATAGCAGGTGAGGAGGAAAATAGAGGCTGGTAGAGGAGGAGGAAACGAGAGGGACGGAGGAGGGGGAACGAAAGGGAAGGAGGGAGGGAGAGAGGGTGAGTGGGACGTGTTGGAACGTGTTTTGCAAGGAAGGGAAATGACCGCTCTGTTCCGTCGCCGCCTCACTGGACTTGTCGTTGTTTCCTTATGGCCCTGTTTGGCTTTTGGGCTCTTCCTCTCCTCTTCCTCCTCCTCCTCCTCCTCCTCCTCTCCGCGTTTCCCTTTTTCCATTTTCTTTTTCCTTTATCCCTCTCTCGTCTTTTCGCTTTTTCCTTGTTTTATTTTATTTTTCGTTGATCTCTTGTCTTGTTATCTTCCTTTTCTTTTCCTTTTTACCAAATTTGCTTTCTCTGTCCTCTTCTTTCTTCTAATTCCCTTCTTTTCTTTCTCCTTCACCATCCTGCTTCTCCTTTATTTCCTTCCTGTCATCTTTTCCTCCTTCTCTTCCTTCGTATTTTTTTGTTTTTCTATATTTTTTTCCTTTATTCCTTCTTGTCTATCTCTTTTCTTTTATCATTTTGTTTTTATCTTCTGGTTTTACTTATTCTCTTCTCTTCTCTTCCTTTTTACCATTTTTTTTTATCTCCTGTCTCCTTATCTTCCTCTCCATTTTATCTTCCTTTATCTTATCCTCTTGTCCTTTTCCTCTCCATCGCTTTTCCTTTTTTAATTTAGTTTTTCTTTATTTCCTCTTTTTATTCTCCTCTATTTGTTTTTCCCTTGTTGCAGTTCTTTTCTTCCTCTTCTTTTCTTTATCGTTTTCCCCGTATCTTGCTTTTCCTTCATCTCGTCCTGTTTCTTCATTCTCTGTTATTCTTCCCTTTATCGTACCTGTTTTCTTGCCCTCCTTTCCTTCCTTCGCTTTGCCTTGTACCATTCTGTTTTTCTTAAGTTATTCAATTTCTTACATCCTTTTCTGTCCTCTCATTTTTTTGGCTATCTTTTAGTCTTTCACCCTCACCGTTTTCTGCTCTTTATCTTTTCTCCGAGTTCTTATCTCTCCGCCTTTTTTTTTTTTACTTCCATCCTCTCCTTCACATATTATTTGCATTTCCCTCTCTCCCTCTCTTCGTTAATCGTAGTCTCTCTCTCTCTCTCTCTCTCTCTCTCTCTCTCTCTCTCTCTCTCTCCTTCCTTTTTCCTCCTATCGTTCCCTATCCATCCATATCCTGCTACCTTTTCATTTCCCATTATTTCCTCTCCTTTCCTTTTTTTCCCTCTCCTTCTCTTCGCTCTCCTCCTTCATCTCCCATTCCATCCAGCATCATTCTGTAGTGCTTCCATTCCTTTTCATTCCCTATTATTTCCTCTTTTCCTTTCCTTCTCTTCGCTCTCATTTCCTTTCCGTTTCTTTTCTCTTCTTTCTTCCCTTCTCTTCGCTCTCCTTTCCTTTCCTTTTCATTCCCTATTATTTCTTTTCTTCTTCCTCTTTTCCTTCCTTTTCTTCTCTTCGCTCTCTTTCCTTCTCTTCCTCTCCCTCCTTCCCTGTCCGCCCCGCACCGTGCTGCCACATCTCGTCTTCTCACCGCCCCGTTTCCTTCAGTTTCGTCCAGTTTCATCTCGCCTCGACTTTGGCTGCATCGTCTGCCCTCTCCCCCCCACCTCTCTCTCTCTCTCTCTCTCTCTCTCTCTCTCTCTCTCTCTCTCTCTCTCTCTCCTTCGTACCCTTTACCGAATAGAGCGCGACAAATGTACGTATCTACACACACACACACACACACACACACACATGTAGTCCTGATAACCGCTATCTGAGAAATCTATTATACACGATTACAGTAACTTGGAGACACGGCAAATCTCTCTCTCTCTCTCTCTCTCTCTCTCTCTCTCTCTCTCTCTCTCTCTCTCTCTCGGATAACGCAGGAATTAAATACACCGAGAACGCCGTTTTGAGAGAGAGAGAGAGAGAGAGAGAGAGAGAGAGAATCTGGGTTAATATAAGACAGTAAAGAGAAGTAAAATGAATTAAAGTAAAAAAAAAAATGGAGAGAAAACCGAAAGAAGGAAAACAAAAGGAATTGGAAAGGGAAAAAGGGAATACGCAAGAGAGAGAGAGAGAGAGAGAGAGAGAGAGAGAGAGAGAGAGAGAGAGAGAGAGTCTGGTTTAATATATAACAGTAAAATACTCATAAAAACCGAGGAAGCAAAAAAAAAAAAAGTTAAAGTCGACACCCTTTTCCCAGACTGATCGCTCACCACCTCCTCTTCTCCCTCCTCCTCCTCCTCTTCCTCCTCCTCTTCTCCTCCTCCTCCTCCTCCTCCTCCTCCTCTTCTCCTCCTCTTCTCCTCCTCCTCGGTTGTCGCTGGGTCTGCCTGAAATTAAATAAACATTGCCTTTAAACCTTTTTGCGAGTCCCCCCTCGACACAAAAAGCCCCGTCCCCTAGTTCTCCCTTTGCAACGAGAGGGCGTCACCAGGTCCACCCACCACATTCTCTCTCTCTCTCTCTCTCTCTCTCTCTCTCTCTCTCTCTCTCTCTGCTTTCTTTCGTTTTCTTCGTTTTCTTTTTCTCCATTTCGTCCTATTTTTACTGCATTATTTTTCTCTTAGTTCTTTTTTAATGTCAATCCTTTTTTTTTATTTTCCCTATGCTTATTTTTATTACCTCTTTGTGTTCTTTTCTTCTCTTTTCCACTATAATTTTTTTCCCTTTTTCTTTTTCCTTCCTTACCTTGATTGTGTTTTCTTTTGTCTTCCTTCATTTCTTTTTCATCATTTTCCTCTTTGTCCATTTTTCCTCTCCTTTTTTCTCCTCCGTTATTCTTGTCTTTCTTTTGTTTTTCTCTATGTTATTTTCCCCATTTTTTATCATTTAATTTCTATCTTACCTCCTTTCTCTCCTTTCCATTTCTTCTTTTTCCTTCGTCATTTTGTCTTCCTTTTCCTCACTTTTCCCTCGATGCTTCTCCTGTTTTTTTTTTTCCACTAAATATACTTCTATTTTATTTGTGTATTATTTAATGTATTTTCTTTCCTCTTCTCATTTCTTTTCCTTTTTGTCTCCGTCATAATTCATCTTCCTGTCATATATTCTTGTCATATTTCCATCATTTACCTTTTTTTTTCCTCTTCCCCTTCCCTTTCACCCTCTCTTTACTCTTCTTTCTTCCTTCTGTATAGCGTCTGGTTACTTTCTTCCTTTTTCCTCTTGAGTCTTCATTTTTTTCATATAGTTCCTCTGATTCCATTCTCTTCGTTCTCCCTTTTCATTTTATCACCTTCGTTTTTGCTTTCTCCATCCTCTGTGTTCGCTTTTTCATCTCAACCCCTTCCTCGTATCCCGTTTTTTCTTTTCCTTGTCATCTTTTTTCATCACTTCCCCTTCGTTTTTTCTTACTTCCTCCTCTCTGTTCTCTTTTTCCATCTCATTCCCTTCCTCGTCCCCATTTTTTCTTTTCCTTGTTCTCCTCCTCTCCCCGACTGTTCACCTCCTCTCTGCTTCTCTTCGTCTACATTCATCGTTTTCCCCTCCGTCTTTCTTTTCCTTCACTTCTCTCTTTGCTCCCTTTGTTCGTGTTCCCTTCCCTGCCACAACCACCACGGTCATATTTTTAAGCATGGCGCCCAAGCACACTTTTGACAAGGCTTTCGTAGGAGTTTTGGGCATTTCCTGAGATAGCCTTATTGTCGGGACCAAAAAACTCCACCCGGTATTTGCCTCTGATTGGGGTCACTATTATCTGTGCTGTTATGTCATTCCTCTTTGTTCGTTCTTCTGGGTCCCGACATTATGACCCTAGTGGTAGTTTGACAAAGCCTCCCTACCATGAGCGTAAAAAAATACTCATGAGAAGACTTTTAAATCTCTTTTTTTGGACTTAAGAAATAATTGATGTGAGAGCCAGAAGCGTCTAAGAGTGCTGACCTTAATTTTTTTCCACTGACCTTACTCACCCACCTCTTGGCTCCTTATCCCCGAACTCGCCCCTTTTTACACGTTCACGGCACGCTGTTTCTAGACGGTTTAGCAGTTAATTTGTACTCCTACGACTCTTTGCATTGTGTTTATTTGTCATCCAGGGCAACTAAAGACATTCACACACAAACAGTAGCAGTAGCAGCAACAATAGCAATGATAATAATAATAATAATAATAATAATAATAATAATAATAATAACAAGAAGAAGAGCAACAACAACAAGTAAAACATTCCCAAACACTCCTGCCGTTGCATTTTCCCCCTCATAAAATAATCAAAGAAAAAAATTGAAAGGAAGGGAGAGAAAAAAAAAATATACATTCTTAGTCCAACCAGAGAAAGAGAAGAGGAGAGAGATACGAGGAGAGAAGGAGAAAAGGAGCAGTAGAGAGGGAGGGAGGTAAGAGGTTGAAGGAAGCCAGAGGGAGGGAAAGAAAATGGGGAGTGACAGAAAATTGAATAAACGGAGTAAAGAAAGTGACGTAAGAAACAGATGGACAGACAGTTAGCATTGCAGACAGTTAGGAATTGCACGGCCATGTTCCAGTTTTTCCCCCCTAGAGTTATTATTATTTTTTGCCTCTATACAATGAAGAGATTCGTAATGGAGTTCCTTTTTTTCTGCGGTGGTCACGTAAATCATATATAATTAGCCTTCAGTCTGTATTGGTCTCCTATGATTTACTCACTCCGTCATCTCTGCTCTCTTTTTCCATCGCATCCTCTTCCTCGTCCTCCTTTTTTTTTCTGCAGTGTTCACGTAAATCATATATAACCTTCAGTCTGTATTGGTCTCCTATGATAGTTTACTCACTCCGTCATCTCTGCTCTCTTTTTCCTCTTTTTCCATCTCATCCTCTTCCTCGTCCTCCTTTTTTTTCTGCAGTGTTTACGTAAATCATATATAATTAACCTTCAGTCTGTGTTGCTCTCCTATAATAGTTTACTCTCCGTCATCTCTACTCTCTTTTTCCATCGCATCCTCTTCCTCGTCCTCCTTTTTTTTTTTCTGCAGTGTTAACGTAAATCATATATAATTAACCTTCAGTATATATTGGTCTCCTATGATAGTTTACTCACTCCGTCATCTCTGCTCTCTTTTTCCTCTTTTTCCATCTCATCCTCTTCCTCGTCCCCCTTTTAGTCTTGTCCTTGTTCTCCTCCCCTCCCCGACTGTTCACCTCCTCCTCTCTCCTTCGTTTACATTCATCGCTTTCCTCTCCGTCCTTCTTTCTCCCTTACTTCCTCCCTCTCTGTTCTTGATCCTTCCCTGCCACCACCACGCTTACTTTTTTTTTTATCAAGCTAAATTTTGTCGCTTGCTCTCTCAGTTAGCCAGACCAGATCTATTTTTTTATTTATTTATTATGTATCTTCCACTTTATCACCGTTAGCTTTTATTTTCTTTGTGTTGTAGGTATCTTGGGGTTGTTGATTTTGTAGCTTATAGTGTTTGTATTCCTCTGGTTCTACTTATTACACAGTGTTTGATAATGATAAGAAGACGAACGTACATTCTCCTCTTTCCCCTTTTGGCTTGTTATTTTATTTTTGTTTTTCTTCTTTTATCTTATTCCTCTTCCTATTCTCATTTTCCTCTTTCATCCCTACCTCATATTTTATTTTTGTATTCCTTTTTCCTCTTCCCATTCTTTTCTCTCTCCCCCCCCCCCCCCCACACACACACACACAGTCCCCTCAACCCACTCCTCTGTTTGGGTTTAATGTCATCTATAAAATGTCTTCCTCCTCCTTTCTTTTAACCTTCCTTCTTTCTTTCTTTTTCCTTAACATTTCATTCTTTCTTCCTTTCCTTCATTTGTCTTCCTTCCTTACTTTCTTCCTTTTTCCTTGACATTTCATTCTTTCTTCCTTTCCTTCATTTGTCTCCTCCGTCACCTTCTTCCTATACTCAATTTTGTCACGCCCTTTTTCTTTCTCTTCTCCCTTCTCCCCTAAACCTATTCCTATACATTCCTCCCTTTATCGCTACTACACCTGTTTTCCTTCTACTCTCCTCTCCTCTCCTCGTTTCTCTCCCTTCCCTTCTTTGGTTCGTAGGAAGAGTTGCCATATGTAGGTTGAGCCGCGTTTTCTAATCTCCTTTTGTGCTGATGTATCCTAATCTTAATCCTCTCTCTTCTCTAATCCCCTTCCCTCTTCCCCTATAGTTCATTCCTCCTCCCTCCTTCCCTCCCTCCCCTTCCTCTCTCGTAACCCGCTTTCTCTCTCCATATGCCTCCATCTTATTTGCTCCTAATCCCTTTCCTTGCCATTTTCTTCCCTCCATCAACTTCTAACCATCTCCTCCTCTCTTCCCTATCATCACTCCTGCATTCCTTACGTCACCCATCCCCCTCCTCCTCCTCCTTCTCTTCCTCCTCTCCTTGTCTCCCTCCACTTCATTCCACTCCTCTCTTCTCCTTACTCTTGTCTATCAGCTGTTATCTCTCCTTCCTTTTATTTAGTACCTCCCTCCTCCCTCTCATCCTCCGTCTCCCTCCCTCTTCTTTTTCATTTTCCGTCTCGCCGTCTCTCTCTCTCTCTCTCTCTCTCTCTCTCTCTCTCTCTCTCTCTCTCTCTCTCTCTCTCTCTCGTACCCAAGCTAACTCCTAACTTGGCGAACGTTGCAACTCCTGACTGGTGTGATTGTCCGTTATTTTTCTTGGGAGGGGGAAGGGGGGGAGGAGGGGGAGGGAGGGAGAGAGAAACAGACGGAGGGAAAGATGGAAAGGTATGGAGAGGCAGGAATAAGGGATTGGTGGTGGTGGTGGTGGAGAGAGGGAGAGCGGAAAGATTGCATGGGGTGTGTGAGCGAGTGTGTTTGATAGGTTGGTGGCTGGGGTGTGTTGACGGAGAAAGGGAAGGGAAGGGAGGGAGGGAGAGAATGGAAGGGAAGGGTAGGGAGGGTTGGTAGGGAAGGGAAGGGAAGGGGAAGGAGAGAAGGGAAGGGAAGGGAAGATAAAAAGGAGGGAATAAATAAATTGGAGGAAGGAAGGAAAGGAATGGGAAGGAAGGATGGGAAGGGAAAGGAAGAGAGGAAGGGGGAGTTATGGGGAGAAGGAGGAAAGGGAAGGGAAGATAAAAAGGAGGGAATAAATAAATGGGAGGAGGGAAGGAAAGGAATGGGGAAGAAGGAAGGATGGGAATGGAAAGGAAGAGAGCAAGGGGAGTTATGGGGATACGGCGGAAAGGGAAGGGAAGGGAAGAGATGAAAAACGAAAGGAAAGGAAGGAAAAACGAAAAATAAGCAACGAAAGGAAAGGAAAAAGAAGGAAAAACGAAAAGGAAGGGAGGGGAGGGATGGAAGAAAGAAAGAAATGACAAGAAAAAGGAAGAAAGGTTATAAGAAAGGAGGAGGAAGACGTTTTATAGATGACATTAAACCCAAACAGAGGAGTGGGTTGGGGGGACGGTGTGTGAGTGTGTGTATATGTGTGTACTGTGTGTGTGTGTGTGTGTGTGTGTGTGTGTGTGTGTGTGTGTTCAGGGGAGAGCCAGTAGCAGTAATAGTGTAGAAAATGTATCAAGAAACCGGTTTTTGGGGAAGTGAAAATATGTAGACAAGTTAGTAAGCAGAGAGAGAGAGAGAGAGAGAGAGAGAGAGAGAGAGAGAGAGTGTATGACCCGGCAAATATGGAGAAAAATACACGTAGCCACCTAGCGAGAGAAAAAGGAAACCAGGACTGAATAGAGACGCTGATGAGACTCTCAGAAAGGCTAAAAAGGATTATATTTATTACGTTCTTGAGAGAGAGAGAGAGAGAGAGAGAGAGAGAGAGAGAGAGAGGTTATGGTGATATTGACATTAGGTTGGCCTGTAATGGGTGTTTGCTTCATATGAGACCCTCTCCGCCCCTTAGCACCCATCCCCCCTTTCACACACACACACACACACATACACACACACAAACGGAGCCCCCTAAACAGCTCTAACCTCATCCAATGCAACCCCGTCACACCCCATGACCCCCCACCCCCTCACCCTCTCGTCCCTCTTCTCATACCCTCCTTATCTAATCACAGACTCCATTAATCCTGTCGCTACTACTACTACTACTACTACTACTACTACTACTACTACTACTACTACTACTACTACTACTATTACTACTACTACCACTTTTACTATTACTACTACTAGCTACTACTACTACCTTACCTGTCCTTCACCTCTATTCTACTCCTCCCTCCACCCACCTTACCTCACCTTACCTTTCCTTACCTCCATAAGTATAAACAGACCTCATTTGCACCTCCTGTTTACCTTCACCTGACGTCTTGCTCTGCCAATCCTCACGTCGCCTGAGACTTTCCTTGCCCTAACTTTCATCACCGCCACCACCACCACCACCACCATCCCTTTTACCTCTTACTCATACTGGTCCTCCTCATCCCACTTTCTCCCTCACCCAATTTCACCTCTCAGCCTCCCCTTTCTCATCCTTCTCCCCCCTCCCCTTTCCCTCTCTTTATCTTTATGTCTGTTTATCTATCTCCTATCTCTCTCAAGTCAGTGCTAAGCTTTATATGAATTCCTTGTGGTTCGGTAATTTCCTCAGCAAGAAAATTCAGCTGGTTCTCCTATTTAATATTAGAAGGGATAGCTCACTTACTACCGGGTTCCTTGTATCTCAGTACTTCAACAAATGACATTCAACATATATGTGAAAGATATAACTCAGAACAAATGATATAATATTTTACTATGGTACATTATGCTGCCGCCGCCTAGTCTCCACACCGGTTCCACGATCAACCTTGACCTGATTATTGAAACTGCAGAAACTCTCCTCCCCTACCATCTAAGGAATGGCCTCGTGTTGAATCCCACCCAGACAATGTACCTTCATGGGAAACTGTCAGCTGTTGTCCCATACGACCCTGTTACTATGATTCCCTTGGACGGGGACATCTTGCTAACAACACATAACCCTTCATGTGCTGGGAACTAAAACAGACACTGGTGTGGCCCAAACCCTGCCCTATTCTTGCAGTATTAGTCAAGAGCTTGGTAGGCACTGTCCACCTGCAGAACTGGTGCTCACACTTTGACGAGGTTTACATCTATACAAAAATAAATAAATAAATGAAGTAAATAGATAAATAAATATAACAAAACTATCATTGGAGTGGTAGCTAACCATGTAATTTTTTTAGTGTATAATGTATAATTGTAATGAATGTATATACCACTTAATAACCGGTCAGTCAAAATAGAATATAATAATTTAATCGAACTCTCTCTCTCTCTCTCTCTCTCTCTCTCTCTCTCTCTCTCTCTC
The DNA here is from genome assembly GCF_024679095.1 of Eriocheir sinensis. Classification (NCBI taxonomy): domain Eukaryota; kingdom Metazoa; phylum Arthropoda; class Malacostraca; order Decapoda; family Varunidae; genus Eriocheir; species Eriocheir sinensis. The sequence continues at coordinate 13,524,735 of NC_066525.1, forward strand.
TCTCTCTCTCTCAACCTAAAACCCTATTTAGCTCAATATTCACTTTGCCTCTCTCTCTCTCTCTCTCTCTCTCTCTCTCTCTCTCTCTCTCTCTCTCTCTCTCTCTCTCTCTCTCAACCTAACACCCTATTTAGCTCACTATTCCCTTTTCCTCTCCCTCTCCTCCCCTCTCTCCCTCCCTCCCCGTGTCACAGCGGCCGCCTATTGTGCCCGTCACCATCATGAAAACGAATCGACTCAAACTAACGCAATTTAGATCCGATTGTCCCGTCATTAAACTTAACCCTTTCCCTTCCCCCCTTTCCCCCCTCTCTCTCCCTACTTCCTTCTCTTCATCCCACCTTTCTTCTTCTTTTGCCCACTATTCCCCTCTTTCCTTTCTCCTTTCCCTTCTTTCATCTCATTATATATTCCCTTCCCTTCTTTCCCATCTTCTACTCCTTCTTTCTGTTTCCCCTTCCTTCTCCTTCTCATCATATTCTCTTCTTCCCCACATTCTCCTCCTCTTCCTCCTTCCTGTTTCTCCTCTCTTTATTAATCTCTTACACAAACATTTCATCATATATCCCTCTTCCCCATTTTCTCCTCCTCTTCCTCTTCCTCCTCCTTTCTGTTTCTCCTTTCTTTTACTTCTTACATAATCTTCCTTTATTCTTGTCTTTTTCCTCCTTTTTCCTCTCCCTTGTTCTGTTGCCTTTGCTCTCCCTATCTTCCCCTTCCTCTTCGTTCCTCCCCATCCCTCCCCTTCCTCCTCTAATGCTTCTTTTTGCCCTAATAAACCCTCCCTTCCCCTCATTTCCTCCCTTTCGTCTCATAACTTTTCATTAATTCCCCATTCATCCCTCTCTCTCCCTTCCCTATTTCTGTAAACTCTCCCTCGTTCCCCTTCCCTTTTCTTATACTCTCTCTCTCTCTCTCTCTCTCTCTCTCTCTCTCTCTCTCTCTCTCTCTCTCTCTCTGACCTCTTGTCTAACCATACTGAACTACATTCCTCCTCCTCTTCTTCCTCCTCCTCCTGCTCCTCCTCATCCTCCTCCTCCTCCTCCACCTCCTCTTCTTTTCTTTGTTGCCCTCCTGCTGTTAGTCAGACAGTTTCCCTTCCCCTCCCTTCATTCCCCCTCCTCCTCCCCCTCTCCCATCTCTTTCCCTCCTCCTCCTCTTCTTCCTCCTCCATGCTAGCCTGATAAGGACTTTGGGAGGTGTCTCACTGGGCGTCTCTCCCTTCCTCCCTCCCTCCCTCGCACAAGTCTGAGTCAAGGGTGGGGGGGAGGGGAAGATGGGAGGGAAGGAGGAGAGAGGGAGAGGGAGAGACTTGGTGAAAGGAGTTGTAGTGCATAGAGGAGGAGAAGTATGTGAGAGAGAGAGAGAGAGAGAGAGAGAGAGAGAGAGAGAGAGAGAGAGAGAGAGAGAGAGAGAGAGAGAGAATCAAAACACTTCTCTTCCTCTTCCCCCTCCTCCTCCTTCCCTTTATCCCTCCTTCTGTCCCCTTCCCTTCCTCCTTCCACCTCTCCTTTTCGTCCCTTCCCTCATCCCCTTTTCTTCTCCTCCTTTTCCCTTTTCCCTTCCTTCCTCCTTTCCTCCCTCTCTTCTTCCTCTTCCCCGCTCCTCCTCCTCCTCCTCCTCCTCCTCATCATCATCATCATCTTCAATCTCATCCTCATCCCCTTTCACCTTATCCATGCCTCCCTTCCTCCTCCTCCTCCTCCTCCTCCCCCTCCCCCCTTTTTTATTAGCCCGGGGAGGGACGCGGGAGGCAAACAGCGCAGTAAGAACTCATTCACCGGGACATTTTTTCTCCACCTGCACCGTTAATTAATCTGCCGCCGCCATTACCTTTCAAGCGGGGTGGGTGGGGGGTAGGAGGTGATAGGAGGGGGGGCAGGGGGGAAGGGGAGATGCAGGCTGTAGGTAGGGTTGACAGGGGGGGTGAGAAGGTGGGGAGAAGTAGACAGTTTGGGTATAGGTGGCAGGGAGGGAGACAGGTGTGGGGAAGGAGACAATCATAGTAGGATGGCAGGGGGAGAGGAGAGACAAGTTGAGGAGAGTGGGGAGACATGTGGGGAGGAGACACTTATGGTAGGGTGACAGGGCGGAGAGGAGGAGAGCTAGTGGAGAAGTAGGAGAGGGTTTAAGGGGTGGATGGAGGGAAGAGCAATGGGGAAACGGAAAGCATAAGGGTATTGAAAACTGTTCAAGGGGGTTTAAGACATTATTAGACAGGGATAAAAGAGTTAAAGAAGACAGGCTAAGGGAAGATGGGTAATGAGGGAGTTAGGTTGATAGCTGGAAAAGGAAAAACGGTATATGTATAAGTGATAGTTGCAAGATATTGATAACCAGGGAGTGATTGACAGACTTGCAGAAGGTGGGCGATGAGTGTTAGACGAATTGGAAAGCAGAAAACAGAAGGATAACTACAAGACATAGACAAGAAAAAAAGAGTTGAATAATAGATAGTTACAAGATATTAATAGAAAGGGAGAGCGATTGACAGACTTGCAGAAGGTGGGCGATGAGTGTAAGACGAATGGGAAAGCAGAAAACAAAAGGATAACTACAAGACATAGACATAAAAAAAGAGTTGAATAATAGATAGTTACAAGATATTAATAGAAAGGGAGAGCAATTGACAGACTTGCAGAAGGTGGGCGATGAGTGTAAGACGAATTGGAAAGCAGAAAACAAAAGGATAACAAGAAGACAGACAAGAAAAAAGAGTTGAGTAATAGATAGTTACAAGATATTAATAGAAAGGGAGAGCGATTGACAGACTTGCAGAAGGTGGGTAAGGGCGATGAGTGTAAGAATTGGAAAGCAGAAAACAGAAGGATAACTAAAAGACATAGACAAGAAAAAAAAGAGTTGAATAATAGATAGTTACAAGATATTAATAGAAAGGGAGAGCGATTGACAGACTTGCAGAAGGTGGGTAAGGGCGATGAGTGTAAGAATTGGAAAGTAGAAAACAGAAGGATAACTAAAAGACATAGACAAGAAAAAAGTTGAATAATAGATAGTTACAAGATATTAATAGAAAGGGAGAGCGATTGACAGACTTGCAGAAGGTGGGTAAGGGCGATGAATGTATACGAATTGGAAAGCAGAAAACAGAAGGATAACTAGACGACATAGACAAGAAAAAAAAGTTGAATAATAGATAGTTACAAGATAATGATAGAAAGGGAGAGCGATTGACAGACTTACAGAAGGTGGGTAAGGGCGATGAGTGTATACGAATGGGAAAGTAGAAAACGGAAGGATAACTAGACGACATAGACAAGAAAAAAAAAAGAGTTGAATAATAGATTGACAAGATATTAATAGAAAGGGAAAGCGATTGACAGACTTGCAGAAGGTGGGTAAGAGCGATGAATGTATACGAATGGGAAAACAGAAGGATTACTAGAAGACATAGACAAGAAAAAAAAAGAGTTGAATACTAGATTGACAAGGTAGCAGAAGATGAGCAATGGGTGAGAAGGATGACGGATGGAAGAAGAATAGAATAATATAAGCAAGAGCACAAAAAAAGTGTGTATGAGGGATGACTGCAAGAAATTAATAGCCAAGAAGAAGAGTGATTGACAGGCTGGCAGAGAGTGGGAAGGGGAAGGAGAAGGGATAAAGGTTCTGGAGGAGGAGGAGGAGGAGGAGGAGGTGGAAGAGGAGGAGGAGGAGGAGGTCATGCCAAGCGGTCGATGTCAGCCACACGACACCGGACCGTCTGTCAGCATGTCGGCGTCAGGCTCCTGTTCTGATGCTGACGTGACGCCCCTCCTCCTCCTCCTCCTCCTCCTCTTTCTTGTCTTTCTCCTCCTCTTTTCAAACATTGGCTCTTGTTCTCCTGTCCCTCTGCGTCTGTCTGTCTGTCTAGTCTTTCCTCTCTCATCTCTCGCTGTGTCTTGTTTTGTGTGTTTCTGTCATTCCACTGTATTTCGCGTCTCAGTTTTTCGCCTCCTCGCCTTCTTTTCTTTTTCACTGGTAAGGTGTTTCTTCTTTTTTGTCTTTCTTTGGTTTTATGCTTCTAGTTCTTCTTGTTCTTCGTCATCTTCTTCATCTTCATCATCTCGTTTTCTTTATTTTCTTGTTCTTGTTCTTGATCCTGTTCTTGTTCTTCGTCATCATCATCTTCTCCTTCGATCTTTCTCTCCCTGATCCTCTTTCTTGGGGTCTAACTCTCCTTCGGCTTCCTCTCTCGGGGCTTCCTTTGCTGTTTGTTGTGCGGTGTTTGTGTTGGTGTGTTGGTGACGGGTGGAGGAGGAGGAGGTGGTGGTGGTGGTGGTGGTGGTAGTCAAGGTTTTTCTTCTAAACTTCTCTCTCTCTTCCTTCTCCTCCCGCCTTTGCTCCTTCTTCGGTGTGGTGTTTGTAAGCGAAGAGGAGGAGGAGGAGGAGAAAGCTACGGCACAGTTTCCTTACTTCCAAACTTCTCTTTCTCACCTCCTCCTCCTCCTCCTCCTGTTGCTCTTTCTGTTTGGTGGTAGTTAGCGACGAAGAAGCGGAGGTGCAGGAGGAGGAGGAGGAAGAAGAGGAGGAGGAGTGGACTATTTTTCTTAGCTTTTCTCTTCTTGCTTTTTTTGTTGTTGCTCCTTTTTTACGATGTTACACTGTGAAGAAGAGGAGGAGAAGGAGGAGGAGGAGGAGGAGAAAGAGGAGGGGAGGAAAGAGGAGGAGGACATTTAGGTGAAGATGGAGGTGGAGGAAGCAAAGGAGGAGGAGGTCAGGCTTTCTTCCATTCCTCTTCTTGTATTCCTCCTCCTCCTCCTCCTTCTCCTCCTTCTCCTCCTCCTCCTCCTCCTCCTCCTCCTCCTCCTCCTGACGGGTTAGAGGAGTGTGGCCTTGACAGGACATTGATCTCCGAAGCCACTTTTCCTTCTTTCTCTTACGAAGTCCACACACACACACACACACACACACACACACACACTCATGTATCTCTGGCTCCTTAAAGCAACTGACAGACATAGATAACGTCTCTCTCTCTCTCTCTCTCTCTCTCTCTCTCTCTCTCTCTCTCTCTCTCTCACACACACACACACACACACACACACATACATATCCATTCGTGGCTCCTTAAAGCAACTGACAGACATAGATAACAAGTCACACACACACACACACACACACACACACACACACACACACACACACACACACACACATAAATAAACAAATTGAACATAAAGTGTAATGAGAGAGAGAGAGAGAGAGAGAGAGAGAGAGAGAGAGAGAGAGAGAGAGAGAGAGAGAGAGAGAGAGAGAGAGAGAAACATGATAACAAACAGACATGCACTGATCAACAAACAAGATCAAGGAAAAAAACAACTTAAAATAGAAGGAAACCGCAAAATAGGAGGCAGAGGAAGAAGAAGAAGACGAAAAAGAAGAAGAAGGGAAAAGAAGAAGAATAGGAGAACTTGAAATGGGATGAGGAAGCGGAAAAGAAAGAGCTGGAGAGAAGAATGAGTGGGAGGAGAAACAGGATAGGAAAAAGAAGGAACTGAAGGAGAACGAAGAAGAGGAAAAGGACAATGGAACAGGAGGAAGGAAGATGATGTGGAGGAATAGGAGACACAAGAAATGGAAAGTAGAAGAATAAAACAGTAGAAACGAGCATTAAGAAGGAGGAGGAAGTAAAGGAAAGAATAAGGAAAAAAAACAAAACGAACAGTAATAGCCAGGAAAGGGGAGTGAAATATGTATGGGGGGGGGAAGAGGAGGAGGAAAAGACCAAGGAGAAGTAAGGGAAGAAGAAGGAAGGGACGAACAGAGGTAGCTAGGAAAAGGGAGTGAAGGGTGTGCAGGAGGAAGAGAAGGATACGCAGGAGGAGGAAGCTAAAGACGAGACACAGACAGAGAAAAAAGGGAGAACTATTACAACAACAAACAAGAAAGAAAAGAACAAACAGAAGTAGCTAGGAAAAGGGAGTGAAGGGTGTGCAGGAGGAAGAGAAAGATACGGAGGAGGAGGAAGCTAAAGACGAGACACAGACAGAGAAAAAAGGGAGAACTATTACAACAACAAACAAGAAAGAAAAGAACAAACAGAAGTAGCTAGGAAAAGGGAGTGAAGGGTGTGCAGGAGGAAGAGAAGGATACGCAGGAGGAGGAAGCTAAAGACGAGACACAGACAGAAGAAAGGGAGAACTATTACAACAACAAACAAGAAAGAAAAGAACAAACAGAAGTAGCGAGGAAAAGGGAGTGAAGGGTGTGTAGGAGGAAGAGAAAGATACGGAGGAGGAGGAAGCTAAAGACGAGACACAGACAGAGAAAAAAGGGAGAACTAACAACAAGCGAGGAAGAAAAGAACAAACAGAAGTAGCGAGGAGGAAAGAGGAGTGAGGAGAGTGTAGGAATAGAAGGAGTAAGAGGAGGAAGCGAAAGAGGAATAGGCTAACAGCAACACAAACAAGAACAACAACAACAACAACAACCCCTTCAACAGGAAAACAATAAAAAAAACAGGATGAAAACATGAGGAACGTCTAAGAGGAGGAGGAGGAGGAGGAGGAGGAAGAGAAGAATGAAGCAGAGGATAAGGCAACGAGAAAAAAAAATAATGGGAGAACCACCACCACCACCACCACCAACAACAACAACAACAACAACAGCACCAACAACACCACCACCACCACCACCACCAACAACAACAACAACAACAACAACAACAACAACACTACCACCACCACCAACAACAACAACACCACCACCACCACCAACACCAACAACAACAACAACAAACCCCTTCAACAGGAAAACAATTAAAATGCTCGGAAGACCAAAACCCCCTCAAGACGAGCCTCGCTAAACGCCTCTTGATTGCTTTCTTTCCCGCCACGCTAACGGCAGGAACTTGTCTGAGGGTTTTTGCTTTGAACTCATTGGAGGCGGGCGAGGGAAGCGGAGGGAGGAAGGGAGGGGTGGGGCTAGAGAGAGAGAGAGAGAGAGAGAGAGAGAGAGAGAGAGAGAGAGAGAGAGAGAGAGAGAGCAGCAGAGGAGAAAGTTAATGAAGTAAGGGAAAGGAGGGGAGCAGATGATGGAACTGCAGTGAAATTGAAAGGGAAAGATAGATAGAAAGATAGATAGATGAAGAAAGAAAAAGAGAAGGAAAGAAAGAGGACGATAGAGTAAGATAGAATGTAGATAAAGGGAGAGAGTAAAAAGAGGGATAAATGGAATGGACAGGAGGGGGAGAAGATAGATGTGAGAGAAGAGATATGGGTGGAGTAAAGAACGAGAAGGGATGGAGAGAGGAAGAAGGATCTGACTTAAAAAAAAAAAAAAAGAGGTGTTGCTGTTGTTTTTGCTGGTGGTGGTTGCTCTCCTTTTTTTTTTTTTTTTTTTTTGGTTGCCTTATCCTCTTCTTCATTCTTCTCTTCTTCCTCCTCCCCTGCCTCCTCCATGGAAAAAAAGGACACAAAATAATAGATAGAAAGGAGAAATAAAAAGATGTCGAGAAGAAAGACAAGAATTAGAAAGAGGGAAGCAAAGGGAAGAGGATGAGAGGTAGGAATAGAGGAGGATGGGGTGAGGGGGAAGGAGTGGGGTGTGAAGGAGGGTGGGGAGAGGGCGGTAACCTTGGGCGTGATGTGTTTTCGGTGTGGGTGTTGATGGGCGGTCACTGTGGGGGGGAGGCGAGGAGGAGGAGGAGGAGGAGGAGGGGGAGGGCTGGTAGCTGAACAGTGGTAGAGGAGAGGAAGGGGAAGATTGGGGAGAGGGGAGGCGGGTAGGGGGACGGTATGGGGGTGAGTATAATCATGTGGGTGAAAGACATGTTGGAGGTGTAGGTGGGGAGGAAAAGGAGGAGGAGGAGGGATGATGGCTTGACAGTGAAAGGGGAGGGGAAAGAAGATGGAGAAGGGGTGAAAGAGTACGTGAGAGTGTTAATGGGGGGGTGTAAGATTCATGTTGGGGTGGGGAGTATAGGTGGGGGAGAGAGAGAGAGAGAGAGAGAGAGAGAGAGAGAGAGAGAGAGAGAGAGAGAGAGAGAGAGAGAGAGAGAGAGAGAGATGGTGATGGGGAGGTTTTGATGGAGGGGTGAAACAAAGGTAAGGGGGTGGCGAAATAGGTGTTTGATATGGGGAGGAATTCGTGGGGGAGTTTGTTGGGGTGTAAGTCTCACTTTAAGGGTAAGAGATGGTGAGGAGATAGACGAGGAAGGGGAGAAGGGAGGTGTTGATAAGTGGAGAGCATGAGAGAGGGGAGAAGAGGATGGGAGGGGAGGTTAAGGAGACGAGAAGTGGGGAGTGTTTATGTGGGTGTTAAGAGTCATGGGGAGTGGGTGGGGAGGAAGGTGTTGGGGATGACTGGCCAGTATAGCGAAGGGGAGGGGAGGGGAGAGGAAGCGTGTGGGGGTGTGGGGTGTAAGGAAGGGGACAGGGGTGATGGGAGGTGAAGGGATGACTTGGGAGTTTACAGAAATGGAGAGTGATGGTGTTGTTGAGAGAGAGAGAGAGAGAGAGAGAGAGAGAGAGAGAGAGAGAGAGAGAGAGAGAGAGAGAGAGATGGAAGCAGTAAGCGAAGGAAGAGAAGAAACAGGAAGGGAAAGAAGAGAGGGTTTATAGAAATGGTGAATAGAGAGAAGGAAGGAATAGATGAAGGGAGGAATAATGGGATGGTGGAGAGAGAGAGAGAGAGAGAGAGAGAGAGAGAGAGAGAGAGAGAGAGAGAGAGAGAGAGATGGAAGCAGTAATCGAAGGAAGAGAAGAAAAAGGAAGGGAAAGAAGAAAGGGTTTAAAGAAATGGGGAAAAAGAGAGAATGGAAGGAATAGGGAATAGATGAAGGGGCGGAGATAATGGGATGGTGAGAGAGAGAGAGAGAGAGAGAGAGAGAGAGAGAGAGAGAGAGAGAGAGAGAGAGAGAGAGAGAGAGAGAGAACTTACCGAGACTAATGGTGTGGAGAGAGGAAAAAATGAGGTAGTTTGTAATGAGAGTAAAAGAGAAGGAGGAGCAGGAGCAACAAAAGGAAGAGGAGGAGGAGGAGGAGGAGGAGAAGATGGTGTTAAAGGATGGTGATGATAATGATAGTGAACATTTAAACGATAGTGAAGGTAGACTGAGGGAGACAGGAGTAGACAGAAAGAAGACTAGACTGACTGACTGACTGACTGACTGTGAGCATAAACAGTGGAAGAAATATATAGATGTCAAAATAAGCATAAAATAGATAGACTAAGCAAACGATTGAGTATGACGAAGCAAACAGTTGAAAAAAAAATGAGATGAGAGAAAGGAAAAGGACAAATGGAGGCAAGGAAATAATACTTGAGTTTCGTGAAGGAAGATTAAATTGAAGTAGAAAGGGGTGCAAATGGGAGGGGAAGGACAGATAAAGAGGGGAAGGGGAAGGAAGCAAGGACCGATAAAGTCAAATAGGGAAAGGGAATGAAGGAGAGAAGAGATTGTGGAGAAAGAGAGGAAGGAAAGATGAAGAGGGAAAGGGGAAGGAAGCAAGGACCGATAAAATAAATTAAGTTAAGGGAATGAAGGAGAGAAGAGATTGTGGAGAAAGAGAGGAAGGAAAGATAAAGAGGGGTAAGGGGAAGTAGCAAGGACCGATAATGTAAAGTAGGGAAAGGGAATTAAGGAGAGAGGAGATTGTGGGGAAAGAGAGGAAAGGTGATGAAGCGAATGTGTAAAGAAAATGGCGTGTTAGATGAAACGGAAAATGGGAAACGGAGGAAAAAGTAATTAAAGAGAGGACGATAGAAAGAGGGCGTAGTGGATGAGAGAAAAAGATACAATAAATTAAGAAAAAGAGGAAAAAGGGAATGACGGGCGATAGAGAGAAATGATTTAGATGGGATAAGAATATAAAAGAAGGAGGAAGAGAGGGAATGGAGTAAAGAAAAAGGGATAGAAAGGAAAAGAAAATGGAGTCAGATAATACGGAAAATAGGAATAAAGGAGGAAGCGAAGGAAAGGATATGCGATAAAAGGAAACGAACCGGATATGAAAACAATATTAAGATAGGAGGAGGAAAAGAGGGAATAAAGAAAAAGGGATAGAAAGAAAAAGAAAATGGTGTCAGATAATACGGAAAACAGGAATAAAGGAGGAATGAAGGAAAGGAGATGCGATAGAAGGAAACGAACCGGATATGAAAACAAAATGAAGATAGGAGGAGGAAAAGAGGGAATAGAGTAAAGAAAAAGGGATAGAAAGGAAAAGAAAATGGTGTCAGATAATACGGAAAATAGGAATAAAGGAGGGATTAAAAGAAAGGAGATGCGATTGAATGAAACGAACCGAATATGAAAACAAAATTAAAAGGAAAATTAAGGGAAAAAGGAAAAAAAAAGTGAGAAAGGAAGTGAAGAAAACGAGGTGCGATGGAAGGAAACGAAGCGAATGTAAAGAAAAAAAAAATACGGTAGGAGTGATGAATGGTGCGGAAAATAAGGAAAAGAAGGAAAAAAAGAAAAGAAAGGACAATAGAAGGAAAAAAAGGCTGAAATATTGAAGTGGACGTAGTGATAAGATCATGAAAAAATGGAGTGATGAATATTACAAAAAAAAAAGGAAAAAAAGGAGAAAGAGAAAGTATGCACAAAATATGAGTGAGAGAGAGAGAGAGAGAGAGAGAGAGAGAGAGAGAGAGAGAGAGAGAGAGAGAGAGAGAGAGAGAGAGAGAGAGAGGAATACAGAAAGGAGGTATAGAGTGGGGAAAGAAAAGAAAGGAATGAAAAGGAAAGGATGATAAGGAGATTATACATAAAGGAAATTGGAATAGACGAAGGTAATTTGAAAGGATGGAGGAGAGATGAGGCGAACTGAAGATTGTATTAGTAAAGAGGAAAGAGGATGAAGAGGAAGAGGACGAGGTAGTGAAAATAGAAACTGAGTGACGGAAAGGAAAAGATTGACAGGAAAAAAGACAAAAAAATATGAAAGGATTAGAAGGAAAGACAGAAAGGAAGGAGACTTAGAGAGATAAAAAATGAAAGGGAAGGACAAAAATAGGGAAAGGCTAAAGGAAAGAGAAGGAAAAAGGCGTTATAAGGAAAAAATGAACATGATGAAAATAAGAGAGGAAAAAGGGAAAATGAAGGATGAAAAGAAAGACGAAGATGAAAGTGGAGGAAAAAGAGAACATGGAAAATGAAAAGAAAGTGAAAATGGTTGTAGAAAAAGGAAAAAAAATAAAATGAAAAGAAAGGTGGGAACAAGAGTAGATAATATTGAAAAATAAAAAAAAGGTGAAAATAAAGACGGAGATGAAAAAGAGAAGAGAGAAAGGGAAAAAACAAGGGAAATATGAAGAAAGATGAAAGTAAAAGTTAAGTAGAGAAAAATGGAAAATGAGAAGAAAGGCGAAGATGGAAGTGAAAAAAAGAAAGAAAAAGGGAAACAAAAGGGGAAGGGAAAGGGAAGTGAAATAGATAGGAAAAGTGAAACAGAGGGAAAGGAAAGAGTGAAGTTAAGGGGAAATGAAGGGAAAGGGGAAGAGGAAGGGGGATAAAGTGTAACAAAGGGAAAGGAAAGATAGAAGTGAAGGGGAGATGAAGGGAAGGGGGAAGAGGAAGGGGGGTAAAGTGAAACAGGGGGAAAGGAAAGAGAGAAGTGAAGGGGAGATGAAGGGGATCGGAAGGGAAGGGGGAAGGGAAAGGAGGGGAAAGGAAAGGGTTCTGAGTGGTCTTCCTGTGGGTCGATTCTGTCAAGATTGTCAAGGTCGTGTGTGTGTGTGTGTGTGTGTGTGTGTGTGTATCAATATTTGTGCTGGTATGGTTCAGTCTCTCTCTCTCTCTCTCTCTGTACGTACGTGTGTGTGTGTGTGTGTGTATGTGTGTACACGTGTGCACTGTATCGAATGACATCAAAAGTTTAGGATTTTACACACACACACACAACACACACACACACACACATCCTGAGAGAGAGAGAGAGAGAGAGAGAGAGAGAGAGAGAGAGAGAGAGAGAGAGAGAGAGAGAGAGAATATTAAGTAGCCAGATAGAGGAAGAGCTTGAGATGAAAGAAGGGAAAGGCGAATCAAAGGAGTGGAAGGAAAATGGAGAGAGGAAGAGGAGAGGGAATGACGGAAGAAAGGAGGGAAGGAAGGAAGGGAAGGAAGAAAAGGAAATTAGGGTATATATATATTTTAGGTAATATGACGAATGAGTCTCTCTCTCTCTCTCTCTCTCTCTCCACTTGCTTCTGTGTGCATTTCGTTCTCTTTGTCTTCGTTCCTCTTTGTCTGTTTTCGCTGTTTTTCGTTTCCTTTGTCTTGCTTTTATCCTCTGTCTGTCTTTCTGTGTTTATCTTTCTGTCTGTCTATCTGTCTATCGTGTTTGTGTCTGTCTGTCTGTCTGTCTCTATATCCTGTCCCTAACCTCCATCCCCTCCCTTTTGCCTGTCTATCTGTCTATAACCATCTCTAAATCTCTCTCTCTCAGAAGTGTAATTTAAGCTAGGGCCGTTGACAGGTTGAAATATCCCCTCCTAAACAGTTCCTGGGCTCGGCGAGGGCGTGGGTGAGGGACGCAATATAGCCCGTCTCGACAACTCCAGTCCTCGCCTGGGGTGTTGCTTGTCATACTCCGCTCGCCCAAAACACTGAGTACCTAGCTCTCGTCTTCACGGTGTTAGGTGGGGCGAGGTATTGACTGAGATATCGGAGTAAGGGGAAGATGAGGTAGGGGTAGAGGTAGAGGTGGAAGTGGATGTAGAGAAGGAAGAAGAGGAGGTGGAGGAGTTTTATAAGGGGGAAAGGATATGGGAAAATGATTTGGAGGATGTATATTGTCTGGAGGAGGTGGAGGAGGAAGGCTACTGAGAGGGGGATAAAGACGAAGAGGAGGATAAAGAATGAAAAAAAGGGGATAAAGAGAATATAAGAAAAAAAAATCAGAAAAAAATAGAAGATAAAGAAAGCGAAAAAAACAAGAAATAAGAAAAAAGTAAAGGTGAAGGAAAAAAATAAAAATGAAATACGTATATAAAGAATGTAAAAATATGTGAAAGAGGAAACAGAAACAAGAGCTAAGATAAAAAGAGACTGAATATGAGGAACTTAGAGAAGAAAGAAAGAAAGAAAGTGAGTCAGACTGAGTAATGTTCGTCTCTCTCTGGCAAATTGGAGAAGAAGGAAAGCTGAGCAGAGGCGGACAGAAGACAGAGGTGAAGACGCGGGGCCAGAGAATGCGATGAAAGAGAGTGCAAGAGACGAATGATGCGAGACGGGCTACAGGAACACAATATCAATACACCTCTCCACCCGAAATTGACCTCTCTTTTGGCAAGTCTTTACTTTTTACTTTTTTGGGAGCGGCGAGTAGCGGGCTTTTTTTTTGTACTTTTTTTGTTGCCCTTGAGTCGTATCCTTTGATGTAAAAAAAAAATTACTTTCAAATATGCCAGGGCTCACGCACCTCCATTTGAAAAGGGGTTGTGGGTCTTTCCATGGGTAGTTTTATGAGCCTAGTGATAGTTTGACAATGCATCTGCACTTTGAAGATGAAAATCACTCATGAGGGTCCCGACTAATATTTCTTGTGGCATTTGGGAGAATTTGTTGTGTGAGCCGAAAGTGCCTGAGAATCCTCCTCCTCCTCTAGACAATAGGCCTGTACATCCTCCTAATCATTTTCCCATATCCTTTCCACCTTATAAAACTCCTCCACCACCTCTTCTTCCTTCTCTACCTCCACTTCCACCTCTACGTCTACCTTCACCTCCACCTCATCTTTCCCTTACTCCAATATATCTGACAAAATAGTGTAGGAGGGAGGAAGGAGCCTGAGAATGCGAACCTTACTCACTCACATTCAATAAGGATTTCGTAGAGGTAGTGGGTATTCCATGTGTAGTTTTATGAGCCTAGTGATAGTTTGACAAGGCTTCTGCACCATGAACTTGAAAAACACTCATGAGGGCCCCGACTAATCTCCTTTGTGACCTTTGGAAATACTAGGAGCATGAGTATAGTAGTAGTAGTAGTAGTAGTAGTTGTAGGAGGAGGAGGAGGAGGTTAGATATATCGCTGAATACATGGAGAGATTTGCGAGGGGAAAGGCAATGAGATGAGACGTCGAGGGAATCTGGAAAGAGTGAACAGCTGCGTAAATGAGAGAGAGAGAGAGAGAGAGAGAGAGAGAGAGAGAGAGAGAGAGAGAGAGAGAGAGAGAGAGAGAGAGAGAGAGAGAGAGAGAGAAAATACAGGCGGCATGACCTTGAGAAACATGAAAGGGCGTTAACAGGAGGTCAGTGAGTGATAATGAATCCTAATTAGTCGATCGGAGGGAGGGGAGTTGAGGGTGTTAAAGTGATTAGAGGCTAGTAATGAACGCAGACTCTCGTGTTAGGTTCTCTTTAACGGGTGATTAGTTTTAGGTGGCTGGGAATCATTTGCACACACACACACACACACATACACACACATACACACACACACAAACACATTTTTCTCCCCGGCGCCTTTAACCACCACCACCACCACCACCATCACCACCAGACTCCTCCTCCTTCTCCTCTTCCTCCTCCTCCATCTCCTCCTTCTCTTCCTCCTCCATCTGTCCATCTTTCTATCTCTACCTCATCCTTAAAGCAACTGACAGACACAGATAAGACGTAACGGCGATGGTTTGGACGCGTGATGACTCAAGAAGTATTGTTTTCTTTAAAAGGCTCAAACTGATCCTGTCTTTTGTGAGCTTTGGCTGCCCTTTGCCTTTGGTTCTGGGATCTTTTGTACCTCTTTTTTTTTATTAGCTGCCTTTTGTGTTAACTTTTTCTGTTTTTCCTGTAGGCTTTTTGATGGGGTCTTTTCTGCGGACTTTTTTCTCTGGACTTTTTTTTTCTACAGACTTTTTATTTCTGGGCTTTTTTTCTGCGGACTTTTTTTCTTTGGGCCATTTTTTCTGCGGATTTTTTTTTCTTTGGGCCATTTTTTCTGCGGACTTTTTATCTCTGGGATATTTTTTCTGCGGACTTTTTGTCTCTGGGATATTTTTTCTGCGGACTTTTTTTCTTTGGGCCATTTTTTCTGCGGATTTTTTTTTCTTTAGGCCATTTTTTCTGCGGACTTTTTTTTCTTTGGGCCATTTTTTCTGCGGACTTTTTATCTCTGGGATATTTTTTCTGCGGACTTTTTGTCTCTGGGATATTTTTTCTGCGGACTTTTTTCTTTGGGCCGTTTTTTCTGCGGACTTTTTTCTTTGGGCCGTTTTTTCTGCGGACTTTTTTCTTTGGGCCATTTTTTCTGCGGATTTTTTTTTCTTTGGGCCATTTTTTCTGCGGACTTTTTTTCTTTGGGCCATTTTTTCTGCAGACTTTTTTTCTTTGGGACATTTTTTCTACGGACTTTTTTTTCTTTGGGACATTTTTTCTGCGGACTTTTTTTCCTTGGGCCATTTTTTCTGAGGACTTTGTTTTCTTTGGGCCATTTTTTCTGAGGACTTTGTTTTCTTTGGGCCATTTTTTCTGAGGACTTTTTTTTCTTTGGGCCATTTTCTCTGCGGACTTTTTCTTTGGGCCATTTTTTCTGCGGACTTTGTTTTCTTTGGGCCATTTTTTCTGCGGACTTTTTTTTCTTTGGGCTAATTTTCTGCGGACTTTTTTTTCTTTGGGCTAATTTTTTGCGGACTTTTCTTTCTTTGGGCTAATTTTCTGCGGACTTTTTTTTCTTTGGGCTAATTTTCTGCGGACTTTTTTTCTTTAGGCTCTTTTCTCTGTGGACTTTTCTGTGGACCTTTTCTTCGGACTTTTTCTTCTTCTTTGGGCTACTTTCTCTGCAAACCTTTCTTTGGACTTTTTTTTTTTCGGCAGGCTTTTTATTTGCACTATTTTCTCTAGCTTCTTTTCTGCAATCTATTCTTTTGGACTATTTTCATCGCGAACTTTTTTTCTTTACTCATGGCTTATTGATTTTTCTCTTCATTTTCTTTTCCGAGGTCTTTTTATCCCTGGCTTTTTCCCGTTAGCTTGATGTCCCTTGATTGTCTCCTCCTCGGCCTTCAACAAAAAAAAGCGATCACCTCGCCTTAGTTAATTGAAAGCTCGGGAACGAATCGCCGCGCGTGGTCCAGGTAATCGGGGTGGACAGTGCTAATTAGTGGTGGCGGGGGGGCAGGTGGAGGGGGTGGTGGTGGTGGTGGTGATGGTGGTGCGACATTGATTTGTAATTTACTCACCCCACCCCCCACCACACACACACACACACACACACACACACACACCACCTCCCCTCTCTGTGTGTGTGTGTGTGTGTGTGTGTGTGTGTGTGTGTGTGTGTTATTTTTTTATTGTTTTCCTTTTTTACTCTATGTTCCTGATTTTCATTAAGTCTTTTTTTTTATCTTCCTCTCTGTCTGTCTTTGTCTATTTGTTTGTCTGATTTTCTCTCTGTTTCAATTCACTTGTTTTTTCTTTCATTCTGTCTGTTTTGTATGTCTGTGTGTTTATCTCTGTATGACTTTCTCTGGCTATATCTGTGTGTGTTTTTATATATGTATTTTGGTCTGTGTGTCTGTTTAGTCTACATTCTCTCTCTCTCTCTCTCTCTCTCTCTCTCTCTCTCTCTCTCTCTCACCTTATTCCCTCCATCATCATTCCCTTCGCACGCACGCACATTTTTCCTTTGTTGCCATAAGCAGGAAAGAGATTCTCCACCACCACCACCACCACCACCACCACCACCACCACCACCACCTCCACCACCACCACCACCTCCACTGCACTCACCACCACCGTCACCACCACCACCACTCGAGGCACTTGGCAGACAATGGCGAGTGAAAATTCTGTTATTTGGTGCCGTTTTCAGAGCTCCAGTAAGACCCTCATTTTGTGGCTGGAGGAGAGAGACCTGCCGCGAAGTAGGAAGAGGAAGAGGAGGAGCAGGAGGAGGAGGAGGAGGAGGAGGAGGAGGAGGAGGTTAGATATATAGCTGAATACATGGAGAGATTTGCGAGGGGAAAGGCAATGAGATGAGACGTCGAGGGAATGTGGAAAGAGTGAACAGCTGCGTAAATGAGAGAGAGAGAGAGAGAGAGAGAGAGAGAGAGAGAGAGAGAGAGAGAGAGAGAGAGAGAGAGAGAGAGAGTATTAAAGGAAATTAAAACTTTCCTGATTTACACGACATGAGAGAGAGAGAGAGAGAGAGAGAGAGAGAGAGAGAGAGAGAGAGAGAGAGAGAGAGAGAGAGAGAGAGAGAGAACGCCCGACCATCCAACCGACCGATAGACAGACAGAGACAGACATACAGACAGGTTCATATACAGAGACAAACAGAACGAAAGATGGACACACACACACACACACACACACACACACACCATACAAATAAAACTGACTAGGCGGAAGCATCATGAAGAGGAGGAGGAGGAAGAAGAGGAGGAGGAGGAGGGACAAAGCAAGGGGCGGTGAGGTAATATTAAAACAGGTAAGAAGGAAAATATTTTAGCCCCCCCGGAAAGAAGGAGAACTTGAAAGAAGCGAGAGGAGAGACGCACTTTGAACCCCGTCACACAAAGACGTTCATTAGCAGCGTGAGAGGGAAGGGAGGATAAAAAAAGAAATACTGAACGAAAAGAAATCCTGAGCGAAGGAGAGGAAGTAGGAAGGGATAAGGGAAGGAAGGAAGGGAGGGAAGAGAGAAAAGGGGACGGAAAGAAAATGGGAAGGGTGAGAGGGAAGGGAGGAAGGGAAGAGAAATACTGAACGAAAAGAAATCCTAAGCGAAGGAGAGGAAGTAGAAAGGGAAAGAAGGAGGGAAGGGAAGTGAGAATTAAGGAATGAATGAAGAAAGGAAGGAAAATGAGGAATTAAGGATTTGAAGAAGGGAAAAGAGAACAGAAGATGGAAGGAAGGAAAGGGAGAACTAAGAAAGGAAGAAAAGGAAATAACGAATGAATTAAGAGAGAAGGAAGAAGGAAGGACAGAAAATAAAGGTTGACAGAACGAAGGAAGGGAGGAAGTGAAAAAGTAAGGAAGAAAGAGGAAAGGAAAGAAGTAAGGAACGAATGAAGGAAGAAAGGAAAAAGAGAAGGAGGGATAAAGGGGTGTGCTGTGGAAAGGTTTGTTTATTCTTTTGTTTACTTATCCCTTTGTTTACTTTCTTATTTATTTGTTTACTCATCTTTCTGTCTCCTTGTTTACATATTTGTCTATTGAAATATTGGCTTACTTATTTATAATTATTTATCTTTACTTTTTATTTATATGCCGTTTGATTTACTTTTTTTTTCTTCTTTTCATGATCCATGTATTTAGTTTGTTCGTTTTCTCATTGTTTGTTTGTTTGATCCCATGTGTCCTGTTGTTTGTGTTTGTTCTCATGTGTCCTGTTGTTTGTGTTTGTTCTCATGTGTCCTATTGTTTGTGTTTGTTCTCATGTGTACTATTGTTTGTGTTTGTTCTCATGTGTCCTATTGTTTGTGTTTGTTCTCATGTGTCCTATTGTTTGTGTTTGTTTTCATGTGTCCTATTGTTTGTGTTTGTTCTCATGTGTCCTGTTTAAGTTTGTTCTCCTGTGTCCTATTGTTTGTGTTTGTTCTCATGTGTCCTATTATTTGTGTTTGTTCTCATGTGTCCTGTTGTTTTAGTTTGTTATCATGTGTCCTATTGTTTGTGTTTGTTCTCATGTGTCCTGTTGTTTTAGTTTGTTATCATGTGTCCTATTGTTTGTGTTTGTTCTCATGTGTCCTATTGTTTGTGTTTGTTCTCATGTGTCCTGTTGTTTGTGTTTGTTCTCATGTGTCCTGTTGTTTGTGTTCGTTCTCATGTATCCTATTGTTTTTGTTCTCATGTGTCCTATTGTTTGTGTTCTTATGTGTCTTATTGTTTATGTTTGTTCTCATGTGTCCTTCACCTCAACTGTATTTTTTTTATATCAGTGTCGTAGAAAATGTTTACTATTTGTATTCAATTAATAAAACATATATTGCAACGGCGAGACAACACTGCAGATCCTCGTACGTAATTGTCCTTTAAAAAATAGCTTTCAATTACTTTTACCATCGTTATATTTACTTTTCCCCTTCCTCCATTCCTTCGTTCTCTCATCCCTTCCTTTTTTTCCTTCCTTCTTCCCTCCCCTTCTTTCCTTCGTTCTTTCATCCTTTCTTTCCTTTCTTAGTTTTCTCCTTCCTTCCTTCCTTTGTTACTATTTTTTTCCATACAGCAATAAGTAAAACACAACAAATGCACAATAAAAGGGAACTCTATTATTCACATTATTTATTCAGTGAGGTTCTCGTCTTTAAAATGAAAACAAGGAAAATATAAAAAAGAGGATCATGATATATCCCGAGGTAGTTCAAAGCACTTCCCAGAGTTCTGATTCCCACGAAGAGGAGGAGGAGGAGGAAGAGGAGGAAGAGGAAGAGGCAGAAGAGGAGGCAGAGGCAGAGGCAGAGAAATAGAAAAAAGAGAATGAGGAGGAGTAGGAGAAGAAGACGAAGAAGAAAAAAAACGAAGATGACGACGAAAATGAAGAAGAAGAAAAAGAATAAGAACAAGAACGAGAAGAAAAAGAAAAAAAGAATGATCGAGAACACAGAGCCAGAAGAGTGACCAACCAACCAACACTTAAAAAAAACACTCACATGAAAGAAAACGGTTGACGAGGGGAAAGAAAAAGAAAAGAAGCGGCGAGAGTCGTGAGTGCTTCCTTTCGTCCCTTTGGCGGCGGCGCGACTGGTCCCTTGTGGTGGCGGTGACTGTTAAGTGGCGCCTCCTTCCACCACTCGAGGCTCCTGGAGTGTGTTTTCTGAGGGCTTATAACTTGCACTGCGTCGCCCCCCTTGTCGTCGTGTTTCACTTTGGTGTGGTCGTGTATCGCTCTCTCTCAGCCTCTTTTTCATTATTTTTGTCTTGTTTTGAAATTGGTCTCCTCGCATGTCTGCTTTTTAACCCATTTTTCAATCTTTTCTCTTTGTTTCCCATTCGTATTTCTCCTTCTTATCCCCCTTTTCACTTCTTTTCTCTTCGTTGTCTTCGTATGTCTCTCTTTCTAGCCTCTTTTCTCATTCCCTCATTCCCTTTTCTCTTTTTTTATGAAGGCCTATGGTAATATCAATCAATCTCCTTCTTTGGCCCTTTCCTCATTCCCTTTCGCCTATTTCTAAGGGCTTACGTTATTATCAATGTTGCTCTTATTATATTTTCCTAATTTTCTTCGTTTCTTCCAGTGTCTTTTCCTGATTTTCTAAGCATTCCGTTGTCTTTCTCTTTCTATTTATTGTTTTGTTTTAGTCTTGTATTACCCCCATTTTTCGTTTGTCATTCTTTTTTGCTATTCATAACTTAGTGTCTTGTCTTCGTTGTACTCTTCTTCCTCGTTCTTCTTTTACTCTCCCTCTTTCTCCTGAAGGCTTACCGTGGCTTGTTCTATCCTCGTTGTCTTTCTTCGCCTCATCCTTGTAGTACACTTCCTCCTCCTTACCCTCTCGATCTATCTCTTCCCTCGTCTTGGCCATACCTGAGTCGAGATCGAAAAGTTAAGAACAGGGTGGCAGAAGACTTTCCAACTTCGTACCCTCTCCATCTCGTCCCTCTCCTTGCCATACCTAAGCGGAGATCGAAGAGTTAATGGAAGGGTGGTAGACTTTCATGCCTCGGAGGTTGGACGGGAGAACAAATCGATGGTGTTTGTATTAAGAGTCATTGAAAGGGATTTGTAAGGGATGAGACCGGGGATGGAAGTGGATGTGTTTTGTTGTGGATTAGATGGTTGTGAGAGTAGAGAAAGACATTGATGAAGACGATACTAACCAGGAAAAATAATAAGATGTTGTTAGTATATGTTAACAGGAACTTATAGATTTGTAAGGGATGAGACTATGGGTGGAAAGTATGTGTTTGGTCTGTTTTGGATTTGGTGGTTGTGCTGTGTAGGGTAGAGAGATATATTGATGGAGACGATACTAAACAGGAAAAGTAGTTCGTTGTTAAATACGTAAACATACAAACTGATGATGCCTGCTGTGTGTGTGTGTGTGTGTGTGTGTGTGTGTGTGTGTGTGTGTGTGTGTGCAGGGGGAGGGGGAGTTAGCTGTCTGTCTATCTATCTGTCTCATTTCTTTTTTGTCTCTCTCACACACACACACACACACACAGCATCGGTTTGTGTATACGGACGCCCCATCGCCTCCCTCCCTTGAGGTAAACACACGCACCCATCCCTGCGCTGCTCTTTTGTCTTGTGTTTACAGTCCCACCGGCCATGTGGCGAGCACCTCCACCATCACCACCACCGCCACACACAAGCTGGTGATGGGTGTATTCGTGGCCCAAACCTCCATTGAATTAATTTTCCTCCTCCTGTTCTCCTGATTCTTTTTCTTTCTTCTTCGTCTTCTTTCTTTTATTCTTCTTCTTCCTCTTTTTCTTCTTCTTCGTCATCTTCGTCTTCTTTTTTCTTCTTCGTCTTTTTCTATTTCTTCTTCTGCTTCTTTTTCTTCTTCCTCCTCTTCCTTTTCCTCCTCCTCCTCCTCTTACCAATACTACTACTACTACTTTTACTACTACTACTACGATTACTACTGCTACTACTACTACTACTACTACTACGAGTACGATCACGACTCTTGTTATTATTACTCCTCCTCTTCCTCCTACTCGTACTACTACTACTACTACTACTACTACTACTACTACTACTACTACTACTACTACTACTACTACTACTACTACTACTACTTTTATTTTAGGTTTTCGTGTGCGTGTCAGTTGCTCGGCTGACTACGTACCTAAAACGAACGAAGGCAGAAATACGAGCAGGACGTGATTTTCCACTTTAAGCCATAATGGTGGGCTAAAATTATGGGGCGCGTGTCGGGAAAGCAAAAAGTTATAGCTGCCGATATTTTACTGTAGCGAAGGGAAGCGTTTTAGAAAGAATAATAAAAAGAGAAATATTAAAGGTTCTCGATTGACTGCGGAATCCACGACGACTTGGATTTTTCATAAGACACGCAGGAATAGGAAACTGGACGAATAAAAACAAACAATAGTAACTTGCCCAAGAAAGTTTACGGCTTACAGCATAGACAGAAGGAAAGAAAACGAAGATAACAAGAGAAAAGAAAAAGGAAAGATAGAAAATGTAAGAAATATAAATCGTAGTAATAGAAAAAAATAACAAAGACAAAAGAAAAAAACGACAAGAAAAAGGAAAGATAGAAAACGTAAGAAATATAAATCGTAATAATAGAAAAAATAACAAAGACGAGTAAAAAAAAAAGACAACAAGAAAAAGGAAAGATAGAATACGTAAGAAATATAAATCGCAGTAATAGAAAAAAATAACAAAGACAAGAAAAAAACGACAAAAAAAGGAAAGATAGAAAACGTAAGAAATATAAATCGCAGTAATAGAAAAATAACAAAGACAAAAGAAAAAAACCCGACAAGAAAAAGGAAAGATAGGAAATGTTAAAAAAAGAAATCGTGGTAATAGAAAAATGTCACCTGCCCAAGAATATTTATGGTGCACAGCAAAGAAAATAACAATAAAGAAAGACATAAAGAGAAAAAAATGATAGAGAACGTAAAAAGAAACCGTGATAGTAAAACAAAAAAGTTACCTGCCCACGAAAATTTGACACACCAAAAAATAAATATAGAAAAGATGGAAAGAAAGAAGCAAACAAACATAGAAAGAAAATAAGAAAAGAAAGAAAGACGAAAACAGCATTAAGTAAGACATAATAACCTAATCATATAACTCGGTGTAATCTGTCCCGCGGGTGAGTCAATTCTCGGTGCAATATAAACCACCTCCACGACCACCACCTCCACCTCCACCACCACCACCTCCACCTCCACCTCCACCTCCACCACCACCTCCACCACCACCATCAACAATAACAACAACAACAACAACAACACCACCACCACCACCACCAACAACAACAACAAAAAGCAATAAAAACAACAAACAACAACACAAAACAACAACAACATTACCAACAAGACCCAAGGTTATTTATTAGGTGCACACATACATCATTTTGCAGCCAAAAAGAAGTAAAAAAAAAAACAAAAACAAAAAAAAAAAAAAAAAAATGGTAAAATTGCGGCACAATAATAAATATAAATATGGTGGGATGATTTAATGGGAAAAAAAAAAAAAAGGGAAATAATCATCTTATTCCTCTGTTTTCTTTTTCTTCTTTTCTTCTTCTTTTCTTTTTTCTTCGTCTTCATCTTCATTTTCCTCTTCTTTTTCTTCCTCCTTTTCTTCGTTATTATCGATATTTTACTTTTTCTTCTTCTCCTTCTTCTCATCTTCCTTCCCCCCCTGCCTCCTCCTCCTCCTCCTCCTCCTCCTCCTCCTCCTCCTCCTCCTCCTCCTCATCATCATCATCATCATCATCATATTAGTATAGTAGCAATGAGGAAAATAAACAAAATGATAAACAATAACAACTCCACCATCACCAACATCAAAAACAGCAACAACAAACAGCAACAACAGTACTAATAACAATCTTTCCCACGACCACAACAACACCAACACCTCCAAACAACTCACCACAGACAGCCATTAAGGTGTCACAAATCATTACGGAGACTCACTATACCACCATCACCTCCCTGCTCGTGTCGCCCGTCGCTGTGGTCTGGGTCCATATTCTCAAACCATTCGGCGGCCAAGCTCACCCATTTGACAAGGCTTTTATAGGAGTTGTGGGCATTTCCAGGGGTAGTTTTATGACTCCGGTGGTAGTTCGACCCTTCCGCTGTACCATGAACCTAAAGAAACTCTCATTATAACCCGACTGATGTACTTTTTGGCCTTTGGAAATAGTTGGTGTGAGAGGCTGAATGAAGCGTCTGAGAATCCCGAACCTGCCATTCCGCGCCTCGTCAAGACTGATTAGCATGTGAATGTGTCTCAAAGGCGGGCTTTAGGTCAGGGCGGCGCTGTGCTGATGCCGCCGGTGAGAGAGAGAGAGAGAGAGAGAGAGAGAGAGAGAGAGAGAGAGAGAGAGAGAGAGAGGCAGGCTGGAGGGGTCTGTCAGTGGCATTCATAGCTTTGTTTACTGTGCTGCCTCGCCGCGACTTCCTGACGTCGAGATAGGCAAAGCAATGCACGACTTTCCTTCTCCGGTTCCTCCTTCCCTTGCTCTCTCATCCTTCCCCTCTCCTCCGTTCTCTTCCCTTCCTTCTTCCTTTCTCTCCCTTACATTTCCTCTTGTTCCCTCCTCTCCTCCCTACATTCCCTCATCTCCCTTTGTTTCCCCTTTCCTCCTCCTTACCTTGCTTCCTATGCCTCCCTTCTCGCTCTTCCCCTCCCCATCCTTTCCTACCCTCCTCTTCTCTCCCCTACATTCCCTTATCTCCCATTGCTTCCCCTCTCCTCCCCCTATCTTGCTTCCTATCCCTCCCTCTCTCCCTCCGCACCCTTCCCCTCCCTCTCTCACTCCGCACCCTTCCCCTCCCCAGCCTTCCCCTCATGCGTTTTGACCCTCGTAACCTTCTCTGATTGGTCAATTTGTAGCCTCGTTGCCCCTGACACGGCCTAGCCATCAGTCAGGGTAATGGCCTATGATCATGCCTTAATTGCGGCCATCCAGGTGAGTCATGTCTCCATCAGCACCTCCTGTACCCGAAGTCGACCCCACACCGATGACAAACACCGCGGCCTTTTCCTCCAGATGTTGCTCTCGTGTACCTGACTTGACTGCACGTAAAGCCACAGGATATAGTGTATAATCTGATTTGTAAAGGGATTGGAAACCGACGGGGCAGCTCCATCTGACATATTTGTGGGTGACTGTATGTAAACGCATCGATAACAGGGTATAATCTGATTTCTTTTGGGGTTTTCATCTTCTTGCAGAGATTGAAAAAGCGAGGAGACAGCTTCATCTGGTGTAACTTGGGTACATAGACTTGATTGCTAGTAAATTCACCGAAAAGTGTATAATCTGATTTCATTTGGGGTTTTCGTCTTCTTGCAGAGATTGAAAAAGCGAGGAGACGGCTTCATCTGATATACTCTGTGGGTGTTGACTTGCCTGCTTATAAACTCACCGAAAATAGCGTATAATCTGATTCCTTGGGGTTTTTGTCTTTTTGCAGAGATTGAAAAAGCGAGGAGACGGCTTCAACTGATATAACTATGTGGGTGTTGACTTGCCTGCTTATAAACTCACCGAAAATAGTGTATAATCTGATTCCTTTTGGGGGTTTCATCTTCTTGCAGAGATTGAAAAAGCGAAGAGACAGCTTCATCTGGTCTAACTTTGGCTGTGTAGACTTGACTGCTTGTAAACTCACCGGTAATAGTGTATGATCTGATTCCATTTGGGGTTTTCGTCTTCCTGAAGCGACTCAGAAAAGCGGCGAGACAGCTTGATCTGATAAAACTTTGGCTGTGAAGGAGATTTGCTTGTGTATAAATCCACATAAAATAACGTATAATCTGTTTCCATTTGGGTGTTCATCTTCTTCAAGCGACTCAGAAAAAAACGACGAGACAGCTTCATCAGATATAACCTTGGGTATGTAGGAGACTTGCCTGCATGTAAGTCCACCAAAAACAACGTTATCTGATTCCTTGTTGTGTTTTGGGCGCCTTGAAGCAACTGAACAAGCGTCAAGACACTTTCATCTTTAACTTTGGGTGTGGAGAAGACTTTCCTGCATGTAAGTTCACCAAAAGCAGCGTTAATCTGATTATTGTTTGTGTTTTGAGCGCCTTGAAGCAACTGGAAGGAGAGGAGACCGCTTCATCTGATACAACTTTGGGTGTGTAGGAGACATCCCTGCTTGTAAATCCGGCAAGAGCAGCGTGAATCTGATCCTTGATTGTGTTTTGGGCGCCTTGAAGCGTCTTGAAAGCGACGAGACAGCTTCATCGTACATAGCTTCATCGTACATAGCTCTGGGTGTGCGGGAGGCTGACTGCATACACGCCCGCTGTAAACACCATAAATTCCGCTCGGCTAGGGTTACTACGCCCCGCCCGGACCGACTGGAAAGGGATGGCATAGTTCAGACGCGGCGTGGCCCTGGCGGTGAGGGAGATCCATTAACAGCATGGTATATTCTCCTCGTGTTTGGGTTGCAGATCTTTGTATATAGTAACTGAAAAGGTATTTGGTTTGGAGCGCGAGTGCTTTCAAACTCGCTAACGCTTTGCTGAGTGTGAGATCGAGTACAAGTAAATCCATTGACAACATCGTATATTCTCCTCGTGTTTGGGTTGCAGATCTTTGTATATAGTAACTGAAAAGATATTTGGTTTGGAGCTCGAGTGCTTTCAAACTCGCTAAGGCTTCGCTGAGTGTGAGATCGCCTCCAAGTAAACCCACTGACAAAATCATTTATTCTGTTCTATTCATGTGTGGGCTTCAGTGCTTTGTAAATAACGTCTGAAAAGAGGTTTGGTTCAGCGCGGGGTGTGTGGGAGACTGACAGCTTTCAAACTCACTAACCCTTTAGCTGTGAGATCGACTACAAACAAACGTCGTATATTCTACTCGTGTTAAGGTTTCAGTGCATGCTTTGTATAGCGACTGAAAAGAGACTTGGTTTAGCGCGGGTTGTGAGGGGGATTGACAACCTTCACGCACCAACTCTTAGGCTGTGTGAGACCGACTGGAAACAAACGTCGTATATTCTACTCGTGTTAAGGTTTCAGTAGTTTGTATAGCGACTGAAAAGAGACTTGGTTTAGCGCGGGTTGTGAGGGGGATTGACAACCTTCACGCACCAACTCTTAGGCTGTGTGAGACCGACTGCAAACAAACATCGTATATGCTGTTAGTTTTAAGGTTTCAGTAGTTTGTATAGCGACTGAAAATGAGACTGGCGTGGGATGTGCGGGAGATGGATAGATAGCTTTCAAACTCACCAAAACATCTTTCATTAGATTCGGAGTTTCAGCATCCGAGGGAGACAGCTTCATCTGGTCTATCTTTGGGGGTGTAGACTTGACTGCTTGTAAACTCACCGAAAATAGTGTATGATCTGATTCCATTTTGGGTTTTCGTCTTCCTGAAACGACCCAGAAAAAGCGACGACTAAGAAACGATGGAGTATCTTATAAATTTAAAGGTCCCTACTTAGGCTACACGGGACTTCTATACACAAACTATTACAGACTTCACAGGAGACCAACTACACAGAAATCCTCAGAAAACATTAAAAATCCAGGCAGAGTCGTGTTTGTGTGTGTGCCTGGAAGCGACGGAAAAGCGATGTGACACTTCCAGCGGAGACTGTCAGACTGCATGCAAGTACCATGAAAAGACGGTAAATTCGGGTTGCGTGTGTATTGTTGTGTCCTCGAGCGACGGCAAGGCGGTGGGACAACTCTGTGGCGTGTTTTGGTTTGTCTGGTAGTGCGGGGAGGCTGCGGCTGGCTGGCTGAGTGACGGCACGCAAAAAGTCCCTTGAAAACATAGTAAATTCGGCCCCTGTATGCGTTCCAGTTCTTGAGATCGAGTGGAAAGCAATGGAATATATCTCTCAGACGTGTAGTAGAGCTCCTCCTCCTCCTCCTCCTCCTCTTCATCCTCCTCTTCTTCTTACTATTTCCATATCCAGCTCCTCACCACAGCTCTCCTTCAACTCCTTCACTGCCTCCCTTTCCATCTCTTTTCCTTTACGTCTCACAAAACCTCTTTACAATCTCCTCATGTCCCTTTTCTTTCCATTTTCCTCCTCGCCTCCTCTGCATATCTTTCGTAGCTTCCCTTTCCTCCGGCATTGCTCCTTCCTTCGTCCCTCTTTCTCCTCCTTCTTCGACTTCTTCAGCATCACCACCACCACCACCACCACCATATACAATCACTGGTAATTCGCTTCTTTCGGATTCAGTGCTTGAGATCGAGTGAAAAACGACGGAATATATCTATCTGAGGGCGCCCAGGGTGAATAGAAGACACGCTACGTAAATATCCACTAAAAATATTGGTAATTCACGTCTCCTTTCGTGTTCAGCGCTTGAGAACGAGTGAAAAGCGATGGATCGTAACTCTTGGACGTGTTTCAGGGTGGGTAGAAGACAAGCCACGCAAGAAATTCACCTAAAACGTTGGTTATCACTTCTCCTTTGGTTGTCAGCGCTTCAGGCCGAGAGAAAAGCGAAGGAATATATCTCTCAGACACGACTCAGGGTGGATAGAAGACAAGCTACATACAACATTCCTTAAAAACATTGGTAATCACTTCTTTTTTTGGTTGTCAACGCTTCAGGCCGAGAGAAAAGCGATGGAATATATCTCTCAGACACGACTCAGGGTGGGTAAAAGACAAGCTACACACAAAATTCCTTAAAAAACATCGATAATTCTCTTCTCCTTTGGCTGTCAGTGCTTCAGACCGAGAGAAAAACGAAGGAATATATCTCAGACACGACTCAGGGTGGGCAGAAGACAAGCTACATACAAATCCACTAAAAACATTGGTAATCACTTCCCCTTTGGCTCTCAGTGCTTCAGACCGAGAGAAAAACGAAGGAATATATCTCAGACACGACTCAGGGTGGGTAGAAGACAAGCTACATACAATATTCCTTAAAAACATTGCTAATTCACTTATGGTTGTCAGCGCTTCAGACCGAGAGAAAAGAGTTGGACTAATCTCTCAGACACGACTCAGGGTGGGCAGAAGACAAGCTACGTACAAATCCACTAAAAACATTGGTAATCACTTCTCCTTTGGCTCTCAGTGCTTCAGACCGAGAGAAAAACGAATGAATATATCTCTCAGACACGGCTCAGGGTGGGTAGAAGACAAGCTACACACAAAATTCCTTAAAAACATTGGTAATTCACTTCTCCTTTGGCTCCCAGTTCAGACCGAGTGGAAGAGGGCGGAATATATATCTCAGACGTAGCTCAGCGTGGATAGAAGACAAGCCACTTACAAATCCACTAAAAACATTGGTAATTCACTTCTCCTTTCGAATTCAGTGCCTCGGAGAAAGAGAAATGCGATGGGACAATCCTTACTGACGTCTTCTCGTATAATTGAATTGGGTTACATAGGAGATCGTTTGCGCGCTATAAGAACCTTCGTGATTCTGCTATGGCTTCGGTTTCAGTGCGTTGTTGTAGATAGACGAAGACTGGATGCCCCCGGTGAAGTGTGTGTGAGGGGAGGGAGTTGTCGGGCATTGGGAGGATGTTGTGGTGAAGATGGGCGGGCCGGGCGTGTGGTGTGGTCCCTGCCCTGCGTGCCGCCGCCCACCCATGCACCCCGCCACCCAGACACCCTTGCATACGCTCACTCACCCACACATGCACCATACCACCCACCCATGCAGGCACTTACTCCCCCACCCATGCACCCCGCCACCCAGACACTCTTGCATGCGCTCACTCACCCACACATGCACCCTACCACCCACCCCTGCACCCTATCACCAACCCTCCACTCTGCCACCCACCTTTCCACCCTGCTACCCATCCACCCAGGCAGTCACCCACCCCAACCCCCACTAACCCCCCAGCCAGCCAGCCAGGCGTCACATGTTCAACTGCTTGGAAAGAATATTAACCAATTACCCAGCCAACAAATTAGTTAACTATATATAATTAACTTTCAGCTGAGATAAGAACAGAGTATGATAAGTTTTTGATAGATTAATGAAAACAAGGGAAGACCAGTTTCTGATGGATAAATAAATGAAGGAGGACAGGATTTTGGCAGATTAACAAAAACAAAAGGTGATTTTTTAATAATAGAAGCAAAGGAGGACGAGTTTTTGATAGATAAAACAAAACAAAACAAAACAAAGACGAAACAAAGGAAGCACATCTAGGAAGGAGACACGAACAAGGAAGAAAAGGAAGAGAGGACAAGACAAGAAGAAAAGAAAAATGACCAGCTGAAAAAAGAAAAAAATACCAAGACAAAGAAAAAGAAATGTACGAAGCAATGGAAGCACAAACAGGAAAACAACCAGCTGAGAAAAAGACACAAAAAAAAAGAAAAAAAAAAGATGAACCAGAAAAAAACGCATACCGGAAGACAACATGAACGACAACAGGAAGAGGAAGAAGAGGAAAAATATCGAAGAGGGGACACAAGACAAGACAGGACAAGACACACGAGGACAAGACGCAAGACCAATACCTATTAATCTGGATCTGGGCGAGGAAATATCCACTGTCATCTAAACTCTCAGCCCTCGTACCCCTTTGCAGCCATCCTTCAGCCAGAACTACCTCCTCCCCCTCCCTCGTGTGTGTGTGTGTGTGTGTGTGTGTGTGTGTGTGTGTGTGTGTGTGTGTGTGTGTGTGTGTGTGTGTGTGTGTGTGTGTGTGTTGGTCCCTCTGGCCTAACTCGAACGCGTGGATAGTGTGTGTGTATCAAGCTAATCCAGTAAGTGTCCGTCAGTATGTATGTATGTATCGACCCTCTTTTTTTTGTCTTTGATCTATTTTCTTTACAGGAGCAGCATCTAGCGGGGTCATTTTTTCCCTTTTTTTTTTTTTTTTTTTTTTTTGCTGCTTCCTCTACTGTCAAAATGGTATCTGTAGCTAGCCAGTTTGTCAGTTTGGTTAGTGTATGCATCTAGCGAGCCTGTCAGAACCTCAGTCAGTAAGTCGGTATGTATCCTTTCAGTCAGTCAGTCAGTTAGTGTATAATGAAAATAATATGCATCTAGCGAATCAGTCAGTCACTCAATCAGTCAGGCAGTTCGTATTATGCATCCCTCCAGTCAGTCAGACAGTCAATAGAGTATGCATGCAGTCAGTAAGTCAGTCAGTTAGAGTGTGCATGTAGTCAGTCAGCCAGCCACTTCCCCAGGCCATATGGAGTGCTTTAATTTACATGCATCGTATTCATATATCCGCCTCACGCAGGAGAGATATATAAACACTCGTAGATAGATAGATAGATAGACAGATAGGCTGCAAAATAGATAGACCGACAGACAGCACAATAGATATACATAGATAGAGGTAGGCAAATAATAAGATAGTGGTTGATATAGATGAATAGATAGACGGATAGAAATATAAATAGATAGAGAGGGTGATAGAGAGATGGATAGATAGGCATGAGAGAGAGAGAGAGAGAATCTAATATTAGCACCTTATCCTAGTTTTTTCATCCTTACACTTCGCTGGGTCCAAATTTTTCTCCCTCACGCATTCACGGCAGGACGCTCGATTTGCAAATACTCGACGCCTGGGTAACGGAAGGGAAAAAAAATGCCCCTTGATATTTTCCTCCTTTCTTTATTTCTTTTCATTTCCAGTATTCGATTTTGCTCTTTTTTTTTTGTCTCTCTCTCTCTCTCTCTCTCTCTCTCTCTCTCTCTCTCTCTCTCTCTCTCTCTCTCTCTCTCTCTCTCTCTCTCTCTCTCTCTCTCAAGTGTTATAGACGAAAGAATGAAAGATGGAAAAGATGTAAGAAAAGAATGAAAGTGAAAAGTTTCGAAATGTACGAATTCGAATGTTTTTTGTTTGCATTTTTTTTCTTTCAGGGCGTTTCAATAAGGTTTGTGTGTGTGTGTGTGTGTGTGTGTGTGTGTGTGTGTGTGTGTGTGTGTGTGTGTGTGTGTGTGTGTGTGTGTGTGTGTGTTTGCAGATACGAAGGCGACGAAGCAGAATTTCAGATTGCTCTTGCTTGTCTGTGTGGTGTTTGTTTGTTTGTTTGTGTGTTTGTTAGATGGCAAGGGAAGCTCTCTCCTGATTTGGTGATGTATACGTGTGTGTGTGTGTGTGTGTGTGTGTGTGTGTGTGTGTGTGTGTGTGTGTGAAGGTGGTTTTGGTGGTGGTGATACTGAAGAAGTCGAGGAAGGAGGAGGAGGAGGAGGAGGAATGAATGAAGGAAGGAAGAAGGGAAGGAAGGAAGGAAGGAAGGAAGGAAGGAAGGAAGGAAGGAAGGAAGGAAGGAAGGAAGGAGCTGTAAAGGAGGAAAGGGTTGTCATACATAATTATGCTAGGAAGTAAAAGAGGAGGAAGAGGAGGAGGAGGAGGAGGAGGAGGAGGAGGCTACGAAAGAGATTGCAAAGAACGTAAAGCGTGGAGGAAAATGAAAAGAAAAGGGACATGAAGAGGTTGTGAAGGAAAGGAGACGGATGGGAAGGAAACATGGAAACATGGACTAGCAGGCAGCAGAAAGCCTGTTGGCTCATGACTAGGCTGCCTGCGTTCAGTGATTTAATCAATCCGTTTGCCATAGGAGTGGCTTGCAGGGAAGGATTAAAGCACTTGTGTATCTACTCTTGGGTACGTTCAGTTCACTCCCGATGCAGCAAAGTGGCGATCAATGCGTTTCTTGAAGGAGTTGATGGTCTCTGCGCTAACCACTTCTGCAGGAAGGCTGTTCCAGTGGCGAACAACTCTATTCGAGAAATAACTCGTGCCGATGTCGGTATTGCATCGCTTTGCTTGAATTGTTTTTCCGTTGTTTCTTGTTCTCAGGTTAGTTTGTAGCGTGAAGAGTTTGGAGTGATTAACGTTGCTGAGCTTGTTCAGGTACTTAAAAACTTGTATCACGACTCCCCGCAGGGAAGAGTGTTATGGTGAGAAGGAAGAGGAGATTGTTAAGGAGGAAGAGGAAGAAGACATGATAATAAAAGTGATGGGAAAAGGAAAAAGGAAAGTTGATTTTCTGCTCCTTTTGCCGGAAAATTGAAGGAACGAAATATTTGAATTTTCTTATATTTTTACTTTTTTTCATTCTTTTATTCTTTTCATTTCTTTATTTATATTTTCTTGTTCATGATATTGTTCTTCGGTTTCTTTTTCTTCTCTTGTTCTTGTTTTCTTATTCGTCTAGTTCTTGTTCTTCTTGTTCATGTTTTTCTTCGTCTTCGTCATCCTCTTCTTCGTCTTCGTCATCTTCTTCGTCTTCTTCTTCTTCTTCATCTAGTTCTTTATCATCATTTTTTTTCTTTCTCATCCTCTTTTATTTCTTTTGCTTCTTCTTCACCTTCTTCTTCCATCTCTCCTCCACTTTTCTATTCCTTGAGGCAGCAAATTGGACGGAAATCCGATATGTCACGTTGGCGAAGATGCAAGATATTTGAAACCGACGTGTGTGTGTGTGTGTGTGTGTGTGTGTGTGTGTGTGTGTGTGTGTGTGTGTGTGTGTGTGTTGCGCTTATGCCTCGCTCACCCTTTTCTCCTCCTCCGTTCCCTCTTCTGCTCCCTCCTCCTTCTCTCTCCCTCTCTCCATTCTTCTCGTCCTCCTCTACAGCTCTCTTATTCCTCCCTCCTCTTATGGTCTGTACCTCCTCCTCCTCCTCCTCCTCTCTCTTCTCTTTTCTCTTCTCTCTCTCCACCATTACGACATTCGACCATTCTCCTCCTCCCCCCTCCTCCTCCTCCTCCTCGTCCTCCTCCTCCTCCACCCGATGCACATTTAGGGCTCGGGGCAACTCAATGTTTAGAATTCCAAAGGGAAATGCTCTAATGCACACACACACACACACACACACACACACACACACACACACACACTGTTCTGCGAAGCTTACCATTGTTTTTACCTCTGTGTGTGTGTGTGTGTGTGTGTGTGTGTGTGTGTGTGTGAGAGAGAGAGAGAGAGAGAGAGAGAGAGAGAGAGAGAGAGAGAGAGAGCATGCACCAGGTACTGTCCCTCTCCTCCTGTTGTTGACCTGTTTCCTCATTCACTAAGGTCATTCAGCACACGAGGAAGAGGAGGAGGAAGAGGAGGAGGAGGAGGAGGAGGAGGAGGAGGAAACTAAAGAAAGAGTCCCACTGGTGCCGGGGTCAACACTTCTGCTCTCCTCCTCCTCCACTTCCACCTCCTCCCCCTCCACTTCCACCTCCTCCTCCTCCTCCTCTGCAGTCTTTGTCGACGCGCTCTTGTGTGTTTATATTTGTTCTTTTTTGTTTCCTATTCCATCGTCTCGCTTCTTCCTTTTTCGCTTCGTGTCTCAGAATTGCATCTTTTGAGTGTGCATATCTGATTTATTTTCTTCATATTTTCACTTGTTCTTTTTGTTGTTTTGATGTTGCTATTTTTATGAGGAGAAATTGTGTTGTTTTTGTTTTTGTTATCGTTTTTTGTTATTAGTGTTGTGGCCGTTGATATAAATAACTACATGTCTTCTTTCCACATATATTAAATCTCTCTCTCTCTCTCTCTCTCTCTCTCTCTCTCTCTCTCTCTCTCTCTCTCTCTCTCTCTCTCTCTCTCTCAGCATCTCTTCTAAATCATTATCTTTCTTTTTTCTCACTCACTGCATTTTCTTTCCAACCCTTACTTCGTGTTTTCCTATTTTCTTCAATTTTCCTTTCCTTTCCTTCATTTTTCTCCTTTTTGTCGAAGATTCTCCATGCCAGTCTTTCTCTCCCTCTTTTCTCTCTGTCTTCCTCCTTTATCTTTATCTTCTCTTCCTCTGCCTTTTTCAAATTCTCCCCTCTCTCCATTCCATGCCTTACCTCTCCCTCTCTCTTTCTCTGCCTCTCTCTTTCTTTGTCTCCATGCTTCCCACTTTCCGTTTATCTCTCGTTCGCATCCTCCATCGCTTTCGTTCCCTCTCCCTTCCTTCCTTCCTCCTCAGTTCCTCGTTTCGAAAAAATATATATTCCGTTTTCTTTCCCTCATCGTCATGCACTTTTTTCGAATTCATATTATTTTCTCCCGACTTTCTTTTTTAAATTTCATGTATCGTGTGATTTTTTTTTTCAAGAGCGTTTTACTTTTTTCTTTTTAAATCTTTTTCTTTTTTCTTTTTCGATACTAGTTTCAAGATTTTTCAAAAGTATGTATCTCCCTTTTTTACTTGCATAATTTCTCAAGATCATTTTCTTTTACTGCTCTGTTACTTTAGTTTCACAATTCTTCGCTCTTTCTGTTATATTTCATTACTAGTTTAAGAGAAATCAAGGTCTTTTTTGCCTTTTATTTTACTAGATTAAAATTCCTCCAGACCTTTTTTTTTTTTTTACCTTTTTCTGTACCAGTTTTATAATTTTCAGGAGCCTTTTCCATTTCTCAATTCCAGTTTCACAAAATTTCAAGGTCTCTTTTGGGTGCTGTTCTTGCCTCTGTGCGTGATTCTGTTCCTTGATTATGCCCAGCGCTCAGATACCTTCCTCTGCGTCCTTGCTTCCATAATGTTCATCCACGTTTGCCCGGAATATTCTTTTCTGCAGAGAGAGAGAGAGAGAGAGAGAGAGAGAGAAACACTCATCGTCCTTGCATCTTTTCATCAGGCGTTACATATTCTGAAAAATTCTGGAAGGATCATTTTTTCATTTTTTTATTATTTTTTTATCATTATTATTTCCTTGTGATTTTCCTCTTCGGTATAATATTTTTTTCTATTATTTATTTATATATATTCTTTGAGTAACGTATATTTTTCTTATTATATCTTTCCCATTTTCCTTTCTTTTATATCGAAATCCCATTTTCTTTTATCATTTATTTCCCATTTTCCTTTTTTGCTAATTATAATTCCCGTTTTAATTTCTTGTAACATTTTTTCCATTCTTATATATATTTTCCATACTGTTCTCCATTACATATATTTCCCATTTTCTATATTTTTATTACGTTTCCCATTTTCTAACAGCATCTCTTTTTTTTTTTTTCTTCTCTTTCTTTCCGACTTTTCTTGGTTTCATTTGGTCTTTTCTTCCTCCGTGTTTGTGTTCCTTTGTTTTAGCATCAAGCACTCCTCCTCCTCCTCCTCCAGTCTTCCCTCTCCTCCCTCTTTCATATTGTATTGCTTCACTTCGATTCTCCTCCTCCTCCTCCTCCTCCTCCTCCTCCTCCTCCTCCTTTACCGACTCTTTACTCACCTTCTCCACCTTTACCTATCTTCTTCCTCCTCTTCTTCCTCCTCCTCTTCCTCTTCCTCTTCATCCCCTTTGTACTCATTATTCCTCTTTTTCTCTCTCCTTCACTTCCTCTTCTCCCTCCTTCTCAGTATTGTTCATATTTCTCCTCCTCTCCCTTCCCTCCTATTCCTCCTCCTCCTCTTCTTCTTCTCTATTTCTTACTCCTCCCTCCCCTTGACCCGCTAGCCTGTTTACCTCCTCCTCCTCCTCCTCCTCCTCCTCCACTAGTCATTCTCTCTCTCTCTCTCTCTCTCTCTCTCTCTCTCTCTCTCTCTCTCTCTCTCTCTCTCTCTCTCTCTCTCTCTCTCTCTCTCTCTCTCTCTCTCTCTCTCTCTCTTTTATGGTGTGTGTGTGTGTGTGTGTGTGTGTGTGTGTGTGTGTGTGTGTGTGTGTGTGTGTGTGTGTGTGTGTGTGTGTGTGTGTGTGTGTGTGTGTGTGTGTGTGTGTGTGTGTGTCATGAAGGAAGGTTATACTGTTTACACGTGAATAGGAAAGTCTCTCTCTCTCTCTCTCTCTCTCTCTCTCTCTCTCTCTCTCTCTCTCTCTCTCTCTCTCTCTCTCTCTCTCTCTCTCTCTCTCTCTCTCTCTCTCTCTCTCTCTCTCTCTCTCTCTCTCTCTCTCTCTCTCTCTCTCTCTCTCTCTCTCTCTCTCTCTCTCTCTCTCTCTCTCTCTCTCTCTCTCTCTCTCTCTCTCTCTCTCTCTCTCTCTCTCTCTCTGCCATCATCATCTCTCTTTGTTCATCTTCATTCCCCTCCCCTTCTCTCTTATCTTCATCTCCCATCTCTCCTCCGCCTTCTCATTCCTTCTCGTTCTTCTCTATCACTTGCATCGCACTCTTAGTATTCCTCTCGGTTTGTCTGTCTATCTGTTTGCCTTTTTTATGTCTGCGTTTCTGTCTGTCTGTCTATTTCTGTCTGTGTCATTCTTTGTCTCACTTGTCTAATTCTCTTTCTTCTCTTTTCCTTCTCCTCACTCCTTTTTATCCTTCTTTTTCCTTCTCTTTTCTCGCTAATGTCCCCTCACTATTCCATCCACCTTTTTACTTTTATTTTATTTTCGTTTATTTATTTGTTTTCCTCTTTTCTCATCTTCTATTCACGCGTGTATCTCCTCTCGATCCATTTACGCATTCTTGTTCTTTTGTTTGTTTTTTCTTTAGTTTGTTTCTTTTTCCCCATTCCATTTGATATTTTTTTCCGCCTCCTAAATTTCCGCTCCGTGCTTTCGCGCTTCTTCCTCATCTATTGTTCTTTTGGTTCTTTTTTTTCTACTCTGTCTCCATTTCCTGTCTTTTTTCTTCCCCCTTTGCCCTCTTTTGTTCAAACGTCCTCTTTGTTTACCCTTTCAATTGCTGTTTTTTTATTTATTTATTTTTTTCACATTTTTCATATCTCCCCATCCCGTTCACCCTCCCCTCTCCTCCGTTCCTTTCCCATCCGTTCCTTTCTCTTCCCATCCCTTCCCATCTCCTCCCCTCTCTTCCTTTCTTTTCTCTCGTTTTCTTTTTGCAAATTCACTATAATCGCTGTTCCTTGGTTTCTTTTCCGTTCCTTCACCTCCCACTTCTCTCTCTCTCTCTCTCTCTCTCTCTCTCTCTCTCTCTCTCTCTCTCTCTCTCTCTCTCTCTCTCTCTCTCTCCACTGCTTGTTTTCTCACGTCTGTTCTCCTCCTCCTCCTCCTTGTCCTTTCTCTTAAATTTCAGCGACTTTATATCCACCTCCGCATGTATTAACTCCTCCTCCTAAATTTCCTCCTCCTCCTCCTCCTCTTCTTCCTCTTCTCTCTTTCCTCATTATTCTTGACGTCGTTCTGGTTCTCGTCTTCCTCTTCCTCCTTTCCCATGTTCTCCTTCCACTTGTCTTCGTCCTCTTATCTTACGAATGCACTCCAACTCTCTCTCTCTCTCTCTCTCTCTCTCTCTCTCTCTCTCTCTCTCTCTCTCTCTCTCTCTCTCTCTCTCTCTCTCTCTCTCTCTCTCTCTCTCTCTCTCTCTCTCTCTCTCTCTCTCTCTCTCTCATTCATTCATTCATTTTCTTTCTTTTTTCTTTCTTTTTCCCTCTCTCTTTCTTTCTTCAGCACTAGGGATAAAGAAGGAGAAAGGGAGGGGGAGATAAGATAAAAGAAGGAAAAGAAAAGGGAAAAAACAACCCCGCCGTCAGAAACAAGTGAAGGAAGAAAAAACCTTTGACGAGGCTCCAGAATGAAATAATGAAGAAAAAAAGAGTGAGAGGTCCTGAAGCCTGACGTGGCACGCAAAGTTTGGTGCAGTCAGGGAAAAGTGGCACCGTTGGAAAGAGAGAAAAAGGAGGAAAGAAAAACAACACGACACTGACTTTTCAAACTGCAGCAAGAGCGAGAGAAAGAAAGAAAGGAAGGAAAAAAAGGAGCAACAAAGGAACGTGTTTGAGTGTAACAAGAGGAAAAAAATAGAAATGATGAGAATGATAAAGGAATAGATAAATAGTGATGGTCGTAAGATTAATGGTGAAACATGGTAGAAAAAGTATGAGAATAGTAAACGAAACGAGTAAAAATGTAATAAAAGGAAAATATAGTAATAATGAAATAGATGATAATGATGGTCGTAAGATTAATGGTGAAACATGGTAGAAAAAGTACGAAAATAGTAAACGAAACGAGTAAAAATGTAATAAAAGGAAAAGATAATTATAATGAAATAGATAATAATAATTGTAAGGATAATGGTGAAACATGTCAGAGAAAAATATGAGGTTAACTAAACGAAACTAAAGTAAAAATGGGCTACTTTTTCATCGATTATGATATTATGAATAACAATAATACGATAATGCAATGAATTATGATGGTAACAATTACAGTGATGAAAAATGCCTCCGGTAGAAACGATGAGGTTAAGGAGACGAAACTAGAACAAAAATCTGTTACTTCTATATTGATAATGATGGTGCGAATAGCAATAACACATGCTGT
The DNA here is from genome assembly GCF_024679095.1 of Eriocheir sinensis. Taxonomy (NCBI): domain Eukaryota; kingdom Metazoa; phylum Arthropoda; class Malacostraca; order Decapoda; family Varunidae; genus Eriocheir; species Eriocheir sinensis. The sequence continues at coordinate 13,563,422 of NC_066525.1, forward strand.
CCAGAAGACCACCTATCAGCCCGGACTCTAGATTCTAGGATTAAAGATGAGCTCCGGAAGGGCAGCAGGAGCCAATGCAAGATGGCGCCACTATAAACACTCGCCTGCGCAAGAACGGGCTGGGCCGACCATCAGGCCCCACCGGGAAGAAGCCTACCGGCGCAATAGGCCACGACGTAAAAAAAAAAAATAATAATAATGATGATAATAAAAAATAGCGGTTAAACATAGTAGACAAAAAACTATGAAGGTTGGGGAGACGAAACTAGAATAAAAAGGAGTTAGATATTTGACGTTACAATTATTATGACGTGAATGACGATAATAAGATAATGGTAATAAAGATAAAGGGGAAGCATAATACAAAAAAATGTGAAGCAGGGAAGACGAAACTTGAATAAAAATGAATTACGTAGTTCCTAAAATTCTGATGATCCAAATAAATCAATCACAAATACTAAAGATAATAACATAATAAACATAAACAAAAATAATAATAGTAATAGTAATGATAATAACAACAACGATAGTGATAATAGAAATGTGTAATACAACGTCGAGCAGGCCGGGCTGATGATGACGTTGATGGAGCGCTAACGTTCGTCCCCCACACCGATGACTGACACGCTCGCTCGTTAACCTCGTCACCTGCCTCCCTCCCCCCTCCCCCCCCACACCCACCCACCCACACACACACACACCTGCTCCTCCTGCCGCCTCCACACCTGACTCCAAGCCCGGCATCCATTACCCGTGTGTTCGTGCGTTCGTGTTATTTTCACCCGCACAGCCATTCCTTCCCATTGCCCAGGATTATATATTTGTCAGACTTAAAAAAAAAAAAAAAATAAATAAATATGATCCACTTTCTATCCTTTTGTTAATGAAGCGTCAGAAGGTTATTTTAGTAAGACATGATTTACGTTAAGTGAAGTCATGCTCTGTCTCATTAATCAGCTTAGTTCTCTAAATGGTCTGTAATGTGCTGCTTTTTTATAATCCTGTGTAAAGTAGAATGTGTGAGTCTGGCATTTCTTGATATACAGAAGATTAGTAAGACAGGATTTACCTTTAGTGAAGTCACGCTGCGAGTCATAAATTAGGTTGGTTTTCTAAATAGTCCGTAATGTATTGTTTTTTACGTTATATGTTGAGTAAAATGTAAGAAGTCTAGCATCTCGTGATATGAAGAAAATTAGAAGGACATGATTTATATTTAGCAAAGTCATGCCGCGAGTCATAAATTAGGTTGGTTTTCTAAATGGTTCGTAATTTTTTTAAAGTTATATGTTGAGTAAAATCTAAAAAAGTCTAACATCTCTTAACATACAAAAGATTTTTTTTTTACATCAAAGGATGCGGCTCAAGGGCAACAAAAAGTAAAAGAAAAAAAAAAAAAAGCTCGCTACTCGCCGCTCCCTCAAAAGTAAAAATTAAAGAGTAGCTAAAAGAGAGGTCAATTTCGGGTGGAGAGGTGTCTTGATACACTCTTCTTGATTAGTAAGACAGGAATACCTTTTGTTAAATCATGCTCTAAGCCATTAATCAGGATGTTTTCTAATCGGTCTGTAATAGTTTTCTTTTCAGTGATGATATGTTAAGCAAAAACTTGTTGTCTAGTATTTCTGGATATTCAGTTTCGGCAGATGTCGGTTTTATTTTACATTTCAGAGGTTTATGTCGGCTTACTGGGTGACGGTAATGACAACAGTAGTGGGTGAGGGGGCAAGGTGGTGTTATGAGGTTACCTGCCCACTCAGTTCCCAGGTGACACGAGGTTACATGTCACTTTCCCTTGATCTGATCGCTGCCTCATCTTTCCTATTTCTGCAGCAGCGGGTAATTTTTTTTATTCTTTGATTCTTTCCTTTCTCTCTCTCTCTCTCTCTCTCTCTCTCTCTCTCTCTCTCTCTCTCTCTCTCTCTCTCTCTCTCTCTCTCTCTCTCTCTCTCTCTCTCTCTCTCTCTCTCTCTCTCTCTCTCTCTCTCTCTCTCTCTCTCTCTCTCTCTCTCTCTCTCACTACAATTAAAAACTAGTCAACATTGCTTTCTCGGCTGTTCTCATAACCAGTCTCATTTGAGCGGAAGACTAGGAAGAACGTTTTGCAGTTACCGGTCTTAATATTTTTGCGTCCCTCTGATTAGTCTAGCTCCGAGAGAGGTAATATGATTCTGCCAATGTGTATAGAAGCTTATAGATGCAAGGGTGGAGGTAGGGTGTGTGTGTAAGTGTTCTGTGTGTGTGTGTGTATGTGGGGGTGGTGGAATGGGAAAGGTTGTGTAGGTTAAGGGGGAGTCACAGGAAGGAAAGAAATGCATAATATTTTTAACTCCGACGTTATGTGTGTGTGTGTGTGTGTGTGTGTGTGTGTGTGTGTGTGTGTGTGTGTGTGTGTGTGTAAGGGGGGGGAAATGGGAAAGGTTGTGCATACCGGTCAAGTGGGAGTCATAGGAAGGACAAAAAATGCATGATAATTTTAACTCCGACGGGATGTGTGTGTGTGTGTGTGTGTGTGTGTGTGTGTGTGTGTGTGTGTGTGTGTGTGTGTGTGTGTGTGTAAGGGGGTGAAATGGGAAAGGTTGTGTTGGCTAAGAGGGAGTCACAGGAGGGAAAAGAAATACATGATATATTTAACTCCGACGTGATGTGTGTGTGTGTGTGTGTGTGTGTAAGGAGGGGGAAATGGGAAAGGTTGTGCATATCGGTCAAGAGTGAGTCACAGGAAGGAAAGAAATGCATAATGTTTTTAACTTCGACGGGATGTGTGTGTGTGTGTGTGTGTGTGTGTGTGTGTGTGTGTGGAGACGTGTAACTGCTGATGAAAAAAACATGCAATCGTAAAAAGGAGGAACGAAGTTGTGCACGTATATGTCTGGTGCCGAAAGGAAGAGAAAAAAGGGCAGGAAGAAATTTAAGCCCAAGAAGTTTATAGAGGAGTGGAAAGCGAAAAAAAAGGAAGAAAAGGAAAAGGAATTATAGTGGCGCCGCAAGAAAAGTTCGAACTCGACCAAGATCGGCGGAGGAATTAAAACACACACACACACACACACACACACACACACACACACACACACACACACACACACACACACACACACACACACTGGCTGGGTAAGTCATTTAATAGTTTTTTCTTTTTACTTTTTTTTCTGACGGTAATAACAAAATGACCACTTCCAACACCACCATCACCACCATCACCACCACCACCAACAACAACAACAACACCAACACCACCACCACCACCACCACAACAACAACAACCACAACAGGCAAAGCAACACTATAAACACTGCACAACACCTCCGTTATTTTTGTGGCTCTAATAAAGAATCACCACAAAAGAGTTAAGTCTTGAGAAAATACGAGATTCCAATAGTTTGAAATTATCTTGTGGCGACGGCGGCGGCGGAGAGGAGGGGAGGGAGGGGGGAGAGTAGCTAGAGAGAGAGAGAGAGAGAGAGAGAGAGAGAGAGAGAGAGAGAGAGAGAGAAAGAAGAAAAAAAGTACCAAACGAAGACAAAGTGGAGGCAATAAACTCTCGGCCAATATAAAAGTTATGGAAGACATTTTTTTTTTTGTATTTTGTTATATATATTTGTTACTTTACGAGTTCTTATTTTTGTTACTGCGATTGTTCTTACTGGTCATATTGGAGAGAGAGAGAGAGAGAGAGAGAGAGAGAATCTAACTTAACTCCTCCCAAAGTTGACCTCTCTTTTGGTTACTTTTCTGAACTCTTTTATTTTTTTTTATTGGGGCAGTATTTAGCGGTATTTTTCTCTATTACTTTTTCCCCCTTGATCATCTTCCTTTACAGTAAAAACAAACAAAAAAAGCTACAAAATATCTCCATACATTCACACTCTATATTCAGTCTTTCCAGCCTTTCACTAACTCACTCCCCTTTCTTTTCACTGCTTTAATTACTACGCATCAAAGGTTCTTACCGGATGGAGTAATCAGCATATCTTTGTTTGGCCAGTCCTCGATTTCCTTAGTTTCCCAAGAAGTGACAAGATTCTCCTACTTTTCAATCTTGTTTTCTTCACTTTTTTTTCTTTCATCACATTTTGTTTCTTCAGTCTTCATTTCCTTGTTTCCCTATATTTTAGCTCTTCACTCCTTCATATTTCTTCTTTCCCCCCATTTCGTCTTTTCAATCTTCTTTTTCCCCCATTAACTTTATTCTTCCCATTTTCTTCTCTCAACACATTTCGTTTCTTCAGTCTTCATTTCCTTGTTTCCCTATATTTTAGCTCTTCACTCCTTCATATTTCTTCTTTCCCCCCATTTCGTCTTTTCAATCTTCTTTTTCCCCCATTAACTCTATTCTTCCCATTTTCTTCTCATCGCACTCCGTTTCTTCAGTCTTCATTTCTTCACGTTTCCTCCCTCTCTATTTTAACTCTTCAGTCTGCACATTTTCCTCTTTTTCCCCCATTTCGTCTTTTCAATCTTCTTTTTTCCCCATTAACTCTATTCTTCCCATTTTCTTCTCAACACATTTCGTTTCTTCAGTCTTCATTTCTTCACGTTTCCTCCTTTTCCTCTATTTTTACTCTTCAGTCTGCACATTTTCCTCTTTTTCCCCCATTTCGTCTTTTCAATCTTCTTTTTCCCATTTTCTTCTCAACACATTTCGTTTCTTCATTCTTCATTTCGTTACCTTTCCTCCTTTTCCTCCATTTAAAGTCTTCAGTCTGCACATTGTCCTCTTTCCCCCATTTCGTCTTTTCAATCTTCTCTTCTTCACGTTCCCTTCTTTCCCCATTTCGTCTCCTCAGTCATCATTTTCTTCATTCCCTCCATTTTATCTCTCAGTCACTTAAAACTTTCTTCTCTGTTCTCATTTTGTCTCTTCATTCTTCACTTCTTCACATTTCTTCTTTCCCTCCTATTTCGTCTCATCATTTTTCCCTTCTATATATTATCTTCTTTTCCTACATTTTATCTCTTTAAGTCTTCACGTCTCTTCATTATTTCTTCACCCATTTTACCTTTATATTCCCTGTTTTACCCCTAGTCTCCTGTTTCAGTTATCCCTATTTAATATTTTTCTCAATTTCTCATTCCCATTACCTCGTTTTTAGTTCATTATCTCATCAATTATTATTCCATTTTGTCTAACCCTCATTTGAATACCCTTTAGATTATTTGTTCTTCGTCGCTTATCAGTTACATTTGTCTAACTTTTAATATCCTTTGAATTCTAATTGAAGTTTAATATATTCAGCGCCTTATGATCTATTCTAAGTTGTTGACACTATGCTAATATTTCCCCAAGCAATCAGTCAATCAGTTTCCCATCATCGCATTTCCTTCTCTCCTTATTCCACTATCCATGTTTCCTCCTCTTATTTCTTTCTTTTCCGCAGTCTCCAGTTTCCCCTAGTTTTCATGTGTTCTCTTCCCCATGTGTCTTCCTTCTCTATTCATATATGACGTTACAGTTCTGGTTTTACTTTCCCTTTCTGTTATCAGTTATGTGCAGGATAACTTATTATCTCCCTCCCCAAGTCCATTTCTTATTCTGAATAGTCATTTGGATATATAAAACATGTTCACGCCTTGTTCTCTGATATTCGCTTCGTGTTCCTCCGTGTTATAGCCAGCATGTTTCTCACCATTCAATTTTGCGCGCTATTTTGTTTGTTCTGTAAATATTTTGTGAGGCGGCAAGGTCACTGAACCGTATGCTGGGACCAGTGGGATACATTGATAGCGCGCCTTTCTCTTCAGGGGGAGTGCCGTGGCTGCTTGCTTCTATTCCTATTAAATATTTTTCCTGCATTCTCTTTCCCTTCATATTTCCCCCTGTCGTTGCATTTTCATCTTTCTGCTTTTCTCCATTTTCTACCCCAAGGTTTCTCTACTGATATTCGTGATCCATTTTTTCCATTCTCTTTCCCTCTCCCTTCATATTTCCCCCAGTCGCTGCATTTTCCTCTTTCTGCTTCTCCGTTTTCTACCCCAAGGTTTCTCTCTCTTCTGATATTCGTGATCCATTTTTTCCATTCTCTTTCCCTCTCCCTTCATATTTCCCCCAGTCGCTGCATTTTCCTCTTTCTGCTTCTCCGTTTTCTACCCCAAGGTTTCTCTTTCTACTGATATTCGTGATCCTTTTTTTTCCATTTTCTCTCCCTCTCCCTTCCATAGGCTTCCAGGGAGCTTTGTTCGCTCTCTGGTGGGAAAGAAAAGGTTCCGCGAAGTCTTGATAAAAAGGGTTCGTTTACCAAGTTGCATTTCCGTGAACAGTATTTTTTTTCTTTTGTTCTTTTCGTGTTCTCGTGTGTGTGTGTGGGTGGGGGGCGCTTGTGTGTGTGTATGTGGGGGGGGGGGCTTGTGTGTGTGTATGTGGGGGGGGGCTTGTGTGTGTGTGGGGGGCGCTTGAGTGGGGGTGGGGGTGGGGTGGGGAGGGGCTTGTTTGTGTGTGTGTGCAGGGGGACTTGTGTGTGTGTGTGTGTGTGAGAGAGAGAGAGAGAGAGAGAGAGAGAGAGAGAGAGAGAGAGAGAGAGAGAGAGAGAGAGAGAGAGAGAGAGAGAGAGAGAGAGAGAATATGTCGCGTATTTTAACACAGCGAGGTAAGACAAGTTCGGGGAATAAGTTTAATTAATTAAGAACAACTTGGTAGAAAAAATATATATATAATAAATCTCGTACGTTAAAACAACTCGTAACGTGGAAACTTTTTTTGAGAAGTGACTGTAATGATGATGATGATGATGATGATGATGATGATGATGATGATGATGATGACCTTGGTGATGGTGGTGGTGGTATTGTTGTTGTAGTTGTTGTTGTTGTTGTTGTGGTAGTAATAATAGTAGTAGTAGGAGAGAGAGAGAGAGAGAAAAGCCCATCAACCCAAGGCCGTTCAACGTTCAACCTCTCTCTCTCTCTCTCTCTCTCTGCCCAAACCAAGGCTTCAAACTAATGTTCACCTGACCATTGTTTAGATCAAGGCCAACCCTCCCGTCCCCCTCACCCCCCATCCTTTCACCCCATCACCCCCATCACCACCATCACCCTCACCTTCCCATTCCTACCAGACACCTTCCCCAATCTCGGTCCCAGTCTTTGTTTTCACGTTTTCATATTTTCTCATTTCCCCATTTCGTCTCTTCATTCTTCACTTATCCCCTTCTCCTCCTTTCCCCTCCATTTCGTCCCTTCATTCTTCACCTCTCTCCTCCTCCTTTATCCCTCCCATTTCGTCTCTTCACCCCTCACATTCATATTTCCTTCTTCCCTCCTGTTTCGCCTCTTCAGTCTTCATTTCTTCACAAATTTTCATTTCCTATATTTCGTCTCCAGTGTTCTGTTCTTTTCATTCCCTCTTTTCCGTATTTACTTCTCCATGTTTCCTGTTTTGCACCTTATTTTCCCTATTAAATGTTCCTATACTCTGTCTTCCTTACCATTACCAACGTCACCACAACATATTAAGCAAGATTATATGGCTATTTTTCTTTATAGTTTCGGTTTTTTATTCCACTTTTTGGACGGAGTTAGCGAGAAGTGTTAAATGTGAGCAAAGTTGACATATTACAAACTCAGCCATAAAAATAAACTAAAAAATATCAACAAATCTAACCAATCACGCCTTGGAAAACTGGTCACAAGCCACAAATCAGCCACATTATAGTTGGTGAAGACTAATACGACGTTTAAGATATCAGCCGCGCGGTTCTCCTCCCTGCCGCTCCCTAAACCGCCGAGTCAGTAAAGGAAGGCGAGACCAGGTGGAGGAAGCCAGGGACGCGAGGAGGTGTTCGGAGTCGGCGGTGATCAGGCGTGGGAAAGAGGAGATTATTATGTTGTGGAGGGATGGAGGAGGAGGAGGATGAGGATGAGGCGTAGGACTATAAGAAATTGAAGAAGAAAAAGGAGGAGGAGGAGGAGGAGGAGGTAAGACTAGAGGAAATTGAAGAAGAAAAGGGAAAATAAGGAGGACTAGAAGAAAAGGAAAGAAGAAAAGAAGAAGCCCATGACGAGCGGACGGTAAAATAAATGATAAATGAAAAATAGGAGAAAGAAGAGAATAAGTGATAGAATTGAAATAAAGGAGGAGAAAATGGAGAATGAAGAATATAAAGAAAGAAACGAAGCATCAAACCACAAAGAGTAAAAAGAGTAGACACCGCGGACAGACAGACAAAGCACTTATATAAAAATAAAAAAACATAGACGAAAGAATCACCACAATAAGGTTGAGTTGTGTCCTATCATAGCTTAGCATGTAGATATGGGAGACAAGGTACTGAGTTAGCCACATTAGCAGGTATAGCAATTAGCAGGTAAGACAGTGGAATTTACGGCTATACAGGGAAGAGGACGAGAGGTAGATAGATAGGAAGATAGTAAGAAGCAAGTGATTTAGTGAATGAATTAAGTGAAGAATGGCAGGCGATGAAAAAGGCCGATTGGGTAGTTAGGAAAAAGTCAGTGAGGTATGTGAGAGAGAGAGAGAGAGAGAGAGAGAGAGAGAGAGATGAATGGAGGAAAAAAGTTAATTGGATACGTAGGAAGGAGACAATAAAGTGTGAGAGGAGAGAAAAGACGAAGGAAGGAGGAAGAGTAGGAGGAGGAGGAGGAAGAAGAGGAGGAGAGTGACAGATTAACTAAGAAAATGGTTATGCAAATGTCAATAGAGGTCCTGTATAGAGTTAGGGCTTAATATAATACGCCTAGTTGATGAATAAGAAAAAGTTGTCGCTATTTGCATATACATTGACATCCTCGTACTATATAGAAGAGTCACCCCGGGATGTTTGTGTAGAAGAGAGGTAGAGGTGGAGGAGAGGGCTGAGGGAGGGAGGGAGGGGTAGAGGAGGTAGGTAGGTATGGGTTAGGTTATAGGTAGAAGAGGATGATGAATGGGTTGATCTCTCTCTCTCTCTCTCTCTCTCTCTCTCTCTCTCTCTCTCTCTCTCTCTCTCTCTCTCTCTCTCTCTCTCTCTCTCTCTCTCTCTCTCTCGTTAAGTGATTGATGTTCTCATAAACTTTCTTTTACTTCTTGCTCTTTCTTTTTGGTTTTCCCCTTTTTTGTTTGCTTCCTTTTCTCTTAAGCTTTTCATTTCTTGTTCTTTCCCTTTTTTTACGCAGGTTTTGTTGTTGTCGTTGTTTTTGCTGTTCCTCTTCTCCTCTTCTTGTTCATGTTCTTGTTCTTCTTTTCAAAATCGTAAGTAATTTCACGGTTCATGCAAGGAATTATTCTCCTCTATTCTTCATTCATTTCTACGCTCATCACAAACCTTTCGGGCTCGCAAGTTCACAAAGTTTAGCACTTCTCCCTCTCTCATCTTCCTTTCAAAATCGTCAGTAATTTCACGGTTCTTGCAAGGAATTATTCTTCTCTATTCTTCATTCATCTCTACGCTCATTACAAACCTTTCGGGCTCACTAGTTTACAAAGTTTAGCTAGCACCTCTCCCTCTCTCTTCTTCTTTTCAAACTCGTAAGTAATTTCACGGTTCTTGCAAGGAATTCGTCTACTCTATCCTCCAATCATCTCTACGCTCTTCAGAAACCTTTCGAGCTCGCCGACTAACAAACTTACCATGATTTACTCTTTCTTTTTCTTTTAAGTAATTTCAGGGTCCGCGCTGGCAAAGTTACGCGTTCCTTTTCAATACTTCCCCAAACTCGTGGCCGCAGTTCGCTTCCCGGCTGGGTATTTCCTTCTCTGTACGGGTATGTGGCGCTGACTCTTGAACAGGTCAGGCTAGGTTAGGTTAGGTTAGGATGTGGCGCCGACTCTTGAACCGGTCAGGCTAGGTTAGGCTAGGTTAGGATGTGGCGCCGACTCTTGAACAGGTCAGGCTAGGTTAGGCTAGGTTAGGATGTGGCGCCGACTCTTGGACAGGTCAGGCTAGGTTAGGTTAGGATGTGGCGCCGACTCTTAGACAGGTCAGGCTAGGTTAGGTTAGGATGTGGCGCCGACTCTTGAACAGGTCAGGCTAGGTTAGGTTAGGATGTGGCGCCGACTCTTGAACAGGTCAGGCTAGGTTAGGTTAGGATGCGGCGCCGACTCTTGAACAGGTCAGGTTAGGTTAGGTTAGGATGTGGCGCCGACTCTTGAACAGATTAGGTTAGGTTAGGTTAGGATGTGGCGCCGACTCTTGAACAGCTTAGGTTAGGTTAGGTTAGGACGTGGCGCCAACTCTTGGACAGGTCAGGTTAGGTTAGGTTAGGATGTGGCGCCGACTCTTAAACAGTTCAGGCTGAGAGAGAGAGAGAGAGATGTGGCGCCGACTCTGAGAGGTCAGGCTAGAGAGAGAGAGTTAGAGAGTTAGGATGGCGCCGACTCTTGAACAGGTTAGGTTAGGTTTGGTTGGGATGTGGCGCCCTCTTGAACAGGTCAGGCTAGGTTACATTGGGTTAGTTTAGGTTAGAAATAGATGTTGACACCTACGTTAATTTGAAGTGGGAATCACTATGAAAGTATTTTCCAGAACACCCCGTGGCTATTTTCGAAGATACAGCCGAGCGTCTTCACCCAGGGAACACATACCCGTAGAGAGATTGGCAATATGCTTCCCTGCTGACAAGAAGTGAATCGTACTTTCCTCGTCACTTTTCAACTTGTCTCGAGCTGCAACTTTAACCTTTCGCCGGGAAGTGGTTCGCTAACTTCACACACACCAACGCGGGCGATTCACATGCACGAATTTTCTTGAGGTCCATATTTTTTTGTGTGGTGTGTACCGCGAGTGTGTGTATTTCCACGAACCAGAACTTGCCATTCACCCTCAAAACTCCACCGTCAAGTTATGCGGTGATAATTTTTTTTTTTTTTTTTTTCGAATTGGTTGGCGCTGCGCAGATGAGTTTCTCGCTCCTCGCTTCTCGCTTTGAAATGGCATCGTGGAAACTTGTGGAGGATGTGTTACGCTTGTTGATATTTTCTTCTTTTGCGTCCATTTGTATGCATGTGTGTGAAGGCAGAATGTTCCTCCTGTTCCTACTTCCGTTTTCTTTTTCAAGCATTTCACTCGCTCCTGATTCTTGTATTGATCCGTTTTCTTTATTAACCATCGATGTGTTGAGAGAGAGAGAGAGAGAGAGAGAGAGAGAGAGAGAGAGAGAAATGATTAGAAAAGGGCAAATGTGTGAAAGGGATAGGTAGGAGGTGAAGGAATGGAAAAGAAAGCAGTGAAAGAATTTGTAAGAGAGAGGGGAAGGGAAGGAAGGGGAGAGAGAGAGAGAGAGAGAGAGAGCGCATGCCAATATCACTCATGGTCTCTTTCTAAGCATTGAGTACGTGTTTGATCTGTAATTTGGCGTTCACCTGCACAGAAGAGGTATTGGCAGGTAGGCGGCGACAGAGAGAGAGAGAGAGAGAGAGAGAGTGTTAGTGGTCTTTAATATATCAATTCTGATTTACTCTACCATTTACCTGTTGCTGTCATATTATATTCCAGTTACATATATTACTTTTTCACATCAACTGTCACTTTAATCTTTCGCATTGATTATTATTTGTAGTGTGTGTGTGTGTGTGTGTGTGTGTGTGTGTGTGTGTGTGTGTGTGTGTGTGTGTGTGTGTGGAGGGGGGGATGTGGGATGGGGGGTGGGGGAAGTGGCGCTGGTAAGATGTGGCGGAGGTGAAGTTTCTGTGATGTAAGTGAAGAGGATGTGGTGATTTGGTGGTGGTGGTGATGATCATGCAGCAGGGAAAATGATGATGTATTAGTGGTGATGGTGGTGCTGAGGGAGTCTTTTCAGGAAAAGGCAAAATCGTCGACGGTGGTAGTGGTGATGGTGATGATTTGGGTTCTGGTGTGGGTGTAGTGATGTAAGTAGTGGAGATACAGTAGTAGTAGTAGTAGTAGTAGTAGTAGTAGTAGTTGTAGTAGTAGTAGTAGTAGTAGTAGTGTTGGCGGCGCAGTATTCGTTGCATAATTTAAGTGTTGAGCATTTGTCTGAATTGAATACTCAGAAATCAAATTATGGGAGTGGAGGAGAAGTTCTTTCAAGCCTCGAAATTAAAAAAAAAAATGAAAGTAAAAAGACTTGGGTACGTGCAGTTTTCTTTTATGCATGTTAAACAGCTGCAGCGGAGGGAGGGAGGGAGGAATGAAGGAAGGAAGGAAGAAGTAAAGGGGAAGAAGAGGGAGTGTTTGGTGAAGAAGGAAAGGGATATGTGCTTGTGGGTGGAGGAGAAGATATGTGTTAAAGAAAGAGGGGAAAAGAACGAGGGAGGAATGAAGGAAGGAAGATGTAGAGGGGAAGAAGAGGAAGTGTTTGATGAAGATGGAAAGGGATAGGTCGTTGTAGGTGGAGGAGGAGGAGGAGGAGGAGGAGGAGGTATGTGTTTAAGAGAGGAGGAGGAAAGAGCGAGGGAGGACTGGAGGAAGGTATAGAGGTAGAGGGGAAGAAGAGGGAGTGTTTTATGAAGAAGGGAAAGGATAGGTGGTTGTGGGTGAAGGATGATAAGGTGTGCGTGAGAGAGAAGAGAGGTAGGGAGAAGGTAGCAAGGTAGAGGTAGAGGGAAAGAAGAGGAAGGGCTTGTGAAGAAGGAAAGCGATTTTTTGTTGTGAGGTATCAGGGAGGTGTGGGTTGGAGAGAGAAGAGGAAAGAGGGAGGAAGGAAGGAAGGAAAAGGTTGAGGGAAAGAAGAGGAAGGGTTTGGCGAAGAAGAGGAAGGGGTTAGTAGTTGTGAGGTATCAGGGAGGTGTGGGTTGGAGAGAGAAGAAGAAAGAGGGAGGGAGGAAGGAAGGAAGGAAAAGGTAGAGGGAAAGAAGAGGAAGGGTTTGGTGAAGAAGGAAAGGGGTTAGTGGTTGTGAGGTTGGTGGGAGAAGATGAGGAAGGGAATGAAGGCGTGAATATTACTTCCATCATTTCGTTAATACTTCTACTTCTTCGCCTTCTATCTGTTGATCGTAAATAATGGTAATACCTTTATACTTTTTTCCTTTTAATGTTCTTAGGGTCCGGAGCTAGCTAATGAGTACCAGGTGTATCTCATGTGAACGTAATGATTAAGGTAGACTCATATAAATCGAGGTGGATCTGTTTAACGACTCGCAAAATCATGGATATAAAAAAGGAAAGAAAAAAATGAGCGACGATAAACATGTAGTACAAATTTTATCGCAATTAATTCGGTATCTATAAGTGGAGGTGAAGGATAGCGATCAACTTACTGTCTCTGTGGAGTGGAAGGTGTTAAGCCGTTAAAAGATAACACCGTGCAGCTCATTAACCCATATTTGTACACATATAGAATTACAATTGAAGATTATAAATTCAGTGATGGGATATCGAGCCATTAAATAACACACCACTCTGAACACATTTTTAAACTTATAGAATTACGAAGGAGAGATAATTAACTTAGGCGTCTTGGTTGAACGGAGGAGGTATTAAATTCATCATCATCATGCATCCGAAATTGACCCTCTCTCTTTAGCCTCTCATTCTAGTTTCTGTATAGGAGCAGCACAGTAGCGGACTTTCCCCCCCCCCCCTGAACTGCTTCCTCTACTGTAAGAGAATCATTTATCATCCTCATCCTCTTCATCATCATCATTGTCTTCAGTCCTTACTCGTCCACTGCAGCATAATGACCTTCCTCAACGGTCTCCATCTCTCTCGGTGTGATGTTAGTTTATTCCACCCTTTCTATGGCAAATGCTCTCATATTATTTTGTTCTCTCCCTACTCTACCTACTCCACTGTGTTTAGGAATACTAATGATATAATGGGCGCTCAATGACAACAATGCCCTAAATAATGTACATTTCCTATTGCACTTTGTCTAGTAAAAACAATAGTATCATAATGAACCCGTAACTGCAACATTCGCAAAACAACGTAGTAGTTCGTTATAATGATAAAAAAACGCAAAACAACAACTTCACAAAACAACGCATATACATTTCCTGCTGCCGTGTGTTTAGTGATAATAATTGCATCACATTAAACTCGCAACAGCAACAATTCACTGAACAACGTACCTCGCCTATTGCAATGAGTTTAGCCGTAATTATAATAGCATAATAAGCGCACTACACCAACCATTCACGAAACAACATACACTTCCTACTGCACTGTTTAATAATAATAACAGTATCAAAACAAACGTAAAAAAAAAAAAAGAATTTACCAAGCAACGTACATTTTCTACTTCAGTGTGTTTAGTAGTTATAATAATACCATAATAACAGCAATAATAAGAACCATTCACTCAACAACACACACGCACACATTTCCGCCGCCACAATCACACACGCAAATCGCAGTCATTCCGGGAAGTCAATACTCGGGCCGCTGGCAGGCTGACGCGCCCTCCGCCACTCCCCCGCGACGCCAACACAATGGGAAGCTTCTGCGAGCCTCCCACGGACCGAGAGGCGAGCCGCGGCGAGGCTAAACTTAGGAGCGGAGAATTGCGTTAGTGGATGTGGCGTTCCAGCGTAGTAGGGCCTCGCAGAACGGCAGGAGAATGCATCTATTGCTTGCTTAATTTTCTTTTAACTTATGGCTGGTTGTGTGCTGTCGAAATAACACGGAGAGAAAGATAGATGGATAGACAGATAGAGAGATAGATATGTAGAGATTGAAAGGTAGATGTAGGAATTGAGAGGTAGAGGTTGAAAGGTGGAAGTAGAGATTGAGAAGTAGAGATTGAAAGGCAGAAGCAGGGATTGAAAGGGAGAGAGAGAGAGAGAGAGAGAGAGAGAGAGAGAGAGAGAGAGAGAGAGAGAGAGAGAGAGAGAGAGAGAGAGAGAGAGAGAGAGAGAGAGAGAGAGAGAGAGAGAGAGAGAGAGAGAGAGAGAGAGAGAGAGAGAGAGAGAGAGAGAGAGAGAGAGAGAGAGAGAGAGAGAGAGAGAGAGATGGTTCTGATCACAAGATAACAGCACGAGGATAATACCCCTTTTGAAAACCTTGCATACCTTTTATTTTATTTTATCTATTTTCACTTATTTTTATTTTCTGTCATAGCGCTTATTTCACCTTTCCTTTGTTCCCCGTGAGTTGTGATGGTTGCAGAATCACCAAAGCTTATCTTTCCTAGTATGCGTCAAGTCCTTTTTCTGTCATAATGCTTTTTCTATTTTTCTATTTCACGACGTTGTGATGGCTGCCGGGTCTTTATAATGATACCACGGAGGGGCTTAACGACCGTCTTTAACGTCCGTACCCAAGACAATTTACCTTTCCTAGGATACGCGCGGAGCCCATTAGTCGACCGGCACGTAGAGGAGGACGAACAGTAATGGAACGTGCAAGGTCCGTCTCTGGCCTGCTGCATGGTTCCTCACTGTCTCTTGTCTCGAATCCCGGCCTCCCATACGTCTAACCATACTTCCCCTGCCCTCCCCATCACCCTTTAGTCCTCCATTGGGTATTAAGGGGGCACTGTGTTATCTCCTCCTCCTTTAACCCATGTCGCAAGTCCCCAAGTGATCGCAATGAGGTTCGGTTTGAAGGGACACTCGTACTTCTTTGGGTTACCTCTTTGATGCTCCTTCCTTGCCGTGTGTGTGTGTGTGTGTGTGTGTGTGGGTGGGTGGGTGTGGGTGGGTGGGTGGGGAGGGTGAGGAAGACCGTTGCCACCCCCCACGAAACGCTAAAAGGAAGGCGAAGGAAGCCGAGAAATAATCTACTGGAGGCAAACTCAGTGAAGATTAAATGATGCCAAAGGTAATTTACTTTAGACGCACGCAGTGAAATTCAAACGAAGGGAAAGGAAAATACACTGGAGGAGTTGTATGATTTCAAACATGATTTAGGGTAGGAAAAAGCAATGAAGTTAAAAGGAAGGCAGTGGGAAATAAACTAAAGGCAAGCCAAGTTAAGGGTTAAAGGATGCCAGAGATAATTTAATACAGACAAACGGAATGAAGGAAAACGAAAACAAAGTATAACAGAGACAGGTCCAAACAGTTCCCTTCAGGCCAACGCAATGAAGCTAAAACGAAGGCAAAATTATATATCCTGAACGTAAAACGAAGCCAATAGAAAATTTACTGGAGACTACCCCCAGTAAAGGCAAACGAGGTCAAAGGAGAGTTTACTGGAGGCAAACCCAATGAAGGTAAATGAGGCCAGAAGAGAATTTGCCGGAGACGAACGAACCCAATTAAGGCGAGCGAAGCGAAAAGAGAATTCAGCGGAGATAATCCAAAACGCTGCGTCGGGAAAAGAGGATGAAAACAAAAATTTGAAAGATCAATTAAACTTTACGTCAAGACAATTAGAACGTCCAAACTGTAGAGACAATGGAAGCGGCGGCTGAACAGTGAGTGAGTGAGTGCGGGAGTGAGTGAGTGAGTGAGGGAGGGAGGGAGGAAGTGCACGAGTGAGTGAGCGCGTTTGAGAGTGCAAGAGTTAGTGGGTGAGTGAGTGAGTTAGTGAGTGAGTGCGTGAGTGCGTGAGTGAGTGAGTGAGTGAGTGGGTAAATGAGTGAGTGAGGGAGGGAGGAAGTGCTCGAGTGAGTGAGCGCGTTTGAGAGTGCAAGAGTTAGTGGGCGAGTGAGTGAGTTAATGAGTGAGTGAGTGAGTGAGTGGGTAAATGAGTGAGTGAGTGAGTGAGTGAGTGCATGAGTGAGTGAGCTCGTGCGAGAGCGCAAGAATGAATGGGTGAGTGAGTGAGCGAGTGGGTGAGTGAGTGAGCGAGTGTATGTGTGAGGGCTAGAGAGCGAGAGTGAGTGAGTTAGTCAGCAAATCAGTGAGCAAGGAGATTCAAACGTTGTCCTTTGGTGGGGTAAAAGAGAGGAAGGACGCTGAGCATCACTTGGCTAACAGAGAGACCGAGAACAAAGAGCAATTTTAGGGGTGAAGTTGGGGGCATGTGCTAAGCTGCGCGTGGCCTTGGTGCTCATCTCCGTCTTATTGGCCCTGGAACCTGTGGTGGGTAAGAATACATTACCCCGCGACACAAGATTGCAATGTTCCTGAATTGTGGGAAGTATTATTATGATCAATGGGTGTTGTAATATAGATGTTATGCAGAGGTAGATACTGTGTGCATGTGTTTTTGTTAGCTTTTTTATTTAGTATTTATTATTATTATTATTTATTAAGTGGAAGTCGCACCGTAAATCATAGAACTAGTAAACTGGAGAGGTTTTTCTGTTCTAACTTTTACGTCTCTTAGAATGTGCTTAAACCAATATTGATGTTATACAAAGGTGGATATATTGTCTGTGTTTTGTCTGCTTTATTTATTACCAGAAGGGCAAGCTGTACTACAAGTCACGTAAGCTGTAGTACAAGCGGAGAGTTTTTCAGTCCTAGCTTTTGCGTCTTTGATGGTTTACGAGTATTGGAAGCAGTCGAGGTAAGTTGGCGGGAAGTTGGCCGCGGAGCGTTGCCTCGCCACGATATTTTTTCAGTTTTAATTCTCGGCGCCTGAGTTGTGTGCATGGGACCTCTTGCGTCGCTGCTCCCGCCGGCTAAAATTTTCCAGTCTTAATGTTTCATGGGTTTGGGTTGGTATTTTCAGACGCTTCCGCCTCTCATCAACTACTTCCAAAACGCCGAAAAGGAGATCACTCGGGTACTATAGAGTGTTTCCTTAGTCTCATGGTACAGAAGAAGGGTCAAACTACCACCAGGGTCATAAGACTACCCATGGAAATGCCCAAAACTCCTACTAAAGCCTGTTATACACTATTTCCAAAAGCCGAAAAAGAGATCAGGCGGGTACTAATAAGTGTTTCCTGAGGCTCATGGTACAGAAAAAGGATCAATAATTGTTTTATAATAATTTATAATATATAGTTTATAATAATTCGACTTGACTGTGAATATCCAACACTTCTAACTACGTCCTAAAAATGGAATTAAAAAATCAAACTAGCAACACAACTGTTAATAAATGCTAATACAACGACGTTAAAAAATCTGGCGTTAATGTGTCACGGGTTTGGTTCGGTGGCGCAGTGTCCTTGGGTCCTTGCCCCCGCCGACATAACTCCTCGTGTTTTATACTTGAAGAGCGTGTCGAGGAATTGGATTGTGGATCGTTGGCCGCGCCGCTGGAGGCAAGGACGGGGCTGTGCAGATTTTATGGATCGTCTGATCAAAGAAAAGGTGTAGTGACAGTTTCTTATGTCACTAACGACCCGCCGATATTCAATAAACGGATTGACTTTAATGTTATTACCTACTTTTATTTCGTCGAAGCTTCGGCCAGCAGTTAGCATTATTGTATTTCTTCGCCTGTGACTTAAACTAGAGGCAATGGATGCTGTGAATGTTGAATATTTTAGGCCATCGTCAGTGTCGTTCATTAGTAAGGGCTGGGGTAATCCTAGTGTGTCGGCCGGGTGTATGTCATTAACCTCGTCATCTTTACCTTACCGCTGCATTCACCTTTGTCGTTAGATCGCCTGAAAATAATTGCCAGTCTGTATACATTAACCTATTTTTTTTTTTTTTCATAGCAATGACATTACTAATGCGACTTTTCTTTTCCTTTCTCAGGTACGTGACGTCAAGGTGTGATGCGAAGCAGGTGCATGCAGCGGAGGACAGGTGTGCAAGTATATCCCTCACCTGCGTACCTGTGAAGAGAGAGAGAGAGAGACGGCTGTAAAAGAGACAAGGTTGCATGATAAAAGCTCGTTAGTATACACACACACACACACACACACACACACACGAAGACGTCCTGGCGAGCAGCATCGAGTGTGAAATGTGTCACTGTTTCCTCGCACTGCAGGTCGATGTGACGATGTGACCTAGACACACACACACACACACACACACACACACACACACACACACACACACACACTGCATGCCACCCCTCCCGCTGCCCCACTGTCCACGACTTTCTAATTTCGCTATTTATACTCTCCAGATCCCTAATCCAAGAGCTAACCAGCATCTTCACGCTTTCATCCCATTAGCTGGTAAACTCCGAGACACCCTTCCTTCGTCTGTATTTCCTCCTGCCTTCGACTTAAACTCTTTTCAAAAGGGAGTATCAAGACCCCTCCACATGACTCTCGCCTCTCTATTTCGAACACTTCAGCTATACATGGTGCTACTACTACTACTACTGCTACCAATGCTCTCTCTCTCTCTCTCTCTCTCTCTCTCTCTCTCTCTCTCTCTCTCGTTATGTCTGCTAATCAAAGCGTCCAGGTGGCAGCGTCCTCACCTGGTGCTTAGAGGGAAAGGTACACATCAGTCGCACCTGCCAGAGAGAGAGAGAGAGAGACGAGAGGCGAGAGGCGAGAGAGGGATACCGACGAAGGGGAGAGCCACGCATAATCACCCTCAGATATATTCAAAATGAGGAATAATTCATGGGCAAATATTGAAAGCATATTTTTAGGAATAGCTGATGAGCAGTTAAGGTGGGATGCGCATATGAGGGGAAGCTTTACTACCTTTACCTGGGCAGCCCGAGACCCGGTGCACCTGTCCCCTTCACCCTCGTCCACCTCCCACGCTTGTTAATAAGATGCACAGATAT
>NC_066525.1:13587860-13630360 GCF_024679095.1 Eriocheir sinensis
TTAGGAGGCCGTTGATTGCCTCCGCCGCGAAAACCGAACCCATTACATCAACACCGACAATAACCCAAAACTTTTCCCCTTCGATAAGAGTCAACAGATTCAGTAGGACGATTCTGCCGCCATAATGAAGCCAGTGAGTCAACAATGAGAATATGCGTGTTTTTTTTTGGTTGTTATAGAGTCATTGTGTTCATTATAGCCACGTTGCATCCACCATGATAGCTGAAACCACTGAGTCCACAACGCATTCATTATACAAACACTGGAGGTAAAGAAAAAAAAAGAAAAGGAAACGAAAAGAAAAGTAATGCGAGATGAAAGAGAAAACGAGGAGGGAGAGAATACGAGACAAAAGCGAAGATGAAAATAGAAATGATAGAAGATGAAGATAGATATGAAAGCGAAGGGGGAAATAATACAAGATAAAGATAAAAGTGAAAGAGGGGATAAAAGCGAAAACGAAGAGAGGAATAATACGAAATAAAGACGAAAGTGATTTGATAAAAGTGAAAGAGGAGATAAAAGCGAAAACGAAGAGAGGGAAATAATACGAAATAAAGACGAAAGTGATTTGATAAAAGTGAAAGAGGAGATAAAAGCGAAAACGAAGAGAGGGAAATAATACGAAATAAAGACGAAAGTGATTTGATAAAAGTGAAAGAGGAGATAAAAGCGAAAACGAAGAGAGGGAAATAATACAAGATAAAGATGAAAGTGATTAGATAAAAGTGAAAGAGGAGATAAAAGCGAAAACGAAGAGAGACGAAATAAAGATGAAAGTGACATAAAAGTGAAAGAGGAGATAAAAGCGAAAACGAAGAGAGACGAAATAAAGATGAAAGTGACATAAAAGTGAAAGAGGAGATAAAAGCGAAAACAAAGAGAGACGAAATAAAGATGAAAGTGATTAGGTAAAAGTGAAAGAGGAGATAAAAGCGAAAACAAAGAGAGGAATAATACAAAATAAAGATGAAAATGAAAGACAAGATACAAATGAAAAAACGACACAAAAGCTAAAACGAAAACAGAAATGAATACGAGATAAAGAAAAGGAAACGAAGAGAAAAAAAACACGCAATAAAATAATCCTTTGCGTGTGAACCAGTAATTATGACCTCGGAAAATAAAAACAAATTATTATACAGTGGAAGGAAAACCGAAGCTATAGAGTCAACAATGCATTAAAAAAAGAACCCGTAGAGAAGAAAAAAAAAAGCGAAAAGATCAATAACCCGAAATAAATTAATACCTTGCGTGTTAAAAAAAAACGTAAGGAAGGAATCAAATAACACAATATAAAAAAAAACGAAAAGTTAAATAATACAAAATAAATGAATAATAATCTACGTGTGAACAACTAATTATACGCCACGAGAAAATTACACCCAAAACTTTTAAGCAGCGTAATTGAAGTAGTAGTATTTGCCCGCTTCCAATCAGCTAGCTACACGTACTTAGCTTTTACTACTATTTTTTCTGTTCCGATCGTTTTTCGCCGGAGCGTGTTTGACATTCATGATTGCGCTAATAATGGTTGGCTGCGCACTGAGCCGCGGGGGGAACTTTTCATTTCTAATCGGCCAGTTAATTTCACCGAGGCTTAATTGAGTGAGAGATTTAATTACGTGACTATTCCACCTGCCGATTGCTCTTATAACAGGGTGTTAGCTGGGGCGGGGAGGGGAGGAGAAGAGAGGAGTGGGAGGGGATAGAAAGCGAAGAGAGGGGAAGGGATGGAAGGGGAGAAGAGAGAGGAGGGAAGGGGATAGAAAGCGAAGAGAGGGGAGGAGAGGGGAGGGGATATTAGGGGAGGAGAGGGAAGGAGACAGAAGAAGAAAGGTGAGGGGATAGACGAGGAGTGGGGAAGGGATTGAAGGGGAGGGAAGGGGAGGAGAGGGGATATGATAGAAGGGGAGGAGAGAGGAGATGATAGAAGGGGAGGAAAGGGGAGGGGATAAAATGGGAGGAGAGGGAAGGGAATAGATGGGGAGAAGAGGGGAGGGGGATAAAAAGGGAGCGGATGAAATGGGAATGATAGGGAGGAGAAAGAGGGGATAGAAAGGGAGGGGATGGAAGGGGAGGAGAAGGGAGAGGATAGAAAAGGGAGGAGAGGGGAAGGGGATAGAATGGGATCCAGCACCTCATTCCTCAGTTATTTGCTCTGTCTAATTATATAAGTTTTTTCTTTAATTTTCATCTCGCTGTTAAAATTAGAAGAACGGGCGTCTCTCTCTGTGTGTGTGTGTGTGTGTGTGTGTGTGTGTGTGTGTGTGTGTGTGTAGCATCCGCCTTTATAAACGTTTACCCTCGAGGCTTATTTATAGAACAACACCTTGCTCCTTAATTATCAACTCTGCAATTAATTAAGTTTCTTTTTACTTATTTTTTTTTAATCTGCGTATTAGAACTGTGAGCGTGGGCAGTGCGTGTGTGTGTGTGTGTGTGTGTGTGTGTGTGTGTGTGTGTGTGTGTGTGTGTGTACTAACCCGGTGCCATGATAGTGACCTGAAACACTTGCTCTTAGTGTAACGCCTCGATCCTTGATTATTAACTCTATTTTTTTTATGTTCTTCATTACCGGATTTTCATTTCTTGCGTATTATAATTAAAGGAGAGCGGCAAGCAAGCGGTGTGTGCGCTGTTCTGCCTTTTTAAACACTGACTTAAAAACCTTTCAGACTCCAGCTCTCACTTATTAGCTTTGATAATTTATTTAAGTTTTCCACTTTTACGTAACATTATATATGTATGTATCTTTGTGTTCTGTCTCATCATCATAAACATTTTCCCACGATTCAAATTTATAATCCAACCACATATTTTTCAGTAATTATCTCTGTAATTAAGTTTTCCTGATGATCTTTTCATCCCTCTTGCGTATTATAATTATTTTTTGGGCTTACGAACCAGTTTGTTTTTTCAGCGGCTGATTTTTCATGGTTTGTCAAACGTTAATCATCATAGTTCAGAACAAAACGCGCTGCTCCCTAATTAGTCTCTAATTACTTAAGTTTTCCCTGTTTTTAGTTTTCATTTCGCGTGTATTATGTTTTTTTTTTCCCTCCAGTTACGAGCCTCTTGTTTGCTCATTGGTTGATCTATTTTTGATCACGTTTGTCTTGCGCTAATCATCATCGCGTATTCCCTTTGAGGCGTAAGTAAGAATGCCAACATTACATGAACCAGACGGCCGCTGCGATTGCAACGACGCATTGTTAAACACGCTCATCCTCGCTCTAGCTTATCATGGCACCGGCCCCTGCCCCCTTCCTTCCCCCCCACACACACACACACACACACACACACACACACACACACACACACACACACACACACACACACACGCAGGCGTGCGCGTGCAAGAACACGGCAATGGTCCCACCACACGGGTAATGTTTTCTTAGTAAACCCACCTGCCGGTAGACTCCAGTAAAACCTCACCTACACGAGGTGATAGGCCCAGTCAGTCACTCTTCACATTGTCGCTCCTGAGAAGTGATGAACAACTAACAGCCCTCTCCGGCAGTAAACCAACCTAGCTTCCTCTGAATCATATATACCTTAACTACACAATGGTTCCTGTTCGTGGAGCAACACCTGGTCATGGCGAACAGCCCTGCATGTTGCATTAGCGCCGGGACAGACAGGTGCAAGCAAACTATAAGGGCCTGTTAGTAGCAACCAGACGAAGTATATTACCCCGCCACAATGACATGAGCCAGTAACCATTAAAATACATTAAAAAGAGACCTAATGGATGTCAACGTATCGTCCCATCAGTAAACAACCAGTTATTCACAAACTAATCGCATAAAAAAAGACAGTTTCTCAAAAGCATTACATCCAGACAATAAGGTTTAATCAGGTAACAGAGAAAACAAATGAATACCGAAAACCTCTTTGTCTGGCATTCATTGATTACGAGGAGGCCTTTGACGCATTTCAAACCTTCGCGGCGCTGAATGCGGTTCGACAATAGGACGTCGGCGAAATTTATTATAGAGTTACTGAAGACGGATACAAAGATGGGACAGCGACTATTTTACTTCTTAGAGATACGGAAAAGGTTAAAAAAAAAATTAATAAGGGCGAGACCATGCTTAGAGAAAATATTAAAAAGCCTTCACTGGAGGAAAACGGAACTAAATATAGAAACTTATACCCAAGTAGCTTAATCTTCCACAAATGCAGGTGACATTGTTCCTATCAGCGAGTCAAGCGGTGAACTACAACAGATTATAAAAGAACTAAACAGGAAAAGTCAATCAATAAGTAGGGTTCAAGATAAAAAAAATTAAAAAAAATTATGATCTACTACTACTACTACTACTACTACTACTACTACTACTACTACTACTACTACCACTACTACCACTTTTACGCAGGTTACTTAAAGGGCAGCATTTGATTTTACACCTGGTTACGTCACTAAGCGGGTCTCGTGTCTGTGTTTGCCCTTGCAGGTACTAGGTTGGAAAAGAGGAGGAGGACCGAGAATTACCTTGATCCTCCTCCTCTCTCTATGAAGGGGATACGTGACTACTTCGTGATGTCCCCTATTAGGTAAAGAGGGTCGGATCTCTCACTCTCTCTCTCTTTCTCTCTCTCTCAAACACACACACACACACACACACACACACGGCATCACTAAACAGCTACACGGACTCGGCACTGCTTTCCACCCCTCATCAATTCCCTTTTTGTCAATTACGAGTACGCTTTTTTTTTCTTTTTTTTCTTCTCTGACTTTCATCATGACTCGCTTTGTATCTGCGCCACGACTACTCTCGCTATCTGTCTGACTGTCCGTTTGTGTGTTTGTTTGTCTGTGTGTGTGTCTGTGTGTCTGTTTGTCTCTTGCATATTCATTCTTCTGCATTAATTTCTTTTTCTTTATTTTTTTCTTCTTTGTTTTTTCTGTTTTAAATTTCTTTCGTCCTCTTTAATTTCCATTTTCTTCTTTTTAGCTTTAGTATTCATCTTCTTTTCAGCTTGAAGTAATATTATTAACTTTTTATTGTAATTTTCTTTTCTTACTCAAATTCTTACTCTTCTTCTTCTTGAGCTAAATGTGTGGGTCTTTCATTACTCTTCATCTCCTATACAAATAAACTGAACTTTTCCTATTATATTGTACCTAACATGTTGGACACAGATTTTCATTTCATATCTTTTTTGTCCTTCTCGTTATTCTATGTTTTTTAGGGTTATTTTCCATCGCCTGCATCGCTCCCGCCTCTCTGAACGTTATAACAGCATGAATAGTACTTTTTTCCATCGCTTCCATTACTGTCCCTGTGAATTCGGCACTTTATCTTTTATTGCTCTTTTTTTTTTTAATTCATCCCCATCACCAATAATATGCGCGCTGTGCTTTATGCCTTATGTTATTTTTAAAGCTTATGTTCCCATTTTGTGTCAGTTACTTATTTTTTCTTTTTTCTTTTTAATTTCCTTGCTCATAATCATCGGGTTTTGTGCACGTCTTCATTCATAGCCTTTTCTTTCACCCTCTGCCTCCCACCATCATCCTCTCTAACCTCTCTCCTTTCTTTTTCTTCCTTCACCTCTTCTTTTCGCCTCTTCTTTCTCCCTCTTCCACCATTATCTCCTTTCACCTTACTTCTTTCTTTCTCGCTTTCACCTCTTATTTTCGCCTCTTCTTTCACCCTCTCCCTTCCACCATTATCTTCTTTCACCTCTCTTCTTTCTTTTTTCACCTCTTTTTCTTTTCGCCTCTTTTTTTCACCCACCCTCTTCCTCCGTTGTTACTGGGGTGAGTCGACGTCGATAGGTTATGGTTGTGGTACTGACACTTGGTTGTTGTTTTTGGGGTTGTGGCACCAAGGCGGCTAG
Source organism: Eriocheir sinensis (assembly GCF_024679095.1). Lineage (NCBI taxonomy): Eukaryota > Metazoa > Arthropoda > Malacostraca > Decapoda > Varunidae > Eriocheir > Eriocheir sinensis. The sequence continues at coordinate 13,593,717 of NC_066525.1, forward strand.
GTTCATTACAAACAATTACACTCGAACGCCTGGAATCACAACACGGATCAAACAACAGATAAACATTGAACCTCTTCACATACGCAGACAAGCACACAGACTTACACTTATGTACAAGATCACAAACACTCACATTGACATTGACCCACAAACATACCTACACAACGCAAACAGTCAACGTACTCGTAACACACACATCCATAAATACCAAACATATTACATAACACTGACGCATACAAGCACTCATATTTTCCACGCACAATACGTGACTGGAACAGCCTCCCTCAACAGATTTTAGACTGCGGTACAATAGACTCATTCAGAAAACAAATACACACTCACTTGTCACCACAACACACCAACACTAACAATTACACTTGATTCACTTCCCTCCCCTGCACACTCGGCTCCCCCGTCCCCCCAACAGCCAACACAAATATGCGTGTTATGCACCTGTACAGGTGCCCTGCGCATTAAGATCTAGATCCAGATGTGGTACTGACACTTGATTGTTGTTTTGGGTTGTGACGGTGTATAATCTCGCATCCATTCCTGCTTTTCACAATCGTAGGAACATTCAGGCTCTCTTTTGCACCTCCTCCTCCTCCTCCTCCTCCTCCTCCTCCTCCTCCTCCTCCTCCATGTTTCCTACTCTTCCTCTGTTTTGTCCTCCTCGCCCAAACAAAGAGGGGAGGCTCGCCACTCCCTTTCTCCTTTTCCTCGTGCATTTTTACAGAAACACTCACCATTAGAACAAGCCTGCCTTCCTCCATTTTCTTGTGTCTGTGTGTGTGTGTGTGTGTGTGTGTGTGTGTGTGTGTGTGTGTGTGTGTGTTCATGCTCTCACCTCGTACGCTCAGGCTTATCAGAGAGATTACACACAAAAATTACATACTTAAATCCTCTTAATGGGGCTCAGAGGGCTTACTCGAGATAAAAATTAAGAAAAAAGGTTCTCTCTCTCTCTCTCTCTCTCTCTCTCTCTCTCTCTCTCTCTCTCTCTCTCTCTCTCTCTCTCTTTTTTCTTTCTCTTCCTTTCTTCCTTCCTTTTGTTTGTTTGTTGTTTTCCTTTCTTTCACTCTTTCTCTCTCTCTCTCTCTCTCTCTCTCTCGCTTTCTAACTCTCTCTCTCTCTCTCTCTCTCTCTCTCTCTCTCTCTCTCTCTCTCTCTCTCTCTCTCTCTCTCACTAGTGTTCTTTACTAATGAGTATTCCCTTAATGAGCTGCCTCCTTCCCTCCCTTTCCTCCAATAATCCAGTTTTCACATAATTCTTCCCTCCCTACAGAGTCTACCCTTCCTCCCTCTCTTTCCTCCCTCCCTCTCCCTCGCAACCCCTTTTTTTTCCCCCGTCCTCCTTCACCTTCGTTTCCTACCTCTCTTCGCCCCCTCCCTTCCTTACCTCCAATTTTTTTCCACATTTCCTCCCCTCCCTCCATCACCTGCTTCATGTTTCCTCCCTCTTTTCCTTTTCCTCCCTCCCTCATTTCCTTCACTTTTTCTCCCTCCTTTCCTCCTCTCCCTCCCTCATCTTTAAGTTTCCTCCCTCTTCTCCCTCCCTCTCCTTTTCAGAGTTTCCTCCCTCTCTAACTTCCCATTCCTCACCTCCAAGTTTCCTCCCTCCCTTATCTGCTTCAAGTTTTCTCCTCTCTCCTCCCATTCCTCTCCTATTTTTTTCTCCCTCTCCCTCCCCTCCCTCTCTCACCTCCTCTAAGTTCGCTTCCACCTTTCCTTTCTCACCTCATCTGCCCCTTTTCTGGCCTGGCCCTGCCCCTGTCAAGAGGTAACATTGTCCTCCGGGATTCAGTATTTCTAGTCTACCTTCAGGCACACACAAAAGCCGCGCACACACACACACACACACACACACACACACACACACACACACACACACACACACACACACACACACACACACACACACACACACACACACACACACACACACACACATACCTTGTAGAATGAGTGTTTAACCTCTGCATCTAGAAGGGATGGTTGGTGGAGGTAGCAGGGGGGGGGAGGAAGGCAGAAAAGGAGGAAAGAACAGAGGAGGTCAGGGAGGTGTTCGTGGATGCTGGAAGAAGAGAAGGAGGAGAAGGAGGAAGAAGAGGAGGAGGAATGAAATTGTGTTTACTGCCGAACTTCTCTCCTTCTTCTCCTCCTCCTCTCTTTCTTCTCTCCTGGTGTAAGAAACAAAAGGAAAAGGAAGGGACGGAGGAAGAGAGGGGAGCATTCACATAAGACTGTTGTGTGGGGATGTCCTTCCCTCTCCTTGTCTCCCCTTTCTTCCCCGCTCCTCTCTGTCCTTCCATGTTGTCTAGTAAGGAAGAGTTGCAAGGCGGCGACTTCTGGTTCTTATCTTTACTCCGTTTCCATTTCCTCCTCTGTCACGTTTTAGGAGGAGAGAAAGGAGGAAGGTGAAGGAAAGCAGGTGAAGGAGGGGAGGTTGGTGTTACATGGTGGAAAGGGAGTAAGTATTGTCCTAAAATCATACAATTCCTCTTTTTTTTCTTCCCTTATATCTGGGAAAGAGGAGGGAAGTAGTGGACTTGGCTTTCTGTGTTTTGAGAGGAGAGAAAGCATCATGCATTAGGAAGGAAAGATGGAGGGGAAGGAAGGGAATGGAAGTTGGATGTCCCATATTGGAAGTGGAGTGAGTGTTATCTTAGGTCCTTCCACTCTCCTTCTTCCCTTCCCTTGTTCAGTGCATTAGTAGTAGAAGCATCATGCATTAGGAAGGACAGATGGAGGGGAAGGAAGGGAGTTGAAGTTGGATGTCCCATATTGGAAGTGGAGTGAGTGTTATTTTAGTTCCTTCCTCTCCTTCTTCCCTTACCTTGTTCAGTGAAACCTATTAGTACTTGAGATGTTTCTACCTTGTTATATATGAGAAAGAGAAGGGACTTAATGCACTAGATTTCTTGCGTTTAGGGAGAGAAAGGGAACGAGGGAGGGAGCCAGGACCCCTAATCTCAGTTTCGCCTCTCTCAATAAAAATTTCCAAAGACCACAAAGAAGATTAGCCGGGTTCTTATGGGTCTTTTCCAACGTTCATGATGCAGAAGCCTTGTCAAACTATTACTATGCTCATAAAACTACCCATGGCAATACCCACAACCTCTCGGAAAACGTTATCGAGTGTAGTTGTGTAAGTCCCGAAACGTTTGAGAATATGCGTCCAGGAACGTTGTTGAGATCTTCGGCTCTTAGGGTAGAAGTCCTGCCTCTCTGTCTCCCCTCCGCTTGTCATGCCTCGTGCTGGAAAACTACTCATGGCAATACTCACAACCTCTCGGAAAACGTTATCAAGTGTAGGTGTGTAAGTCCCGAAACGTTTGAGAATATGCGTCCAGGAACGTTGTTGAGATCTTGGGCTCCATTTTCGCCACCATTTTACTCGGGTTGTGAAGGAAGAGACTAACTGACTGAGGCTATTAATACATGTTCTTTTCACAGTTGCCAATACTTCATGCACTTTCCGGAGGTCAAGATGGACGAAGCGAGACCGTAAAATTAATCACACGCCCATTAAATATTCGCAAGGATTTTACGTAGGCTGTGGAGGAAGAGATAGACGGATTGAGGCTATTAACACATGTTCTTTTAAGGGTAGAAGTCCTGGCCTCTCTCTCTCCCCTCCGCTTGTCATGTCTCGTGCTGGAAAAAAAAGAGGGAAAGAGAGGGTAAAGAGAGCCGGAGGACAATATATGAGTGCATTGCTGTCTTGAATTCCTTCCTCCTCCTTTCCCCTCCTCTTTTTCTCTCCCCTAAGCCTCTCATCTCTCCTCTCTCCCCCTCTCTCACTCTTCCATTTCCGTTCTTCTCTCTTCCCCTCCTCTCTCCTCCATGTCCTTACCTCTTTTTTTTTCTCTTTTAAACTTCATTTCTCTTCTCACTTCTCTATCTCATTCTCCCTTCTCTTTTTCCTCTCTTCTATGCCACTCATCTTTTCTCATTTCCTCTCTCTCGCTCTCCCTCACCTTTCCTCCTCACTTCTGCTCCTCCTTTCCTCTCCTCTAAGCCCCTCATATCTTCTCAATTCCTCTCCCTCACTCTTCCTTGTCCCTCTTCCTCATTTTCTTCCTCCTTCTCTCTCCTCTGAGCTCCTAATATCTGCATGCTTCCCCTCTCTCACTCTCCCTTTCATCCTCACTTCCTCTCTTCCTTTTCTCTCTCTTCTCCCCTCCTCTTCTGACTTCCCTCCCTTCCTTATCCAAATCCTCCCTCCTCACTCCCCATTCTCCTCTCCCCTTCCCTAAACTCCTCATCTTTTCTCACTCACTCAGTTCCTCCCTCTTCCTCTCCCTAAACCTCTCATCTATTCTCACTTCCCTCCTTCTCTCTCTTCCTCCTCTCCTTTCTTCTCCCCTCTTCCCCTAGGCCAGAAGTCGGCAACCCAGAAATCGAGAAGAGACAATTTCTTCAAACTTGACAGAAAATCAGTGTTGCTGGAGCCGCAGCGATATTATGAATTGAAATTACGAAACCTTCAGATTTACCTCCTCCACATGAGTTGAATAATTTACCCATAGACAAGGCAATCAATTACGCGATATTACTCTATTGTTTGCCCCTTACTGCCCCCTCTCACCCAAAACAGGCTAGGGGGCTTGTGGGAATGCGGGGATTTTGGTGGGGACCCAGCTCAAGGGCATAATTAGAAAGCCATTAAGCCCGTTAAGCGATGGGCGAGGCCGCGACTGCCTGCGCTGCCAAGGTCTGTGGCTGGCGGGGTCAGGTGGACATGTATTGCACGGGAATTGTCCGTATACCTCACGTCTCGCCCGTCTCTCTTCTCCCTTTTTTTTCTCTCTCATTTTCTACGATAATTTGGACATTTTTAAGTAGATAGCAGGAGCCGCACAGGTCTCTTGAAACAGCCGCATGTTGTCGACCGTTACCCTAGCGGCGCCCCTCATCTCCTCTCAATCCCCTTCTCCCACACTCCTCATTCCCTCACTTTCCCTCCTCCTTACCTCTTCTCTCTTCCCCTGAGCCCCTCATCTCCTCTCAATCCCCTTCGCCACTCCCCTCTCTCCTCTCTCCCCATTTTATCCCTCCCCACCTCTCCCCTGGGCAAGCGGAGTGCGGACCCTCCCACATGATGAAGCACTAGCGGAGGAAGGCAGAAAAATGGTCTTTGTATCTCGATTTTTGCGCCACATATTGTTCTATACGCCCAGGGGACTTAGGGGGACGGGTTGAGAGGGGCGAGTGGGTAGAGAAGGGTGAAGATACAGAGAGGGAGACAGGGGTGAGGACTTGAAGGGTTGAGTGGGGTTGACTAAGGCATTGAAAGGAGGAAGAGAGGGAGAGGGGTAAGATGGAGGCTGGCAGGGAAAGGGTGAAGCATGGAAGGGTAGAAAGGGAGAGGGGATAGAAAAAGGACAATAAGTAGAAATGGAAAAGGGTAGGTGAAGGGAGGAGTAACAGAAATAGAGAGAGAGAGAGAGAGAGAGAGAGAGAGAGAGAGAGAGAGAGAGAGAGAGAGAGAGATGGAAAGGGCGAAGAGAGGGAGATAAGCAGGGCGGAAAGGAAGGTAGAAACACTTAATTGACTGCTCTTTCGGCCGCCTCTTCGGATTCTTTACAGGAGCAGCGAGTAGCGGGCTTTTTTTTATTGTTTCCTTTTTTGTGTGCCCTTGTGCTGTCTCCTTTGCTGTGAAAAAAAGGCATAAGAAATTAGGGTCAAGGACGAGGTTACCAAAATATCGTACTGACAACATCGCATTTTTCAGTTTCTGGCCCATAAGTATATGAAAAAAAACATCGATACTTTACGGTTTTAGCACTAACTTTAATTGGATGTCGTTAAAGCTGTGGGTGAGACAGATTTGGGTGCTCAAACTGATAAATGCAATGTTCTGATTACGACAATCTGGCAACGCTGGTAAAGGGATGGAGGTAGAAAGAAAATATATACGTTAGAGAATGAAAGTAAAAGTAAAAAAATAAAAAAAAAGTTAATATAAAAATGGTATCAATGGAGAAAAAGGGAAATGTAAGAGCCAAGATTTTTTTTTATTTTTTTTCAACGAAGACGCCTTTAAAAAAAAAGGAAAAAAAAAACACAGGTAAACATTCTCCCTGCCAGGTCGATTTGGCGCCGGAAGCTTCGAATTCACTCCACCGAAAAAAAAAAAAAAAAAAAAATCCTGAGTCAGTAAATCTTGCCGAAAAAGGGACAAAGTGGTGGAAGTGAAAATAAAATAAAAGTTGAAGGAAAGAAAGAAATCAGACAAGAAAGAGAGGGCAAGAAAAAAGTTTTGTCCACAATAAAAAGACGAACGGAAGTAGGATTTTTTTGTCATATTTTGTTTGGGAATAAAATCTTTGTGGTTCAGCGTAACCAGAAAATAAATACACACACACACACACACACACACACACACACACACACACACACACACACACACACTAAAAATAAAAATAAAACAGTCACAGGCAAGAATCGGTAAGTTCTATCCGTCATTCGAGGGGAGAGGGGGGAGTGAGGTGGAAGAGGTGAAGGAAGAGGTGAAAATAGGGGTTCAATAGGAAGAGGAAGGGGTGGAAGAAGTGGAAAAAGGATAGACAGGGAGAGGGAGAAGACAAGAAACTAAAGGAGAGGGAATAAGGGAATAGACGGACGAAAGGGAAAGGCAAGGAAAAGGTGAAAATAGGGGTTCAATAGGAAGAGGAAGGGGTGGAAGAAGTGAAAAAGGGATAGACAGGGAGAGGGAGAAGACAAGAAACCAAAGGAGTGGGATTAAAGAAATTGACGGAGGGAAGGGAAAGGCAAGGAGGGCAAGAAAAGGAGTAGGGAGAGTAGATGGATTGACATAGAATAAGAATAAAGCAAGAAGGAAATAAGAGTGGAAGACAAGAGAGAGAGGAAAAGGAGACAGTGAATAGGTGAATAGATAAGGAGGACAGAAAATGGAGAGGGTAAGGGCGACTCTCTAACCTTCCGCGCCAAGAGCTACTGTTTATATTTGTTTTACCTTCATGAATACTGGGTTACGTTTTCTTTGAGGTGATGCAACGGCTTGGGAAGGTAAAGAGAAGTGGCCGTGACCTGCAGCAGCGTCGCGAGGTTGTCTTAGGTCAGGTCAGTGCTCTTAGACGCCTCCGCCTCTCACATCCAGTATTTCAGTCGGGTTTTCATGAGTGTTTCTTTTTTTTTATATTTTTTTCACGCTATTTTTTTTTTTACGTACGGCCTGAAGCACCTGTAGGCTTTCTCTTTAGGGGCTGTTGGTCGGCCTCATCCCGTTAGTGGCGCAGGCAGGTGTTTTTTTTATAGCGGCGCCATCTTGCTCTCTCTGTGTGTGTGTGTGTGTGTGTGTGTGTGTGTGTGTGTGTGTGTGTGTGTGAATCCGTGCATGAGTGTATACGTGTTTTATTCATGCGCGCTCTGAGCTTGAATAATTACGCAGCCGGCACATGCAGCAGCTTCAGGGGACGGTGCAAGGATTTCGCAACGCGTCTCATGGCCTGCGAGGAAGACGAGAGCGAAAAAGAAAATATAAGTAAGATAAATAGGAAAATCTTCAGTCTGGAAAGTGGCGCTCGCTAATATCTGGCTCTTGATTCGCCCCCAAAAAACTCCCCTAGCACTCCCTCACCCCGATCTCTCTTCCTACCTTCCTCTACCCCTCCTGACCCTCCAAACCTTCCTCTACCCCTCCTGATCCCCCACACCTTCCTCTACCCCCCCCTTACATCCCCACACCTTCCCCTACTCCCAGACCCCCACACCATCCTCTACCCTCCTGACCCCATTTACCTTCCTCTAGCACTGACATGGCTCCCTTTTCTTCTCTCGCAAGTCTTCTCCCCTTCCTTCTCCTTCCCCTTCACAAATATCTAACACACTTTATAATTCCTTTTCTCTCTCTCTCTCTCTCTCTCTCTCTCTCTCTCTCTCTCTCTCTCTCTCTCTCTCTCTCTCTCTCTCTCTCTCTCTCTCTCTCTCTCTCTCTCTCTCTCTCTCTCTCTCTCTCTCTCTCTCTCTCTCTCTCTCTTCCTATCTTCTACGCCTATTATAACCTCCTTCCCTATACAGCTCTTCTCCCTTTCTCCTCCTCTCCTCCTTCACCCATATCTAACACCCTTTATTTTTGACCCCTTTTATTTGCTACTCCATTCTCTTCCCTTTCTCCTACCCTTATCATAATCTTCCCTTCCCTCACGTTTTTTCACTCCCTTCTTCCTTCGTTCTCACCCATGACTATCACTCCCTTCTCCCTCACTCCTATCTCCCTCCCTCCTCATCTGCCACTCCACCTCGCTCCCTCAGCTCCTCCACTTCTCCCTTGCACTTCCTTTCCTTCTCTCCCTCCCACACTTCTGCCACTTACCTCCCCTCTTTTCTGTTTTTCCGCACACTCCCCACCCCTTTTTTATCTCCTTTACTCTGGTTTCTCCATATTCTTGCACCCTGTCTCTCCAACTCCCCCATGTGCGCCTCTTCCACCTCCTCCGTCTCCTTATCTCCACATACTCCTAACTTCCATCTATATCTTGCTTCCACTTCCCTTGTTATCCTTGTCCAAATGTTCATTGCTGTCCCATTCTCCCTGCGTCCCTTCCCCTGCTTCCCCTGCCAGCCCTTCCCTCTCTCCTTGCATTCACCCACCCATCCAATAACGCCCCGTCACCCCTTCCACAATATCTTTCACCCCTCTCCATTTCCTGTGTTCTCTTTCCTTCCTAGCCCTTTTTGTTTTTTTGTTTTTTTGTTTTTCATGTCTATCCACTTTTTTTTATCTCATCCACTTACGTTATTCCTTCATCCATTTCTTCCTCTTCCTCCTTTCCCTGTTCTCCACGCAGTTACTTCAGTCCTCTACCAGCTTTCCTCCACCCATTTATTCCTTTCCTCCACTCCTCCACTTCTTTCCTCCATTCATTTCATCCCTCCATTAATTTCTTTCCTCCTTTCCTTCATTCACTGACTTAGTATCTCCACCTACTTCCTTTCTCTCCATCCACTTATTCCTCGCCTCTACCCACTGCTTCCACATATACATTCCTTTCCTCCTTCCACTCCTTCCTTTCTTCCACCCGTCCATTTCATACCTCCATCCACTTCTTTTCTTCCATCCATCCACACATCCACTCATTTTCTCAACCCACTGACTTCCTACCTCCACCCATTTCAACCTTCCCTCCACCCTTCCACTCCTTACCTCCACCCACTCCTGCGACGGGCGAGAGGCTGGAAAATATTGGCATTGCACGGGTCGTTGCCTCGGCGTGCCTGGCTCAACGCCTTGGCACTCTCTCCCTCCCTCCCTTTCCCTCTTGCCTGGCACTCCACCTCGCTCCCCCAGTTCCTCCACTCTCTCTCTCTCTCTCCTGGCACTTACCTCCCCTCTCTTTTTTTTTTTGTACTTTAAGTTCTCTCGCCGCCTGTCCTTTCTCTCTGGTGGATAGGGGAAAGGCTGGTGATAGGACTGGTGGATAGGGGAAGGGTTACTGATGGGACTGGTGGATAGGGAAAGGGCTGGTGATGGGACTGGTGGATAGGGGAAGGGCATGTGATTATACTGGTGGATAAGGGAAGGGTTGGTGATAGGACTGGTGGATAGGGGAAGGGCTGGTGATGGGACTGGTGGATAGGGGAGATGAGAGGTATAATGAGGTCAGGTAAGGTACGAAAGTTAGAAGGCCAAGACTGAAGGCATAATATCCAGGTAACGAGGGAGGTAATGAGAGCTTAAGAGAATTTGAATGTTAGTTATGTGTGAGAAAGGCAAGATGTAATGTAAGGTACGGATGCTAGAAGACCAAGATTGAAGGTGTGATATGCAGGCAATGAGAGGAGGTAGTTAGGGCTTAAGAGAATGTATGTGTTAGTGTGTTTGTGATGCGTGAGGAGGAGTGGAAGGGGTGATTAGAGCAGGCGTGGTAATGAGGCTCAGGTGATGAAAGGTGAAGGTGTGCCGCCAGGTGTGTTGATGGGTGGGGGAAGGAAGGTGGATAAGAAGAAAACGAGGAGAAAGATCAGATAGAAAAAAATCAATGGGAAGATGAAGACAAGGAGAGGGAGGCTGAAGAGAAAGGAAGGTTAAGGAAGTATAAATAAAATGGAAGACGAAGGAAGGAAAAGAAGGGGAAGGAGAGATAAGAGAAGGAAAGGGAAGGAAATGAAGGATGGGGAGAAGGAAGGAAAGAAAACGGAAACGACTACACAAAAAAAAGATAATAACAGTATGGGACCGTAGAGAGAGAGAGAGAGTTAAGGTGATTCCCGGAAAGACCGATATTTTTGTGAAGGCAGAGCAAGGCGAATGCACGACCAGATTTTTTTCTTTTTTTTTTAGTTTATTTTTTTCCAAGGATTACTGACTTTTATTTTATTGAGAAAGCAAAATATATATATGCACTCTCGTTTAGTATCTCTCTCTCTCTCTCTCTCTCTCTCTCTCTCTCTCTCTCTCTCGTTCTGTTTCTCTTTTCGTCACCTCCTAAATATTTCTTCTTTACTCCCACAATATTTCCCTCTTCCTCCTCCTCCTCCTCCTCCTCCTCCTCCTCCTCCTCCTCCTCCTCCTCCTCCATCACCCTCCTTGGCAGTCTAAGGGAAAGGATAAATCACTTCCGGTCCCTCCCCCCAAAAAGTCAATAAAACACAGACGATAAAAGGAGGAGGAAGAGGAGGAGGAGGAGGAGGAAGGAAGTGGAGGATAGACCATGTTTTTTTAACTTCCTCTTCGTGTCTTCCTCTTTTGCGTTCTTTTCTTTCGATTACGTCTTCCTCCTCCTCCTCCTCCTCCTCCTCCTCCTCCTCCTCTTCCTCCTCTTCATACAAACCCAGTCGATAACCTCCTTCAAACTCTTGTGGTCTCGGTCATTGATCATAAGGATAAGTTAATAGAGGAGGGAGGGAGAGAGAGGAGAGGAGAGAAGAGAGGAGAGGAGAGGAGAGGAGAGGAGAGGGGAGGAGCGGAGAGGGCAGGGGAGGGGAGAGAGAAGATTGTGGGAGATGAAAGGAAAGGAGAGTAGAGTAGAGGAGACGAGAGGAAAGGAGAGGATTGGATAGAAGATGAAACGAAAGATCAACATTTGAGATAGATAGCTTAGAGAGAGAGAGAGAGAGAGAGAGAGAGAGAGAGAGAGAGAGAGAGAGAGAGAGAGAGAGAGAGAAGTAAGAATAAGACTGTGATTAATAAAGAAAAGTAAGAAGAACAAACAAGAAGGGAAGGTAGTATGTTAATTTTCATCACATCATCATCATCATCATCACACTTCATTATCATTCCCTCATTACACTCACCCCTTGTCCTGCCCTCAACATCCCTTCCTCCCCGCCTAACATCATCATCATCATCATCATCATCTCACACTCTTCCCATCACTAGCTTCCCTTCCCTGCTCTCCTCACTAACTCTCCCCTCTACTTCTTTAACTACTTTTTCACATTAACTAAAGCAACTAACTCCCACTAATCATTCCTTTCATATGTTCTCTTCATACTTTCTTCATTAATTCTCATCTCATTACTTTGTTTATTTCTTCTTTATTTCGTTATTTCAAGCACCTCCACTCCAAACCTTCTCTCCATCCACTTCTTTCCCTCCAGCTCTCTCCAGCATCCACTTCTATCCCTCTTCCATTTTTTTTATTTCTCTATTCTATCATCTCCACTACAAACCTCTCCATCCACTTCTTTCCCTCCATCTCTACTTCCAGTCCATAGCTACCACTTTTATCCACTCCAAACCTTCTCTCCATCCACTTCTTTCCCTCCATCTCTCTCCAGCATCCACTTTTATCCCTCTTCCACTCTTTCATTCCTCTATTCTATCACCTCCTATAATGTACTAGCGTATGGGTGGCTGTGTGAGCGTATGTGAGTGTGCGTGAATGAGTAATTATGTATAAACTATGTAACGTGTGTAAGTGGTTGTACTAGTGTGTGCGTGTGTATGTACGTGCATCAATGTATAGGGTGATGGTCAGACTACTTGTTTAACTGTTGGTGACGTCAGGGGCGGAAGGCGAGGCTAAGTGAGGTGGTTCGCCCGCAGAGGCAGAATGGCAGTGGCCTTCCAACCCGCGAATCGCCCTGACGTCCAGTGTGTTTGGAAGGAATAAAGGCCAACAGCATGAGAAGCTTTCATTGACTACCACACCGGTATTCTTCTTCTTTCTTCCCAGTCTCACAGCGGTACTTCTCACACTTCCCATCAGTTAGATCTCATTATTCTACGCATTTTGAACCCCATTTATGTGCGTCGCAAACTGCTAGAAACGCCGCTAGCGATTTTTGAAAAGTTATTCGGCCGTATTTTAAGACACCATCGCTTCTCACATCAACTATTTCTAAAGGTCAAAGAGGGGATCAGTCTGGTTTTCATGAGTGTTTTTTAAGGTTCATGGCACAGAAGAAGGGTCAAACTACCACCAGGGTCATAAAACTACTCCTGGAAAGGCCTGCAGCTCCTACGAAAGCCATGTCAAATATGTGAACTTGGGCGACGAAATGTTTTAAAATACGACCCATTGAGTTTTTTGCGGCCGCCTCGGGGCGTCACGGGGGGGACTGGGATACTTTGAGAAGAAAGTAGAACTTTACCGTGTCTACCTCGTGTGTAACATCACGGGAGAGAGTGTGGCAGCCTTGACAGGTGGCGCGACTCTCCTAGACTCTCCACATCAAGCATCAGACTGAGAAGAAAGTGTCCTCCTCCACCGAGCAAGTGTGACCGAGGATGGAAAAAATCGCTCCTCAGCCAGTCTGAAATTATGTGGCCTCGTCACGTAGCGCGTGGCGTACATAGAGTAATTTCTGCTCTGCGGCGCCTGACTGAGTAACCACAACGGCAAGTCAAGGACACGGGAAGCATAGCTCGCGTAGCGTCTGGTGTGCGGCGGCTTATAGTAAACAAAAGTTGCCTCCTTTCATCCTTTCTCCCTTTTGCTTCTTTCCCATTTTTTTCTATTTTTTATGCCTTTCTGCTCTTCTTCTACTTTTCTAAGTCTGGCGAGCCCAAGATGGTGACCAAGACCGTGCTGGCAATCGTGTGTGCCGTAGCCACCGGCGTCCTCCTGCTTACCGTGGCGCATCTGAAGAACATCCACCACGATGCTGAGGCACTGGTACAGAGCTGGGAGACCGACGGTCCCCAAACCACGGCGTTGGGGCGACTCCGAGCTCTGGCGGCCGCGCTCACTTGGCTGGGGCCGCTGAGGCCTGCCGCACCACGGGACCCCCTGAAAGAGTGCGGGCTGCCCCCGGCCGGTTATGCCTGGTGGACCACGAGGAGGCGTCACGCCTGCCTCCAGGAGCACATGGCCGAGGCCAGAGCCGAACAAAGCCTCTTTGAGAAGAAGCTTCTGGCCATCATCATGATAACTGTGAATCTCCTGGCCTTCATCGTCTTCCTCCTCGCCAAGGTGCAGCAGAACGTTCCCGAAATTTCTCTGTCCCGGGGAGTTCTCTTAAGATGCGCCAGACTACTTGCGAGCGGCAGCTGAGCAAGTCCTTGAAGCACACCCCTCGCATCTGGCGGCTGAAAGACGCCATGAGGGCCGCTCTCTCCCGGCGGCGGCGCAAGAAGGCAGGGAAGAAGGTCAGTTACGACTCTTTGGACTGGTGGCGGGAAGATGACGATGGGCGCGGCAAGCTGGTGATCCAGCCAAAGGAACGCATCGGGGAAAAGTTCCGCCCTTACCCGTACCCCAAGCCGCCCGGCCCCCTAAAACTCCCAACTCCCATCGATGACCTTCCCATCCCGCACCATGGCTGCCAGTGTGCCTGCGCTGCCAAGTCACAGTGGAGGGTGGTGTTGCTTGCGGCGATTCTGCTCCTCCAGCTGTATCTATGTTTTCGTTGAGGAGCCGCAGGTTTAGGACAACACCACCCGTGACACACCACAGAAGACAACACACGACACACACCTCCCCTTCCCTCTCCCCAGGAAGGGAAGGCTTTCGACGACCACACCACACCACAGAACACACAGAACACAACACACGACACACACCTCCCCTTCCCTCTCCCCAGGAAGGGAAGGCTTTCAGCGACTACACCACACCATGGAACACACAGAACACAACATACAACACACGCCTCCCCTTCCCTCTCCCCAGGAAGGGAAGGCTTTCAACGACTACACCACATCATGGAACACACAGAACACAACACACGACACACACTTCCCCTTCCCTCTCCCCAGGAAGGGAAGGCTTTCAACGACCACACCACACCACGCAACACACAGAACACAACACACGACACACACCTCCCCTTCCCTCTCCCCAGGAAGAGAAGGCTTTCAACGACCATACCACACCACGCAACACACAAAACACAACACACGACACACACCTCCCCTTCCCTCTCCCCAGGAAGAGAAGGTTTTCAAATACAAGACAACACCACGGAACAGAACAAAACAAACCACACACCACACCACACAACAAACAACACAAGACACAGGACATGACACAACACAAGACACAGGACATGACACAAGACTCAAGACAAGACAAAAAGAAGATGAACATAAAAGAAGAAGTAGAACAAGAAAGAAGAAGAACAAGAAAGAAGAACAAGAAAGAAGAAGAACAAGAACAAGAAAGAAGAACAAGAACAAGAAAGAAGAACAAGAACAAGAAAGAAGAACAAGAACAAGAAAGAAGAACAAGAACAAGAAAGAAGAACAAGAACAAGAAAGAAGAACGCTAACAGTATTATCATATTTACGTATAAATGCTTATATATCGCGCTTTTCAACTTGAAATATAACTTTGCGAGTAGAGGAAGCCCATTTCTTTATAAAATGATGAGATGTACACCCTTTGAGAGGTATATGATAAGTGTGGGCGGTATGGCAACACCCGGCCGGGGGATTGCCAGACCTCCCTCCTCCTTCATCTTCCTACCTCCTCATCCATTCATCCATCCATCTCAAGATTTGTCCCTCCGTGGAAGGACCATGGACCTTTGTCGGGTGACAGCTAGCCCATGAGTTGGGCTGCAGATATGGCAAGACAGTCTTATTTTTCCCTCGTTCCTTCCTTCCGTCCTTCATTCTGTCTGCCTCGATATCTGTCCCATATTTCTATTTGCTTTCATCCTGCCTCAATCTCCTCCGTATCTTCTTTTTCTTCTTCTTAAGCATGTTCGTAGGTAACAAGACATCGAACGGCAAAGTTACCTTGACGTAAGTGTGCAGCAAACAACGAAATAATTTAATTCGTAGATTACGATTTAGTACAGTTTGCCTTAAAAGGAAGAAAAATGGGAAAAGATAATGGGTTTCTTGAACCAGCAGCTGGAGGGGGCTCCTTAGAATTGGCTGACTGTTCTGTAAACGTGCTTGCGATTCGCTGCAAGGCCAATGACGTCATCAACCAATCAGCGGCTTCGCTGACTTCGCGCGCCTCTAACTACCTTGTAAGGTTTGCTTCGTGAATCTGACGCTAACGTCGGTAGCTAAATCAATAGTGCGTAGTTATGTTAGTTCGCAGTTATTGAGTATGTTTGTGAATTCGGGCCCAACAGTGTTAGTTAGGGATGGGCAAGTACCGTTAATTTGAGTACCGGTAGTACCGGTACCGAAAACTCAGGTACCGTTAGTACCGGTACCGGTACCGGTACCCGAAGGAGTATTTTTTTATCTTAATGACTTCTGATGAAATTCACAAATATATTTCCTGTAAATAAAACTCTCTCTCTCTCTCTCTCTCTCTCTCTCTCTCTCTCTCTCTCTCTCTCTCTGAATGAAGTGAATATTTATTTTTTCGATAAAAAAATAGCATGTATAGTTATTATGGATGTACTCGATCGTAGTCTAATGACAATAACAATATTTATTAGCAACCTAAAAAAAAATCGGACATGAAGAATCATCAATAAATCCAATAAACAAATCCGAGCAGTCTGGTACCGGTGCCGAGCAATCTGAGCAATCATGAGGATGTCACGCTCTCCCTCCCAGCCTCCTACATTGCGCCCCGAGGCGGCCGCGAAAAACTCGCTAACTTTTAAAAAATCGCTAGTGGCGTTACTAGCAGTTTGCGACGCACATAACTGGGGTTCAAAATGCGTAGAATAATGAGACCTGACCAACAAGAAGTGTGAGGAGTACCGCTGTGGAACTGGGAAGAAAGTAGAACTTAACCACCACACCTCCACTCCAAACCTTCTCTCCACTCCCTTCCCTCCATCTCTCCCTCCACTCCATAGCTTCCACTTTTATCCACTCCAAACCTTCTCTCCACTCCCTTCCCTCCATCTCTCCCTCCACTCCATAGCTTCCACTTTTATCCACTCCAAACCTTCTCTCCACTCCCTTCCCTCCATCTCTCCCTCCACTCCATAGCTTCCACTTTTATCCACTCCAAACCTTCTCTCCACTCCCTTCCCTCCATCTCTCCCTCCACTCCATAGCTTCCACTTTTATCCACTCCAAACCTTCTCTCCACTCCTTTCCCTCCATCTCTCCCTCAACACCAAAGCTTCCACTTTATCCACTCCAAACCTTCTCTCTCTATCTCTCTCTCTCTCTCTCTCTCGTTCTGTTTCTCTTTTCGTCACCTCCTAAATATTTCTTCTTTACTCCCACAATATTTCCCTCCTCCTCCTCCTCCTCCTCCTCCTCCTCCTCCTCCTCCTCCTCCTCCTCCTCCTCCTCCTCCATCACCCTCCTTGGCAGTCTAAGGGAAAGGATAAATCACTTCCGGTCCCTCCCCCCAAAAGTCAATAAAACACAGACGATAAAAGGAGGAGGAAGAGGAGGAGGAGGAGGAGGAAGGAAGGAGGATAGAGGATGAACAGAAAGATCAACATTTGAGAGGAGAGAGAGAGAGAGAGAGAGAGAGAGAGAGAGAGAGAGAGAGAGAGAGAGAGAGAGAGAGAGAGAGAGAGAGAGAGAGAGAGAGAGAGAAGTAAGAATAAGATTGTGATTAATAAAGAAAAGTAAGAAGAACAAACAAGAAGGGAAGGTAGTATGTTAATTTTCATCACATCATCATCATCATCATCACACTTCATTATCATTCCTTCATCACACTCACCCCTTGTCCTGCCCTCAACATCCCTTCCTCCCCGCCTAACATCATCATCATCATCATCATCATCTCACACTCTTCCCATCACTAGCTTCCCTTCCCTGCTCTCCTCACTAACTCTCCCCTCTACTTCTTTAACTACTTTTTCACATTAACTAAAGCAACTAACTCCCACTAATCATTCCTTTCATATGTTCTCTTCATGCTTTCTTCATTAACTCTCATCTCATTACTTTGTTTATTTCTTCTTTATTTCGTTATTTCAAGCACCTCCACTCCAAACCTTCTCTCCATCCACTTCTTTCCCTTCATCTCTCTCCAGCATCCACTTCTATCCCTCTTCCATTTTTTTCATTCCTCTGTTCTTTCACCTCCACTACAAACCTCTCCATCCACTTCTTTCCCTCCATCTCTTCTTCCAGTCCATAGCTTCCACTTTTATCCACTCCAAACCTTCTCTCCATCCACTTCTTTCCCTCCATCTCTCTCCAGCATCCACTTTTATCCCTCTTCCACTCTTTCATTCCTCTATTCTATCACCTCCTATAATGTACTAGCGTATGGGTGGCTGTGTGAGCGTATGTGAGTGTGCGTGAATGAGTAATTATGTATAAACTATGTAACGTGTGTAAGTGGTTGTACTAGTGTGTGCGTGTGTATGTACGTGCATCAATGTATAGGGTGATGGTCAGACTACTTGTTTAACTGTTGGTGACGTCAGGGGCGGAAGGCGAGGCTAAGTGAGGTGGTTCGCCCGCAGAGGCAGAATGGCAGTGGCCTTCCAACCCGCGAATCGCCCTGACGTCCAGTGTGTTTGGAAGGAATAAAGGCCAACAGTGTAACGGGCTTGTCGGGGGGCGTTTAAAGGGTGTTGATTAAGACTTCAGCTTCCTTAAGGCGAATTATATTCGTAGCCTTTATGTACAAGAAGCGACGTTGCGAGAGCGACTGTCGTTGTGTGTCAGTCGGACTCTCGTGAAGGAGTGGCGAGTTACAGGTTGGAAAATAATTGTTACAATTGGTCACGTATGTCAAGGTGACCTCCACGCACCATCGGAGTGCGAAGTATACAAAACTGAGACGGTAAACACTGACGGACGACATTCCTATAAGGTGGCGTGATCTATCTGTCGTGGGTTTTTCCATTGACAATTGTATGCCTAATTCGTGGTGATATTAAATAATAATAATACATTGATATCCTACTATAACACTAGCATGAGAAGCTTTCATTGACTACCACACCGGTATTCTTCTTCTTTCTTCCCAGTCTCACAGCAGTACTTCTCACACTTCCCATCAGTTAGATCTCATTATTCTACGCATTTTGAACCCCATTTATGTGCGTCGCAAACTGCTAGAAACGCCACTAGCGATTTTTGAAAAGTTATTCGGCCGTATTTTAAGACACCATCGCTTCTCACATCAACTATTTCTAAAGGTCAAAGAGGGGATCAGTCTGGTTTTCATGAGTGTTTTTTAAGGTTCATGGCACAGAAGAAGGGTCAAACTACCACCAGGGTCATAAAACTACTCCGGGAAAGGCCTGCAGCTCCTACG
Source organism: Eriocheir sinensis (assembly GCF_024679095.1). Lineage (NCBI taxonomy): Eukaryota > Metazoa > Arthropoda > Malacostraca > Decapoda > Varunidae > Eriocheir > Eriocheir sinensis. The sequence continues at coordinate 13,612,283 of NC_066525.1, forward strand.
AAAGCCATGTCAAATATGTGAACTTGGGCGACGAAATGTTTTAAAATACGACCCATTGAGTTTTTTGCGGCCGCCTCGGGGCGTCACGGGGGGGACTGGGATACTTTGAGAAGAAAGTAGAACTTTACCGTGTCTACCTCGTGTGTAACATCACGGGAGAGAGTGTGGCAGCCTTGACAGGTGGCGCGACTCTCCTAGACTCTCCACATCAAGCATCAGACTGAGAAGAAAGTGTCCTCCTCCACCGAGCAAGTGTGACCGAGGATGGAAAAAATCGCTCCTCAGCCAGTCTGAAATTATGTGGCCTCGTCACGTAGCGCGTGGCGTACATAGAGTAACTTCTGCTCTGCGGCGCCTGACTGAGTAACCACAACGGCAAGTCAAGGACACGGGAAGCATAGCTCGCGTAGCGTCTGGTGTGCGGCGGCTTATAGTAAACAAAAGTTGCCTCCTTTCATCCTTTCTCCCTTTTGCTTCTTTCCCATTTTTTTTCTATTTTGTATGCCTTTCTGCTCTTCTTCTACTTTTCTAAGTCTGGCGAGCCCAAGATGGTGACCAAGACCGTGCTGGCAATCGTGTGTGCCGTAGCCACCGGCGTCCTCCTCTTTACCGTGGCGCATCTGAAGAACATCCACCACGATGCTGAGGCACTGGTACAGAGCTGGGAGACCGACGGTCCCCAAACCACGGCGTTGGGGCGACTCCGAGCTCTGGCGGCCGCGCTCACTTGGCTGGGGCCGCTGAGGCCTGCCGCACCACGGGACCCCCTGAAAGAGTGCGGGCTGCCCCCGGCCGGTTATGCCTGGTGGACCACGAGGAGGCGTCACGCCTGCCTCCAGGAGCACATGGCCGAGGCCAGAGCCGAACAAAGCCTCTTTGAGAAGAAGCTTCTGGCCATCATCATGATAACTGTGAATCTCCTGGCCTTCATCGTCTTCCTCCTCGCCAAGGTGCAGCAGAACGTTCCCGAAATTTCTCTGTCCCGGGGAGTTCTCTTAAGATGCGCCAGACTACTTGCGAAGGAGCGGCAGCCGCTGAGCAAGTCCTTGAAGCACACCCCTCGCATCTGGCGGCTGAAAGACGCCATGAGGGCCGCTCTCTCCCGGCGGCGGCGCAAGAAGGCAGGGAAGAAGGTCAGTTACGACTCTTTGGACTGGTGGCGGGAAGATGACGATGGGCGCGGCAAGCTGGTGATCCAGCCAAAGGAACGCATCGGGGAAAAGTTCCGCCCTTACCCGTACCCCAAGCCGCCCGGCCCCCTAAAACTCCCAACTCCCATCGATGACCTTCCCATCCCGCACCATGGCTGCCAGTGTGCCTGCGCTGCCAAGTCACAGTGGAGGGTGGTGTTGCTTGCGGCGATTCTGCTCCTCCAGCTGTATCTATGTTTTCGTTGAGGAGCCGCAGGTTTAGGACAACACCACCCGTGACACACCACAGAAGACAACACACGACACACACCTCCCCTTCCCTCTCCCCAGGAAGGGAAGGCTTTCGACGACCACACCACACCACAGAACACACAGAACACAACACACGACACACACCTCCCCTTCCCTCTCCCCAGGAAGGGAAGGCTTTCAGCGACTACACCACACCATGGAACACACAGAACACAACATACAACACACGCCTCCCCTTCCCTCTCCCCAGGAAGGGAAGGCTTTCAACGACTACACCACATCATGGAACACACAGAACACAACACACGACACACACTTCCCCTTCCCTCTCCCCAGGAAGGGAAGGCTTTCAACGACCACACCACACCACGCAACACACAGAACACAACACACGGCACACACCTCCCCTTCCCTCTCCCCAGGAAGAGAAGGCTTTCAACGACCATACCACACCACGCAACACACAAAACACAACACACGACACACACCTCCCCTTCCCTCTCCCCAGGAAGAGGAGGTTTTCAAATACAAGACAACACCACGGAACAGAACAAAACAAACCACACACCACACCACACAACAAACAACACAAGACACAGGACATGACACAACACAAGACACAGGACATGACACAAGACTCAAGACAAGACAAAAAGAAGATGAACATAAAAGAAGAAGTAGAACAAGAAAGAAGAAGAACAAGAAAGAAGAAGAAGAACAAGAAAGAAGAAGAACAAGAAAGAAGAACAAGAACAAGAAAGAAGAAGAACAAGAACAAGAAAGAAGAAGAAGAACAAGAACAAGAAAGAAGAAGAACAAGAACAAGAAAGAAGAACAAGAACAAGAAAGAAGAACAAGAACAAGAAAGAAGAACAAGGACAAGAAAGAAGAACAAGAACAAGAAAGAAGAACACTAACAGTATTATCATATTTACGCTTTTCAACTTGAAATATAACTTTGCGAGTAGAGGAAGCCCATTTCTTTATAAAATGATGAGATATACCCTTTGAGAGGTATACGATAAGTGTGGGCGGTATGGCAACACCCGGCCGGGGGATTGCCAGACCTCCCTCCTCCTTCATCTTCCTACCTCCTCATCCATTCATCCATCCATCTCTAGATTTGTCCCTCCGTGGAGGGACCATGGACCTTTGTCGGCTAGCCCATGAGTTGGGCTGCAGATATGGCAAGACAGTCTTATTTTTCCCTCGTTCCTTCCTTCCGTCCTTCATTCTGTCTGCCTCGATATCTGTCCCATATTTCTATTTGCTTTCATCCTGCCTCAATCTCCTCCGTATCTTCTTTTTCTTCTTCTTAAGCATGTTCGTAGGTAACAAGACATCGAACGGCAAAGTTACCTTGACGTAAGTGTGCAGCAAACAACGAAATAATTTAATTCGTAGATTACGATTTAGTACAGTTTGCCTTAAAAGGAAGAAAAATGGGAAAAGATAATGGGTTTCTTGAACCAGCAGCTGGAGGGGGCTCCTTAGGATTGGCTGACTGTTCTGTAAACGTGCTTGCGATTCGCTGCAAGGCCAATGACGTCATCAACCAATCAGCGGCCTCGCTGACTTCGCGCGCCTCTAACTACCTTGTAAGGTTTGCTTCGTGAATCTGACGCTAACGTCGGTAGCTAAATCAATAGTGCGTAGTTATGTTAGTTCGCAGTTATTGAGTATGTTTGTGAATTCGGGCCCAACAGTGTTAGTTAGGGATGGGCAAGTACCGTTAATTTGAGTACCGGTAGTACCGGTACCGAAAACTCAGGTACCGTTAGTACCGGTACCGGTACCGGTACCCGAAGGAGTATTTTTTTATCTTAATGACTTCTGATGAAATTCCCAAATAAATTTCCTGTAAAGAAAACTCTCTCTCTCTCTCTCTCTCTCTCTCTCTCTCTCTGAATGAAGTGAATATTTATTTTTTCGATAAAAAAAATAGTATGTATAGTTATTATGGATGTACTCGATCATAGTCTAATAACAATAACAATATTTATTAGCAACCTAAAAAAAAATCGGACATGAAGAATCATCAATAAATCCAATAAACAAATCCGAGCAGTCTGGTACCGGTGCCGAGCAATCTGAGCAATCATGAGGATGTCACGCTCTCCCTCCCAGCCTCCTACATTGCGCCCCGAGGCGGCCGCGAAAAACTCGCTAACTTTTAAAAAATCGCTAGTGGCGTTACTAGCAGTTTGCGACGCACATAAATGGGGTTCAAAATGCGTAGAATAATGAGACCTGACCAACAAGAAGTGTGAGGAGTACCGCTGTGAGACTGGGAAGAAAGTAGAACTAAACCACCACACCACTCCAAACCTTCTCTCCACTCCCTTTCCTCCATCTCTCCCTCCACTCCATAGCTTCCACTTTTATCCACTCCAAACCTTCTCTCCACTCCTTTCCCTCCATCTCTCTCTCTCTCTCTCTCTCTCTCTCTCTCTCTCTCTCTCTCTCTCTCTCTCTCTCTCTCTCCAGTCCGTAGCTTCCACTTTTATCAACTCCAAACCTTTTCTTCACTCCCTTTCCTCCATCTCTCCATTCCGTAGCTTCCACTTTCATCCCGCTCGTTGCTCCGCCTCCCCCTCGCCTTCCTTTCGTCTTCCACCTCGCCGCCTGCACTCCACCGCCCACTCACGCCGCGAAGGTACGATTTCGGCGCCACAAACTGTCTTTCATGGCGGCCTTGTCCCCTCTCTCTCTCTCTCTCTCTCTCTCTCCGATATTCCACTTTCTCTTTCTCCCAAGCTCCACTTTCAGACTCTTTAGCTTGAACGTTTCTGAAGCATCATTTTTTTTTCCTTTCGTTTTTCCTCCTCCTCCTCCTCCTCCTCCTCCTTTTCTTCTTCCTTCTGCGCATGCTACTTCTCCTTCTCCTCCGTCTCATCGTCTTCCTTCTCTCTTCTTCCTTCTACCTCTTTTATTTTTCCTACCACTAATTCTTCTTCCCAAGTTCTCATACACCTTATACTTCTCCTTTTCTTCCTAGTCATCGCCCTTCTTGTTCTCCTCCTCTTCTCCTATTTCTCCTTCTCTTTTTCCTACTACTTCTCCTTCTCATATTCCTCATACTTCTCCTCTCCCTCGTCCTCGCCCTACTCCTCCTCCTCCTCTTTTTATTCGTGACGCCAGAGGGAGGGGGTCGGGGGGAGGCAAAAGCCCTCACCACGGCCGATCGCAAAGCCACCCAAAAGGCCTTAACCAGATTATTTAATGGTTCGAAAAGTGGCAAATGTCTCCCAGCCTCGACACGCGTAAAGTCATTCGCTCGGGGCCCGCAAACAGTGAAGCTTCCTCCAGCATGCGTAGGACACCTCTGGCTGCAGCTCGTACGTTAGGAAACCGGGTCTTCTATCGTTATATTCAACTCTATTTTTTTATAGGAGCAGTGATTAGCGTTTTTTTTTTTATTCCTTCATTATTTGCCCTTGAGCTTCTTTCTTACTGTAAAATAATCACATCGCGTCGCTCGAAGGTTTACAGCGACGCGTCACAAAACGGATACCACCGTCGAGGTCACAGCTGACTCGTGGTACTCAGCTTCTTAACAATGGGAGAGTCCACAATGAGGACACATGATACAGGTCTTCAAGTGACTCAAACGTCACTTGAACAAACATCCTGCTGAGGTGTAATTCTAGTTAATTTAAAGCTGATCATCTATTGCCTATCACATCGTTGCGTCATGGGGTATTTGGACATTCCCGAACCTACGTACAGCAAGTCCTTTGATCTGCCCTACAGGTGAGTGACGCTCCTGACGCATACATTACATCACCAAAGCAGGCAGCCTCGTTGTAAGTCAGCAGGCTTCCTGTTGCTCTTCCATGTTTCCTACTCCTGTTCCTCTTCCTCCTCCTCCTCTTTCTCCTCATTCTCTTGTTTTCTTTTATATCTTCTTCTTCTTCTTCTTCTTCTTCTTCTTCTTCTTCTTCTTCCTTTTCTTCTTCCTCTTCTTCTTCTTCTTCTTTTTCTTCTTCTTCTTCTTTTTCTTCTTCTTCTTCCGCCTGGGTAAAATCAACCTGTCTTCCTTTGACCCATTATTATTATTATTATTATTATTATTATTATTATTATTATTATTATTATTATTATTATTATTATTATTATTATTATTATTATTATTATTAGTAGTAGTAGTAGTAGTAGTAGTAGTAGAAGTAATTAGTAGTGTATCTTTAAGGGAATAGTTCGATAAGTTCAGAGGATCGTTACTAATGACAGATTTTCTTTTCCAGGTATGTACCGCCACGCAGGTGTGACTGAACGCTACAGCAGGTGGACGGCAGGTAACTCTTATGCTTACCTGGACGAGAGAGAGAGAGAGAGAGAGAGAGAGAGAGAGAGAGAGAGAGAGAGAGAGAGAGAGAGAGAGAGAGAGAGAGAGAGAGAGAGAGAGAGAGAGTTGGACTGTAATTTGATTTCTGTCTCCTCATTAAGTTTTACGCCGTATTAGTAATGTAAAGAAAGTTTTGGTTTCCTTCCTCTTTTTCCTTCTCCTCCTCCTCCTCTTCCTCCTCCTCCTCCTCCTCCTCCTCTTCCTCCTCCTCCGTCCGTATTTGTTTCGTGACGCCGGCCTCCACTTAGTAAGGTTGTCTCGGCGCGTTCTGCTAAGCTGTTGAACGAAGTGGTTGTTGATGACGCCAAAAAACTACGTGCGAGGTGGGGCAGCGATGTCCCTTGATCAGCTCAACAACAGTAATAACGCGGCACACAGGAAGGTCCGGCGCCGAAGACGTGATCACCAGACGAACCACTGAATATCGAAGCGTCGGGAACCAGAGTCATTTCTGTCTTATACATGAACTCGCGAAGCTTGAGACCCAAACTTGAAGAATTTAGTGCTTCATTTGCAGCGGGAAGCCGGACGTGGCAGTCATTACCGAAACTTGGGCCAACCAACTAATTAAAAAAAAAAAAGAGGGGGGATGTACAATACAGACATAGGCATAATTTTTCTCAAAGAGTCATCCGCCATTGGAACAAGCTTCTATAAGTATTAAGTACAAAAACAATCAACTTGTTTTAAAATCGAATTGGATATCACTTTATTGCAACGGAAGTGAGTCGAACGTTCTCGTGCGTGTGTACAATGAATGCTTTAATTTGTTCTGCAGGAAATTGAATTGTCTTAGGAATAGATCAAGCCCCTAAAGCAGGAAGCCTCGTTATGAGCCAAGAGGATTTCTGTCGCCTGATCTTCCGTGTACCCATGTTTTCTCTCCCTCCCAGCGCGCACTACGCCTTCCTGTTTTCCATCACATTTTCATCCTCGTCTTCACAATTCCTGTTGCTTTCATCACATTATCTCTCTCTCTCTCTCTCTCTCTCTCTCTCTCTCTCTCTCTCTCTCTCTCTCTCTCTCTCTCTCTCTCTCTCTCTCTCACACACAACAACAAATTTCATTATTATCATTAACTTTCCCAAACTTTTAATGAACCAGAAGGAACCAACCTAGCAACCGGGGCCGTAAATTGACTCCGGCCTGAAGTAGAGGGAGGGAGCCAGACAGGTCGGGAGAGGGAGGGGCGAAGGGGGAAGAGTGGGAGTGTGAGGGACGGGACGAGAGGACAAGATGAACGAGGCCTGGTTATGGGCAAGGCTGTGAAGAGCATAAGGGGAAGGGGGAGAAGGGGGATGATGAACGTATATTAGTGGTTTGAGAAGGTAAAGGTTAAGAAATTGATATAGTGTCGGGAATTGAGGAGTTAGAAGTGATAAATATAGTGATGTGTGTTGAAGATGTTACAGAAGAGGTTGTATGAGTGTAATTTTAATAGGGGTTAGTTAGAAGACTGGAAAAGGAAGTTGAAGAAGATGGAGAAGACGAGGAAGAAGGAGTATTTGATGTTGTCGGAGTGAAGAGGAGATAAGATTATTGCTGGAGTTAAATTAGTTAGACGAGATACAAATGAGTTTAATTATAATAGCGTTTAGTTAGAAGACTGGGAAAGGAAGTTAAAGAAGCCAGAGAAGAAGAGGAGGAAGAAGAACAGGTATTTGCTGTAGTCGAAGTGAATGAAAGGGGTCTGTAAGTTTGAAGAAGGGGTGGAAGGGAGCTAGTTTGAAGGGGGTGTACAAATGGGGAGCTTTGATGGGGGAAGAAAAGAATGGGAAGGGAAGTTGAAGGGTAAAGTGAAGGGGCATTAGGGGGAGCTTGGATGACACTGAGAGGGTTTATGAGAGAGAGAGAGAGAGAGAGAGAGAGAGAGAGAGAGAGAGAGAGAGAGAGAGAGTATTAAAAAAAAAACTAGGTGAAAATTTATACTTTTAAGGGGGAAGCTGATTTGTGGAAGGGGTTTGGTAAGGTGTAAGAAAAATGGTTGCATGAGGTGACTAATTGAGGGAGGGAAAAGGGACGGTGAAAATAATGAGTGTACTTGAGAAAGATAAAGAAGGAGAGAAAGAAAGGGGAGAGTGAAAATAACAGGCGTGAGTGAGCGAGAGAGAGAGAGAGAGAGAGAGAGAGAGAGAGAGAGAGAGAGAGAGAGAGAGAGAGAGAAGGGTGAGTAGAAGAGTAAGAAAAGGAGAGGGAAAATAATTGAGAAAGAGAAAGGAATGTGTGGAATGAGAAGAGGTATGAAGAGAAAAGAAAAGGAGGAAGGAGGGATGTGTAAGAAGAGTAAAAAAAATAAAGAGGGAAGAAGAAGAAGCATTTGAGAGAGACGGAGCAACATAATGTTAAGTGGAAGGCACACAATTAAAGGATGAAGATGATGATGATAATGATAATGATGACTTGAGGTAAAGGTGACAGGGAGGAGAAGATAACCTGAGGAAGAGGAAAGGCAAGAAAGATAGAAAGAATAAAAAAGGGAAAAAGGAGGAGGAGGAATAAGGAGAAAAAACATGAAATTGAAAACAGGAAAAAAATATAAGAGGGAAACTACAAAATAGGAAAATAAAAGAGAAAAAATGAAGAGAGGAGAAAATCATAACACGAGAAAGTAGTACAAAATAAAAGCAAGAAAAACACAAACAGGAGGAGGGTAAAGAAGGAAGAGGAAGCAGAGGAAAAGGGAGGAATAAATGGAAAAGGAGGAAGCAAAAAAACAGGAGGAGGAAACTGGTATATAAAATGTGGGTAAAAGGTTGGAATGGGTAAGAGAGGGGAGGGGAAGGGAGGGAAAGGGAGGGGGTTTAATTACGAGACTTGGGGAAGGGGGGATGAGGGGTAAGGGGTGAGGGGGTACCAGGTAGGGGCTTAATTAGATTCCACAATTGCCGGGTAAAAGGTGGAGGCAGGTGAAGTAGGTGAGAGCTTGTGAATATTGAATGAGAAAGACCTACCTGCTTTGCGTTTACTCTCTCTCTCTCTCTCGTCATTACTTTTTTTCTATGTAATGTACGGCTATTTCCACTCCCTCATCCATTTCTTGCTACCCTCTTCTCCCTCCTTTCCTCTACCCCGTTTCCTCTTTCTCCCTTCCTCTAACTCTCCCTCCTTCCTTCCCTTCGTCTTCCTCCACTCTCTTCTCCATTTATTGCTACCCTCTTCTTTCTCACTCCTTCCCTCTTCCTCTCTTTTCCTCTCGCTCTCTCCCTCCACTCTCCACCATTTATTGCTACCCTTTTCTTTCTCCCTCCCTCCCTCCCTCCCTCATAATGTACTCTCCGCCCACACCATAATTTTCACTCTCCATAATATGCTTTCCAACACCGGTCTAGTTTCCGCGCCACCCCTTTCCTCCCTTTACTTTTTGCTACCTGGTATTATTCCCTTCACACCTGTTATGCCTCCCCTTTACCTTTATCTTTGCCTTCCTTTCCCCATCCTTTTTCCACTTACACAGCCCTCCCTTACTCTTCTTCTTTTTCCGTTCTTATTTTCTTTTCTTCTTCTCAGTTATAACATGTTCCTCTTTTCATTTCCTTTTATATTTTTGGTTTGATTTCTTTCGTCATTTTTTTGTCTAATTTCCTTCCTGTTCACTAATTCCTTTTTTTTTTCCTGTTCCTCTTACTCCATATTCGTCTTTTTTCTTCTTTTCCTTTTAAATGTACATTGTCACCTTCCCTCTTGCTCCATCACGTGTCTATTGTTTTTTTCCTTCTTTCTCTTTGTTTTCTTTATTTTTATTTTCTTACTCCATATTCGTCTTTTTCTTCTTTTCCTTTTTTTTTTCTTATTCTTGCTCCATCACGTGTTTATTGTTCATCTCTTCTCGTTTTTTCCCTTTTTTTCTTATTCTTACTCTTGTTTTTGTTCATCTTTTCTCGCCTTTTCCTTTTTTTTCTTATTCTTTTGTTTTTGTTCATCTCTTCTCGTTTTTTCCTTTTTTTTCTTTTTCTTTTGTTTTTGTTCATCTTCTCGTTTTTTCCTTTTTTTTCTTATTCTTTTGTTTTTGTTCATCTCTTCTCGTTTTTTTCCTTTTTTTTCTTATTCTTTTGTTTTTGTTTATCTCTTCTCGTTTTTTCCTTTTTTTCTTATTCTTTTGTTTTTGTTCATCTCTTCTCGTTTTTTCCTTTTTTTTCTTATTCTTTTGTTTTTGTTCATTTCTTCTCGTTTTTTCCTTTTTTTTCTTATTCTTTTTAAAAATAAAGAGAACAAAGAGAAAGAAGGAAAAAAACAATAGACACGTGATGGAGCAAGAGGGAAGGTGACAATGTACATTTAAAAGGAAAAGAAGAAAAAAGACGAATATGGAGTAAGAGGAACAGGAAAAAAAAGGAATTATCGAACAGGTAGAAAATTAGGCAAAAAAAAATACGAAAGAAATAATACCAAAAAATATAAAAGGAAATGAAAAGAGGAACATGTTATAACTGAGAAGGAGAAGAAAAAAACGAATATGGGGTAAGAGGAACAGGAAAAAAAAGGAATTAGTGAACAGGTAGAAAATTAGGCAAAAAAAATGACGAAAGAAATTAAACCAAAAATATAAAAGGAAATGAAAAGAGGAACATGTTATAACTGAGAAGAAGAAAAGAAAATAAGAAAGGAAAAAGAAGAAGAGTAAGGGAGGGCTGTGTAAGTGGAAAAAGGATGGGGAAAGGAAGGCAAAGATCTCATCTTTTCTCGTTTTTCCTTTTTTTTTCTTATTCTTTTGTTTTTGTTCATCTCTTCTCGTTTTTTCCTTTTTTTTCTTATTCTTTTGTTTTTGTTCATCTCTTCTCGTTTTTCATCTTTTTACTTTTTCATCATCTTCCTTTTAGTGTTTCTTGTCCTCTCCTTCGTTCTTTTTTGCTCTTTCTCTTATCTTTTTCTCTTCTTGTTCTTGCTCTTCCTTGTTCTTTTCTTCTTGTTTTTGTTCATATTTTTCTTCTTTCTTCTTCCTCCTCCTCCTCCTCCTTTTTCTCCTCCGCCACGCCCACAAACTTGACCTCCCTCGCTCACCTCCACTTCCTCTCTCTCACCTCCCACTCATCACCACTTCCAGCCCTCACCTCCTCCACCTTCACGTTTGCTTCTCCACCTTCTCTCTCTCTCTCTCTCTCTCTCTCTCTCTCTATCTCTATCTCTATCTATCTATATCTATTTACCACCTTAACCACCCTTCCATTTTCACCTTCACCTTTTCCCCCCTTTTTTTTTCTTTCCCTTTTTCACTTTGGCACAGTCTTCTTGTTCTTTTTCTTTGTTGCTCTTCTTCTCCGTTCACTTTTTTTTCTCTTCTTCCTCTTCTTTTTTTCTTTTTCCTTCTCCGTCACTACTCCACTTACACTTTCCCACCCTCCTCCTCCTCCTCCATGCCTCCTCCATCACCACATTTCCTATCCCTCCCATCTCCTCAGACATACTTAGCTCTCACCTTCATTTGCACCATCACTCCTCCTCCTCCTCCTCCTCCTCCTCTAAGCCGGTTCACATCCTGCTGCATGACGTAAGCAAAAGACAGGTGTTGCCCCCTCCCCTCCCCCCTAGCCCACACCTGTTTACCCCCACACACCTTTCACCCCCCTCTCCTCATTATGCTACCCCCCTCACCCCTCTCCCTATCCCCTGTATCCCCACTATCACCCCTTCCACCTTTGTTATCCTCACCCCACGGAATGCCTCTGTCACCCCCCTCCTCTCCACCCCTTCTTTACCCCACCTATTTACTCCTCCACATAGCACATCATTACCACCTCATCCATACCCAAAGCAATGACTCCACACCTCCCTTCCTCCCACTTCCTATTTACTCTTCTTCCTCCACATCTCACGCCACTACCCAAAGCAATGACTCCACCCCACAACCTCCCACTCCTTATACCTCCCACCACCACCAATACTATCCCTCACCCTCTCACACTAACCTCTCCCCACTAGCATACCCACTCTCTACTCATCGCCTCTTCCGTACATCCCACCATGGCTTGACGGGATAAAGGTCGGGGTGAGGTAAGGTATGCTGTGTGTGCTGGAGGTGAAGGGGAGAGGAAGGCGAGCGTTGGTGTGCGTTGGAGGTGTGCGTGGGAGCAGAGGTGCGGGTGTGTGGGTGTGCTGGAGGTGGGTGTTGGTAAGTGACTTGTTTTCTAGTGATTCTCCCTCTCCTCTTCTTCCCATTTTCTTTACGCTTAATGACTTTCGCTTATTTCTCTATACATTGTGATTCTCGTCCTCTTCTTCCTTCCTTTGCTGGGTGTCTTAAAAGAGTGTAGATGGGTGGGAAGAGGATGAGAGTGTGCGAGTGGATGTACATGGGTGGGTGTGTAGGTGGGTGTCGCAAGGGGAAGGTGTTAGAGTGGGTGTAGATGGGTGGGAACGGAGTGAGAGCGTCTGGGTGTATATAGATAGGTGGGAAGTGGGTGAAGGTGTAGGTGGGTGAGAGAAAGATGGGTGTGGATGGGTGTGGCTAAGGCGTAAGTGTGGAGCAAGGTAAGGTTGGGGGGGGGAGGTGGAGGGGATTGAAAGTGGACGGTGTTATTGTAGGCATTTTGTTGCTTAAGTTCAGTGTTGGGGAGGTGGAGGAGCCGCAAGGGGGTGGGTGGAAGGAATGGAGCGGAAGGGGGGAGGAGGGGGGGGCTCAGGTAGGTCGAAAGGAGACAGGTAAAAATAGTGATTATAATTTTGGGAACGATTTGGTAAGGGTGTTTATTGTTGTTGTTGTTGTTGTTGTTATTGTGGTGGTGGTGGTGGTAGTAGTTCTTCTTCTTCTTTTTCTTTTTCTTCATGTTTTTGTTGCATTCCTGGTTTGTTTATTATTGTTGTTTTTCTTCCTCTTCATCATCTTGTTGCTACTGTCCGAATTCCTGTCATTGTCTTTAATTCTGACGATGATCACAATAATAATGATAATAAGAGTCTTGTTTAACAGTAGCTATATAGAGTTTGTATTGTCTGAAGTAGTAGTAGAAGTAGTAGTAGTAGTAGTAATGAAGGTGGTGGTGTTAATTATGAAGGTGAAAGCAAGAAGAACACGAAATTGGGAAACAACAACAATATCAACAACAACAACAACAACCACCACTACCTCGTTACAGCAGAATACAATGAGCCGACAACAGTGGTGGGGGGAGCGGCAGCAGTAGCAAGCTCAGCAGTAGTAGCAGGAGCGGAGGCATAATTAATAGCAGGTGTAGTGGCATTTGTTCGCCCTTTGTTGTGCGCAGGTGGGGGGTAGGTAAGGAGGAGGAGGAGGAGGTTGGAAGCATAGAAACGCGGAGCCATGGAAGAGTAGGCACCAGAAAGCGTGTTGGCTCAATAAGAGGTTACCTGCTGTTTTTTGTTGTTGTTTTTCAGGTATTTCAGTGACCTTCAGAATAACCTCAAGCATTCTCTGGGCATCGCAAGAGATCGTTCAGTTCACTCCTGTTGCGACGAAATAGTGGTTAATGCGACTCTTAAAGGAGGAGGAGGAGGAAGAAGAGAGGAGAAGGAAGAGAAGGAGGAGGAGAAGAAGTAGGAGGAGGAGGAAGAGGAGGAGGAGGAGGAGGTCCGTCTCGAGTAGCATTGTTCTGTCTTGATCGACTGGTGGGAGGAGGGGTGGAGGAGGAGGAGGTGGAAGAGGAGGAGGAGGAGGACGACGTGGGAGGGGGAAGAGTATGTGGAGGAGGAGGAGAGGATGGTGTGAGTGAGGAGCCAACCGTGGACGCAGATGAGAGGAGGAGGAGGAGGAGGAGGAGGAGGAGAGAGGTGAGAAACCAAGAGAAGATGCAAATAGACGGACTGCCAATGGAGGGAGGAGGAGGAGGAGGAGGAAGGAAGGGGGTGGAAGATTCATATGTGGAGACGTTGGAAGGAGAGGAGAGGTAAGGTATAAGAATAGAAAAACAATAGAAAAGTAGAAATAAAAAATAAAGGAAAATAGGGAAAAAAGGAGAGGAGGGTAATATATAAGTAATCATAAAGAGACAAAATAAGACAAACGTTAACATCAAGAGAGGAAAAGAAGACTAGAAAAAAGGAAGGTGAGGTATGGTTAAGTAAGGGGAAGGGGCACAGTTATACATATGAGGGTAGGTGTTGATAAGGGAGGGGAAAGAGGAAAAGGAAGAAGTATGGGTAGGCGGTGGCTGAGTGGTTAACGTGCTGGGCTCACATTCACCACGCCATGGACAACGTTGGTTCGAATCCCCACGCTTCCACCTGGGATTTTTCAGTCTCCGCCGAGTGGCCTAAGACTACCCACATGCTGTCCAGAAGACCACCCATCAACCCGGACTCCAGAAGAAAGCGTTCAGTGAATCAAGAATGAGTTCCGGGGGGCAGCATGAGCCAAGCATAACTAGCGCCACAATAAAAATTACCTGCGCCATGATGGGCTTGGGCCGACCATCTGGCCCCTGAAGAAAGCCTACCGGCGCTATAGGTGGGGATAAAAAAAAAGGCTAGGGGAGGGGAGGAAGGGGAAAGGGGAGGTATGATTGGTCACAGGAATGGAATAGAAGGGGACAGCAGGGATGGGAATTAAGGGGGGGGGAGGGTAGAGTAGAGGAGGTGAAGGATAGAGGGGAGAGAGTGGGGAGAAGGGGAAAGAGGAGGGATACACAAGTGGTAAAAAAAGGGTTTAGAGATGAAGATAAATTATTGAAGATTTGAAATATAGTAGAAGTTATGATAGATGACGGGCAAACAGATATATACATGTGTGAAGGTGTTGATAGAGGAAGGAGCCAAGAAGAGGAGGAGGAGGAAGAGGGGGCAGGGTAAGGGAGGAAAGGAAGGGGAGGGAAGGAAGGGAGAACCACCCACGGAAGACTGATGTGCTGGGAATGGAAATGTAATAAGGAAATACATAAAGCACACACACACACACACACACACACACACACACACACACACACACACACACACACACTTGTTCTTCCTTCCCCCCACACACACCACCACCACTACCACCACCACCATCACCACCACCACCACCTCCGGGCGTTCCTCTCACCACCACACAGACAATTGACATCTTCCGCTACACCATCATCACCACCACCACCACCACCTTCCTTACTCTCGCCCCACGGTATAAAAGTGTTTTCCTGCCGCGTCGAGAGCCTGAGGGGGGCCACGAAGGAGGTCTGGAGAGAAACTGGAGAAGAGGAGGGAGGAGGGGAGGGGCTGTAGAGGCTGGAGGAGGAGGAGGAGGAGGAGGAGGAGGAGGAGGAGGGGCTATTTGAAGCAGTAGAGGAAGGATCTGGAGGAAATGTTGAAGGGGTCTGCGTAAAAGGGGCTGAAGGGCTTTTGGTGAGAGTGTAAGTGCTGTGTGAGGGAAGGGAGGAGGTGCAGGAGGGTGTGGAAGGGTTGAAGGAGAGGCTGCAGAGGTGTGCGAGGGCTGGTGGAGGCGAGGAAAGGGAGACTTGTTATTGGGACTTTTGGGGAGGATAGAAGAGCTTGTGGCGTGAGAACAGAATATGAGGAGGATGTGGAAGGGTTGAAGGAGGTTGTAGAGTATGTGTGAGGACTTGTAAAGGTGCGGTAAGGGCTAGAAACTTGTCGTAGGGATTGTTTGTTGAGGGCGGGAAATGAGGAGACAGTGGAAGGGTTGAGAGAGGCTGTGGAGGTGTTCTGAGGCTGGTTGAGATGAAAAACAAGGGCTAGAGACATGTTTTTGGATGGTTTGTTGAAGGTATAGGCGTGAGAACGAAAGATGAGTGTTGAAGATTTTAGACTGAAGGAATTGCGGAGTGTGTGTGGGTTGAAGATGAAGGAAGAGCTGAAGACTAGTTGTGTTTTTTAATGGTTTGTTGAAGGGAGAGGTTGGTTCGGCGTGCGGATCAGATATTAGACTTTTGAGAAATTGCGGAGTGTGTGAGGGTTGGAGGTGAAGGTGGAGTTGAAGACCTGTTGTTATGGTTTGTTTGTTGAGGGTTTAGAGTTTACGACTAGTTCTGCGTGAGGGCGGAAGATGAGATTGTGGAAGGGTTTATTTAGTCTTAAGAGGAAATGCGTAGCGAGTTAGAGCTAAATGTGAGGAACGGGGTTAGGGACTTCTTGGGGTAGCAGGACGGGTATGCTCCCTGGAAATCGGGTAGACCTTAAAATCCCTGCATTGAAATATAATAACAAAGATAGATATGATCAATTTCCGTAGCAATCCCTTCAAGATTATACAAATTCAACAGTGAAGGCCTGGCTGGTATACTGACCCAGAAACAATATATAGGAGCTAGCCATTCTCGACTATCTGTACCATTCGAAAAGAGACAAGAGAAAGAAAAGAAAGGAAGGAAAAGAGAGCGTTCTGGGTCCCATAGCCACGGAGGATTATCACAAAGCTTACAAATCCATCTCTTTCTGAATACTCGGAAGGATATTTGATTCAAGACAGATAAACCCGAAGTGGAAAAAATGGGAACAAAAATACGAATGTGAGGGTTAGGACTGATGGGCAGAGAGAGAGAGAGAGAGAGAGAGAGAGAGAGAGAGAGAGAGAGAGAGAGAGAGAGAGAGAGAGAGAGAGAGAGAGAGAGAGAGAGAGAGAGAGAGAGAGAGAGAGAGAGAGTGTGTATGGGGGAGGCAGGGGGTGTAAAAAGGACTGCCTACCACCGAGGAGAGGCGAAAAATGGAAAAGGAAACACGTGGGACTAAGACGAAAATGAAAAGGAAGTTGAGGCCATTGATGGAGGAAGAGAAGGAAGAAGAAGAAGAAGAAGAGGAGGAGGAGGAGGAAGGGAGATAGGACGAGGACGAAGAGGGAACGGTATAGGATTTAGAGAAAGAATTGAAAGAAAACAGAAAGGAAAAGCAGATGATGATGATGGTGAAGAAGAAAAGAAGAGAAGGAAGGGAAAGGAGGATGAGGACTAGGAAGAAGAGGGAATGATGTAGGACTTAGACTTTATAGAATAACTGAGAGAACAATGAAAGGAGACAGAAAGAAAAAGTAGATAAAAGTAAGGAGAAGAGGGAATATTAAAACTGAGAAGAAATATAAGGAGATTGAAAAGGACCATAAATAAAATAGAAAAAAAGAGAAAATAGGGGAAACATGGAAAGTAGTTGATAGATAAGCATGAAAAAGAAGATAAAGAAATACATAGACATTAAGAGAGGAGAAGAAGAAAAGGAATAAAGGAGTTAGGGAGGAAAGGAGAGAGGGAGAGTAGATAAGTCATTATAGGAGAAAACTATAGAAAGACGGAGACATTGAGTGAGAAAAAAAAAAGAACTGGAGAAATGAGAAAAGGGGGGAGGGATGAGGATGGAAGTAAATAGGAAGAAGAAAAAAAAAATGGTTAGGGGGAAAAGAAGAGAGGGAGAGGAGATAAGTCATTAGAAGAAAAAATATAGAAAGACAAAGACATTAATTAAGAGGAAATAAAAAAAAATGAAAAAAAGGAAATAAGGAAAAAAATGAGGGACGAGGCGGAGGGAAGTAAATAGAACTCAGAAGGAACATAAATACAGACGTTAGGCTTCGAGAGAGGAAAAAAGGACAAAAAAGAAACAAGAAAAAAAGGGGGACAAGGAAGGAGGGAGGGAGGTATAGAGGCTTCTGAAGGAAAATGAGGATACAAGTAGATTGGCTGTGAGAGGGAAAGAAGAAAAGAAAGAAAGTAATTAGATACAAAAATTAAAGAAGAGCAAATAAGTAGTCGTAAAAAATAAATAAAAAAAAGACGAATACAGGCAATAAGAGAGAGAAAGAAGAAAAGAAGGAAAATTGGGAAAAAGGAAAGTAGGAGAGTAGATTAGTAACCTTAAGAGGGGATATAAGGACACACGAAGACATTACGAGAGAAAAAAAAGAAGACAAGAAAAAAATATAAAAAATGTGATCGAAGAGGAAAAGTAAATAGGACCAAATGGAGGCTTCGAGGGAGGAAAAGAAGAAAAAAAGTTAAAGAAAAAGGTGAGGAGGGGATGTAAATAGAACCACTCGTATAGACTTCGATAGGGGAAGAAAAGAATAAGAAGAAAAAAAGTTGAAGAAAAGGGAGACGAGAAGGGGAGGGATATAGACGTTGACATTAAGAGAGAAAAATAGAAAAAAAGGAAAAAAAAGACCGAGGAAGAAAAGAAGAATAAAAAAGTTAAGAAAAGGGGGACGAGAAGGGGAGGGATACAGACGTAGGCATTAAGAGAGAAAAATAGAAAAAAGGAAAAAAAGACCGAGGAAGAAAAGAAGAATAAAAAGGTTAAGAAAAGGGGGACGAGAAGGGGAGGGATACAGAAGTAGACATTAAGAGAGAAAAAAATAGAAGAAAAAAAAATGAGACCCAGGATGACCAGACGTAGGCATCGAGAGAGGAAGAAAAGAAGAAGAAAAAAGTCCACAAAAGGGAGTCGAAAAAGGGAGGG
>NC_066525.1:13635360-13647860 GCF_024679095.1 Eriocheir sinensis
ATTTTCGAACACTCCTGTCCTCCCATTTTCTTCATTTTCGAATACTCCTGTCCTCCTTTTTTCTTCATTTTCGAAAACTCGTGTACTTTTTTCACCCTTTTTCTTTTCTCCCGGAGTGGCATGTAAAAACGAGAACGATTTTTTCCCCCCACTGTTATATCCACCCTCCGGCCTGACCCGCGCCGCCCACCCACTCATGGAAATAACAGAAAAACGGGAAAAAAGGAAAAGAAAAGAAATCTAGCCCAGGAGCCTTCACCCCACGGCTAAACACTTGGAAGAGGGGAAGGGAGAGAGAGGGGAAGGGGGCATGAAGGGCCGAGGAAGGGGTCAACCGTAGCAGGGGTGGAGCGGTACACTGGTAGGTGGAGAAAGGGGAAAGCAAAGTGGAGAAGGGTAAGAGCGTGAGGGGCTTGGAAGAGGGGAGGAAAGAAAGGCAAGAGGAATGAATAGTGATGAGGGTTAAAGGAGAGGGAAGAGAGTGAAGGCAAGGGAGATGAAGGAAATGATAGTGAGAGAAGGGGAGGTGGCGAGGGTGAGGGTAAGAGAGAGTGAGGGGAGGGGAAATAGCTGCAGGTAGGGTTGAAGGGGAGAAAGTAGCAGGGAGGGGAAAGGGTGAAGGGAAGATGATAGAGGCAAGGGGGATGAAAGGAATGGATGACAGTAAAGGACAGGCGTGAAGGGAAGACAGAAGATACAGTGAAGGGGAGGGGAAGGAGGTGAAGGGAAGTGAGGGGAGAGAGATGCAGTGAGGGGAAGGGTGCAGGGGAGATTGAAGTGGTAATGGAGGTGAGGGGAATGAGTGGCAGTGAGAAGGGGTGACGGGAACAGAGACGACTTAAAAGAAGGTGAGGGGAGAGGGGAGAGGGGAGGGGAGAGCGCCATGTTTAGTCCTGCGTGGGCCATATGGTGAGTGTTGACCAAGGGGAGAGGGGAGAGTGGAGTAGGTAGGGGGTGAGGGAGGTAAGGAGGGAGGAGAAAGGTAAAGCGTAAAGCATACTACCTCCCTCTCGCCTTACCTTACCTCTCCTCTCCACACCCCCTACCCTCATCCCCCCCCATACCCTCTCCCCCCCCCCTTCTTGAACCCCTTCCCTTACCTTCCCCTCTCACTCACTCTCTTACCCCATTCCCTTACCTCCCTCCCAACACTCCCTCCTTCACTCCCTTCCCTTACCTCTCTTCCCTAACACACCCTCCCTCACTCCCTTCCCTAAGCTCTCTCCCACACTTCCTCCCTTACCCCATTCCCTAAGTTCCCCTCTCACACTCCCTCCCTTACCCCATTCCCTTAGTTCCCCTCCACACTCCCTCCCTTACCCCATTCCCTTAGTACCCCTCTCACACTCCCTCCCTTTCACCCATTCCCTTGGCTCTCCCCTCTCACTCCCTCCCTTACCCCATTCCCTTAGTACCCCTCTCACACTCCCTCCCTTACCCCATTCCCTTAGTACCCCTCTCACACTCCCTCCCTTGCACCCATTCCCTTAGTACCCCTCTCACACTCCCTCCCTTAACCCATTCCCTTAGGTCCACCCCCATGCCTTACCTTCCCCTCCCACCCCTTCCCACTGAATCCTCCTCTCTCAGTGTTGATCTAAATTTCCCTGAAGAATCGCCGCCGCCTCCACGGGTTGCTCTACAGAGGCGGCGTGAAAGCACCTCGGCCCTCCCCCCTTCTCCTCCTTCCCTCCCGACCAGCGTTGCCAAATTGTCGTACTCTGAACATTGCATTTATCGTTTTTAGGCCCGAAGACTGCCTCAACCACACAAACAACGATAGAACATTAAAGTTATCGTTAAAACTGTTATTTATTGATGCTTTTTGTGTTTTGTGCTATAGTTGTCGGTCAGAAACTACGACAATGCAATGCGATGAGTACGATAATTTGGCAACGCTGCTCCCGACACACACACACACACACACACACTCGAGGGACGGTAATAAGATGCCGATAAGATTTTTTTTTTTTTTTTTTTTTTTTTTTTTTTTTTTTTTTAGTAATGTTTGTTTGTTGGTCTCGGCGGTGCGTGGGAATTCCTTAGAGGAGATTATTAGCGCTTTATCGGCTAATGAGTGTTGTCGAGGTGGTGCTGAGGTGAGTCGTGTCAGCTACGTGTTCATGGGGGTAAGATGTTATGTTATTTTTTTTCATGTTGTTTCAGAGTGGCGAGACGAAGATACGGCAGTGTGTTAGAGAGGTTATTAGCATGTTTTCGGCTAATGATCATGTGGTTCTTCGGTCTAATAAGTCATGTGTGGTGTATGTTAATTGGGGTGTATGGTTTTTCTTTTCATGTATCAGAGTGGCAAGACGAAGATACGGCAGTGTGTTAGAGAGGTTATTAGTATGTTTTCGGCTAATGATCATGTGGTTCTTCGGTCTAATAAGTCATGTGTAGTGTATGTTAATTGTTTTTTTTTTTTTTTTTCCATGTTTCAGAGTGGCGAGACGAAGATACGGCAGTGTGTTAGAGAGGTTATTTGCATGCTTTCGGGTAATGATTATGCGGTTCTTCGGTCTAATAAGTCGTGTGGTGTATGTTAATCAGGAATGAGATGGTACTTGTTTCTTCATATTCCTTCAGAAACCTCTATACCTCCCTTCCTCCTGGTCCCCGTTTTGTCCTGTTTCTTTTTTGTCCTTTTTTTCCTTTCGAAACCTAAAGTCTGTATTTGTGTTCCTTCTGAGTCCTATTTACTTCCCTCCTCCTCGTCCCCCCCCCTCTTTTTTTATTTTTGCTTACCCATATTTCTTCTTTTTCCTTTTTTTCCTCATTTAATGCCAGGAAGGTACAAATCCGTGTTTATAGAGATCATTTTAGGGTTTTACCGGCTAATGGGTGCTGTTAAGGTCGTGTTTCTTCGGTCTTATAAGCCGTGTGGTCTTTATGTTTTAACCCCTCCGCTGCGATTGGCATGGATTTCGCCTTCACTGGTAGCCTGGTAGCATACACTCCCAGGTCTTTCTCTGCCTCTGTGGTGGATAGTGGAGTGTTTCCCATGTGGTACTGGTATGCTGGATATCCCTTCCCAAGGTGCAGGACTTTACATTTTCTTAATTGAATTATAGCAGCCACTTTTTGTTCCACTCCTGTAGCTTGGTGATGTCTTCTTGTAGGAAGTCCGCAGTCAAGGGGTTAATGAGGGTAAGATGGTATGAGTTTTTCTTTTCAAGTCGATGTTTCAGAGCTGCGAAATGAAGGTAAGGTAAAGATGCGTGTTAAAGGTATCATTAGCATCTTACCGGCCAATGAGTGTTGTCAAGGTGTTTCTTCGGTCTAACAAGTCGTGTGAGGTATGTTTTAGTGGGGGTAAGATGGTGTGAGTTTTTTTTTTTAAGTCGATGTTTGAGAGCTGCGAAATGAAGGTAAAGATACGTGTCAAAGATATCATTACCATGTTTTCGGCTAATAATAATGTGGTTCTTCGGTCTTACAAGTCGTGTGAGGTATGTTTTAATGGGGGTAAGATGGTGTGAGTTTTTCTTTTTAAGTCGATGTTTGAGAGCTGCGAAATGAAGGTAAAGATACATGTCAAAGATATCATAAGCATGTTTTCGGCTAATAATAATGTGGTTCTTCGGTCTAGCAAGTCGTGTGAGGTATGTTTTAATGGGGGTAAGATGGTGTGAGTTTTTCTTTTTAAGTCGATGTTTGGGAGCTGCGAAATGAAGGTAAAGATACGTGTCAAAGATATCATTACCACGTTTTCGGCTAATGAGTGTTGTCCCGAAATCCCGAAATTGACCTCTCTTTTAGTCGCACTTCTGAACTCTTCTTTTTTTTTCTTCATAGGGGCAGTGTTTAGCGGGCTTTTTTTTCTCTTATTATTACTCTTCCTTTTTGCCCTTGAGCTGCTTCCTCTGCTGTAAAAAAAAAAAAAAAGTGTTTGTCTAATAAATCGTATTCGGGCATGTTTGTGAATGGAGATGAGACAGTGATCAAATAAATCGGTGTTCTTAGTCTATAACAATGTCATCCCTCCCGAAATTGACTTCTCTTTCGGCCACTCCTCTCCAATCTTTTTAGGGGCAGTAAGTAGCGGGCTTTTTTTTTCATTATTTTTTTAAGCCCTTGTTCTGTCTCCTTTGCTGTAAAAAAAAATGGTCGTGTTGAGTAAGTGGAAGAGGAGGGGGTTAAGGGGAGGAGTTAAGGGGTTGGAGGGAAGGGGAAGAAGGGAGCTAAGTAGTAATGGAGTTAGAGGAAAAGGGAAGGTGGACAGGGCAATGAAGAAGAGCGGAACGAAAGAAGAGAGTATAAAGAGCGAGGAAGCTAGATAAGTGAAGAGGGGAAAAGGAAGGAAGAAGTGGAAGGGGAAGGATGTTAGCAGTGAGGGAAAGACACTACTTCGCCTAAATACCTATGTCGTTTTCGGGCGTGTTTGGTAATGGTGCTGAGACTTTGATTAAACGTGTACATTCTCATTTATCCTTGCTACCGAACTCGTTAACGAAGATTACGAGCATTTTATCGGTTAATTAGTGTATTCAGTGTAATGATTCGCTCAGGTAAGTTGCGTTCGTGCACGTGTTAATTATGATTTGTCGATTATTTCATTTATTTATTTTTTACCTGTGTAGCTAATTCAGGGGGGACACTGTTAGAGATCATTAGTATTTTATAGGTTAATGAATGTTGTCAAGGGGAGTCTTGACGCAGAAAAATCGTGTCCGAGCTTATGTTAGTGAAGATAATACGTGGACATTCTTGTCTTGCTTTGCTTCTCGTAACCCGGTAGCTGCGGGGATCATGTTTCTTAAAGGCCCCTCTGAGTGAGAAAAATGACAAAAAATGATCACTTCCGGAAACCATTTCATAATATATATCAACGCATTTGTGATGAGTTTATGCATCATCTATTTTTGGGGTTTATATCATCGCAAAAATTTGACCCGTCGCTGGTACACGGTAAAGCCACAAATTTTGCCCATCTCTGGTACAGTCGCGGAAATGAGTTCCTGTACCCACTGTGGTAAGCCTTCCCCCCAACCGGCAACGTTGCAGTAGTACTACTAAAATGTTGTTGTGAATGAACGGTGTTCGTCGTGTTCGGGTGTGAGTGGCGGAGAGGTTCACTGCTATTCAGGAAGTGTAAGGGAGGCTTTATTCATAATTAAGAGGCGAAAATAAATGTAGCATGTGTATGTAACACATGTTAAACCAAGATATCACTACAAAATAATAACAGCAGAGAGAAGACGAAACGTTTTATCTAGAGTCGAGACTTTGATGTTCCGCTCCTCCATCAGCATTCACGTGTGGCCGTGTGGGCGTCACGTGACCACGGTTTCGAAACACCACCTAGATTATACCCATACAGTTGAAGGACCATCAACTCCAAATAAGTATATGCCACTTTACCACGGCACTGCCATGATTCACTATAGTAAGTTAACAGTAACCCACAACAACCTATTACATGTGGGTTTCTGCTCTCATAACAGTGTGAACTATTGAATGGTGGTGTGGTGGGCAGGCAAGCAAACCGTTAAATATTCTCTCTCTCTCTCTCTCTCTCTCTCTCTCTCTCTCTCTCTCTCTCTGAAGAGAGAGAGAGAGAGAGAGAGAGAGAGAGAGAGAGAGAGAGAGAGAGAGAGAGAGAGAGAGAGAGAGCGAGTGCACAGTGCACACGTTCACATGCAAATGCTGATGGAGGAGCGGAACATCAAAGTCTCGACTCTAGATAACGTCTCGTCTGCTCTCTGCTGGTACTATTTTGTAGTGATATCTTGGTTTAACATGTGTTACATACACATACTACATTCATTTTCACCTCTTAATTATGAATAAAGCCTCCCTAACACTTCCTGAATAGCAGTGAACCTCTCCGTCACTCACACCCGAACACGACGAACACCGTTCATTCACAACAACACTTGAGTAGTACTACTGCGACGTTGCTGGTTGGGGGAAGGCTTACCACAGTGGGTACAGGAACTCATTTCCGCGACTGTACCAGGTTAATGCTTCAAAGGATTGGCGACCCTCGGGGATATTTTGATTGTTATTATTACCACTGTATCGGACATTTAGATTGGTATTGTCAGATCAATTACTCCCAAAGGCCAAAAAGGAGATCAGTCGTGTTCTAACAATTTTTTTTTTTTTAAAGTTCATGGTACAGGAGAAGGGCTAAACTACCGCCAGGGTCATAAAACTACCCGTGGAAATTCTCAAAACTCCTATGAAAGCCTTGTCAAGTATGTGAGCTTGGGCGCCGAGCTATTTAAGAATATGACCGTTAGTGTTGTCAAGGCTGTTCTTAGCCATAATAAGTCGTGTTTGTGTATTTGTTGATAGCGATAAGGTTTTGTTTATGTACTGATATTGTTTTTCTAAGGTGGCTAGACAAAAAAAGATCATTAACATTGCGAGTGAATTTGCTCTAATAAGTCGTGTTTGTGCATGTGCTAATGGAGATAAGACGGCGATGAGACTTTGTTTATGTACTGATGTTATGTTTTTTAAGGCGGCGAGACAAGAAGTTGGCGGCGTGTCAAAGAAAGGTCATTATCATTGTATCGGCTACTGAATTTGCTCTAATAAGGCGTTTTTTTTCATGTCCTAATGGAGATAAAATGGCGATAAATTGTTTATTTACTGATGTTATTTTTTTAAAGCGGCGAGACAAGAAGTTGGCGGCGTGTCAAAGAAAGACCATTATCATTGTATCGGCTACTGAATTTGCTTTAATGAGCTAGTCGTGTTTGCGCATGCGTTAATGAAGATACGTTGGCATTAAAAAAAAAAAAAAACCGTCTGATGCTTCTGTATCAAGACGGTAAAACGAGGAGAGTTTGGCGGCGTGTTAAGAATAGATCATTAGCATCGGATCGCCTAATGAGTGTTGTGACGGTGGTTCTTTACACGAATAAATCATGTTTGCGCAAGTGGTATTGGAAAAAATAGTGATAAGAATTTTTATTTATTTAGTGGTGTTACTTTGTCGAGGGGACGAAGAAATATAGATTGGCGACTTGTTAAAGTAGGTCATTATCATTTTAACGGCTTGTGAATGTTGTTAAGAGAGGTATTCGCTTTAATAAGTCATGATGCCGCATGTGTTAATGGGGTTAAGATGGCTATTAGAATCATAATAAATAAATATATGCTTCTTTTTTATTTTTTTTTATTTTTTTTATTTTTTTATTTTTTTAGACAAGGAAAGTTTGATGGCTTCTTAATTGAGGTTAGCATCTTTGCCTCGGCTATTGAGTGACGTCGAGGCTCACAATAAATGCTGCTTGGGAATGTGTGATTAGAAGTGGCTGTAGGTAATGAATCTGATGATGTTACTGACATATTTGATTCCCGTGTTACTGATGATAGTGTTTGAGGCCAAGGGAAGTGTTTGTGTTACTGGTGATGCTGTTTAAGGGTGGTAAGGCAAGTGTTTGTCTTAATGGTGATGCTGTTTAAGGGCGGGAAGGTGAGTGAGTTTGTTACTTGTGAGGCTGTAGGTTCGGTTAGGTTAAGCTTAGGTTATCTTCAAACACATGATAGGCAGCACCTTATGGTATGAATCAACAAAGAATGACCTCACTTTGTTGCATGTAAAGTCTCATTAGTAAGGCAGCATATATGGATTTACAGAGTCAAGACCTAGAGTGACTGTTTGGGGCTTTGTTAGGTTAGGTTAGGTAACTGGAGCCCGGGGGGTGGCATGTACCTCAATAGGCGTCACTTAATTAAACAATCCTGCCTATGCCACCACCGGGTTCAGTTACATTCGCGACGAGCTTTACGAACGCGCATGACGACGGTAGCAGAAGCGGCGGCAGGAAAGGAAACGGGGGAAGACCGGCGAGATTTAAGTTACGGGAGGGCACGAGGGCAATGGCGTGCGTGTGTGTGTAGTGGCAGTGATGATGACGTGGAATAGAAAGATAAAGGGAAGGGAGTGATGGTGAGGGAGAGGGGGAAATAAGGGGGTGAAAGGAAGGGGACTGCAGCTGGGGGAGGAAAGGGTAAGGAGAGATGGTGAAGGGGGAAGGACAACGGTGGGTGTGAGGAAGGGGAGGGAATGATAATGAGGGAAGGGGTGAATGAGGGGGAGAATGCTGCTGGGGGAGGAAGGAGTATGGAAGAGAGAGAGAGAGAGAGAGAGAGAGAGAGAGAGAGAGAGAGAGAGAGAGAGAGAGAGAGAGAGAGAGAGAGAGAGAGAGAGAGAGAGAGAGAGAGAGAGAGAGAGAGAGAGAGAGAGAGGGTGGGGTGGGGGGGGGATGACCCTTGACCTGCTGTGGTGTAATGTCGGCTCTCACGACCACCCTCCGCCCTCTTCTTTTTTCTTTTTTTTTTTGTGTGTGTGTGTGTGTGTGTGTGTGTGTGTGTGTGTGTGTGTGTGTGTGTGTGTGCGTGCGTCAGTCCGCTGTTCTTTACTACCCGGCTCACCTTTACCTGTCCTCTAACATTTCTATCCTAGTTTATATTGTTTTCTTTGTTTCACTTTCCCGGGTTGCCTTCTTTTATTAGGTATCTCATTTTTTATCTTTTTCGTCAAACTACTGCTCTAACCCTTCTTTATTACTTCTTCTTCTTCTTTTTCTTCTTCTTCTTCTTCTTCTTCTTCTATTTCTTCTTCTCGTTTCCTCCTATTTTTTTCGTCCACTACTACTCTTACCCTTCTTCTTCTTCTTCTTCTTCTTCTTCTTCTTCTTCTTCTTCTTCTTCTTCTTCTTCTTCTTCTTCTTCTTCTTCTTCTTCTTCTTCTTCTTCTTCTTCTTCTTCTTCTTCTTCTTCTTCTTCTTCTTCTTCTTCTTCTTCTTCTTCTTCTTCTTCTTCTTCTTCTTTTCTCTTCTCTCTCTCTCTCTCTCTCTCTCTCTCTCTCTCAATATAGTTCTGTCAATCTTAATATCCCAACGGAGAGAGAGAGAGAGAGAGAGAGAGAGAGATAGAGAGAGAGAGAGAGAGAGAGATAGAGATAGAGATAGAGATATAGAGAAACGAGTTGTCAGATGATGTTTTGATCCCCTCACGTTCTTTGAAGCAGTTTATATTCCACACAAAGCGACCGTGATTAAACCTATTGTGAGGGTGACTAAGAACGCCCAGGTAACCGCTCTCCAGGTGTGTGTGTGTGTGTGTGTGTGTGTGTGTGTGTGTGTGTGTACTGCAAAATCAACAAACTGGTTATTTTCACTCATCAATCATTTTTCCACATCCGTAATAATAAGAATCTTGCACGAGGATATTTTTAGTTAACTCCCAAGGCGACTGGATGCTTTATTATTCTCTCTCTCTCTCTCTCTCTCTCTCTCGGCAGGTTTCTCGATATTTTCCCCGACACTCTCATCTTCCCTTTGTGACAGACGGCGGATTCTCTCTTTGGGCACGCCGGCGGCAGCTCAGAGCGAGACAAAATGTTCTTATTGTCCCGCCGCGTTTGAACACTCGCTCGCCGGAAGACTCTGAGAAGCGACGGTGTGAGATGAAGGAAATTTTAAGAACGTGTCTTCTTGATTCCTCGCTGGGTGACAGGTGGAGAGGAGTCGGAGGAGTCGGAGGAGGAGGGGAAAGATAGTTGTCTCGGTTAGGTAGATAGTTAAACAGATAGATAGACAGATAGATAAGGAGATAGATGAAGAGAGAGTATATGGAATTTCCCCCATTCATGTTCGTGTACTTATCTATGAGTGTGCGTTTTTAGTGTGTGTGTGTGTGTGTGTGTGTATGTGTGTGTGTCATTGAATAGAACGACGATATCGGAAGCGCATAAGACGAAGAAGAAAAAAAAGACAATGAAAGAAAGGGAAAAAAGGAAAAGAAACAAAACGAATTAAAGTTAAAAGAAGACGGGAAGGAAGAAAATAGAAAAAAAAATGAAGAAAGAAGAGAAAAAAATAATGTAAATATAAAAGAAGGGAAATCTCACACCAAAATCAGGGAGAAAGAAGAAAGGCGAGGTGAAGGAGGTTGATGGGTGTATAAAAGGGCTTGAGGGAGAAAGGTGGCATAAGTAGGTGGTGAGAGGAGGCTGCTGTGGTGGTGGTGGTGGTGGTAGTGATGGTGGTGGTGGTGGTGGGGGGGGGGGGAGATGATGGATGTTAGGGGTTAAGTGAAGTAGTTAGGGAGAGAGAGAGAGAGAGAGAGAGAGAGAGAGAGAGAGAGAGAGAGAGAGAGAGAGAGAGAGAGAGAGAGAGAGAGAGAGAGAGAGAGAGAGAGAGAGAGAGAGAGAGAGAGAGAGAGAGAGAGAGAGAGAGAGAGAGAGGTTGTGTTTGTCCTCAATATCTGAAGTGTGGTTGTAGGGGGAAGGAAAGTAAATAATGGAGGAAGAGGAAGAAAAGGAGGAGGAGGAGGATGGAGAGAGGAAAATGGTGGTGGCGTTAAGGTACAAAGGGAAATTCCATAAGAGAAGGAACAAAGAGAAGAAAAAGATAAAGGGGAGGAGTAAAAAAAGAGGAAGAAGAAGAGAAGGGGAAGAAGAGGGAGATGGTAATACTGTTAAGAATAAAAAAAAAGAAGGGCATGAGAGGAGTATCAAAGAGAAGGGAAAGAGGAGGAGGCCAAGGAGAAGAAAAGAAGAGATAGAAGAGAGAAATAGTAATACAGATAAGAGTAGAAAAGATAAAGGGCATGAAAGGCAGATCAAAGACGAGGAAAAGAAAAGGGAAAGGAGAAACAGGAGGAGGAAGAGATAACACCAATAGAAAAAGGAGAAAATAAAGAGAAGAGCAGAAGAATGGATGAGAGAAGGGAAAGGAGAAACAGGAGGAGGAAGAGATACCACCAATAGAAAAAGGGGAAAATAAAGAGAAGAGCAGAAGAATGGATGAGAGGAGGGAAAGGAGAAACAGGAGGAGGAAGAGATATCACCAATATAAAAAGGGGAAAATAAAGAGAAGAGCAGAAGAATGGATGAGAGGAGGGAAAGGAGAAACAGGAGAAGGGAGAGATATCACCAATAGAAAAAGGGAAAAATAAAGAGGAGAGAAGAATGGATAAGAGGAGAAAAAGGAGAAACAGGAGGAGGAAGAGATAACACCAAGAAAAAAAGGGGAAAATAAAGAAGAATAGATGAGAGGAGGAAAAGGAGAAACAGGAGAAGGAAGAGATATCACCAAGAGAAAAAAAAAAGGGGAAATAAAGAGAAGAGGAGAATGGATGAGAGGAGGAAAAGGAGAAACAGGAGAAGGAAGAGATATCACCAAGAGAAAAAAAAAGGGGAAATAAAGAGAAGAGGAGAATGGATGAGAGGAGGAAAAGGAGAAACAGGAGGAGGGAGAGATAACACTAATAGAAAAAGGGGAAAATAAAGAGAAGAGGAGAAGAATGGATGAGAGGAGGAAAAGGAGAAACAGGAGGAGGGAGAGATAACACTAATAGAAAAAGGGGAAAATAAAGAGAAGAGGAGAAGAATGAATGAGAGGAGGAAAAGGAGAAACAGGAGGAGGGAGAGATAACACTAATAGAAAAAGGGGAAAATAAAGAGAAGAGCAGAAGAATGGATGAGAGGAGGAAAAGGAGAAACAGGAGGAGGGAGAGATAACACTAATAGAAAAAGGGGAAAATAAAGAGAAGAGGAGAAGAATGGATGAGAGGAGAAAAAGGAGAAACAGGAGGAGGAAGAGATAGCAACAAAAGAAAAAGGGGAAAATAAAGAGAAGAGGAGAAGAATGGATGGGAGGAGGGAAAGGAGAAACAGGAGGAGAGGGAAGCAGCGGCAATAGGGAAGTGGGAAAATAAAGAGGCGAGAAGAAGAATGGATGAATGGTGGGCGTGGCAGAAAAGGGTGTGGCGAGGTGATGGGTGTGACGGGTGAGGGTGCGAAAGGGATGGCTGATGGCTGGGTGGTGATTGGATGGTGGTGGTGTGGAGTGATGAATTGGGTGGTGTAATGGTGGTGGTGGTGATGATGACAGCTGTTGTGGTGATGATGCTGGCGATAAAGAGCGACTGACTGACTGACTAACTGAGAGGATTGATTTACTGGATTGATTGATTGACTGACTGAGTGACTTGCTGGACTGACTGACTGACTGGCTGGATCGAATGACTGAGTGGCTGAGTGACGGACTGTATGGGTTGTTGAGATGGTGGTGGTGGTGGTGATGGTGGTGGTACTCAGGGATCAGTACACACACACACACACACACACACACACACACACACACACACACACACACACACACACACACAGACAGATCCCTTAAGTGAAAAAAATCGATCCCTTCATTGAAAAGGAAAGAGAAAATTAAACAAAAGACATTAGTAAATATTGGCTGTCTGACAGATTTACCGAACAATGCACACACACACACACACACACACACACACACACACACACACACACACACACACACACGGATTAAACTCTCAGGGCCGACAAACTCTCCCTTGAGTCGCTAACAAACGGCAGCAAACAGTTGACAGATGTCGAGTCTCTCTCTCTCTCCCGCAGTAATTGTTATTGATCGTGTACAGGTGTGTGTGTGTGTGTGTGTGTGTGTGTGTGTGTGTGTGTGTGTGTGTGTGTGTGTCCTGTTTGTTTTACATGGGGC
>NC_066525.1:13952860-14035360 GCF_024679095.1 Eriocheir sinensis
GGCACTTCGAAGAGAAAATAAGGGAAGACTTCCTAGCCTATGTGCACGCCCATGACCTCACCGGTAAAGGTTTAGCCTGGCTCCTTTAGTGCACCGCTGAAGACCTCGGATTGGACATGGCCAAGTGCAGGGGACTTGGTTTCGATGGAGCAAGTGCCATGATGGGAAAATTCAAAAGGATTTTTTTTTCTTTTTTTCTTTTTTTTACGTCTTGGCCTATAGCGCCGGTAGGCTTCTTCCCGGTGGATCCTGATGGTCGGTGTGCCGCAGTACTCATGAAGAAGTAGGGTAGGTTCTGGACGAACCGTACATATGGATGTACCGTACAAAAGCTCTCAAGACCACATATATTATTTTAAGCTAGTTAACGTCTAAACTCTAAAGAGTGAAAGAGAAAACGGAGTCACACAGCTCCGTCCCTCCATTTGAGCGCGGCAACCAACAGCGCATGAATGAGGTGAGTTTTTCGGTTTTTCGCATTCCTGATGTAATATTTTGCCTCTAAATTATGGTTTGTGGTGCTTATGAATATGCTAGGAGTGTGAAGGTTAGGTATTGTACACCTAAATATGACTATATGTGATGATATGACGAGGTTTTAGTGATGTAGTACACCACGTGTGTCGGTAAAGTTTGTTTTCATTTTAATGGCTGCCTGTGGATGTTTCGTACAGCTTGGCTTTTAAGTGTACGGAGTCTCCACATGTAAACAAAGATATTTATGCTGTTTGTGTGTTGAACTTTATTTGAAAATTGACAGATAGGCTACAGCAATATAGTCTAGGATAGCATAAGGTATCTCATATGAAATTTAAAGATTCTGTTGCTTATCTAAATATCGTTTTCATTGTAATTGTTTTGTTGTTGTGTCCAGTTCAAGAATGGTGAAGGACACACTTGAATATAATAATGTATAGTATAGATATATGCCTTGTGACCTTTATTTATGTTATTTATTTCAGATTGAGCCAGGATGCCACGCAAGTTCATTCCCAAGAACCTCCGGGAGACAGACCGGACCAACCTCGAACTGGCATTCAACTACAGGATTGAGCACAACACCAGCATACGGAGGGCAGCTCGGGAGTTTGGTGTCAAGGTTATGACTCTGCAGGATGCCTTCACAAGGAGCAAAGCCAAATCTGATGGGCACACCTTTGTAATTCCCCAAGAAAATTTTAACAAGATTTTCAACAAGAATCAGGAGGAAATGCTGTGCAAATATGCCATACATGTGGCAAGACTGTTCTATGGGATGACTCGCAAGGAATTTCGCCGACTTGCATATGAGTATGCTGTGGCTTGCAAGTGCTCCAATATCCCTGCAAACTGGCATGCCACACAACTGGCAAACGAAAATTGGCTCCAGCGTTTCATCAGGTTTCCCTACTCTCTTCTTTCATATAATATCAAGTAGGCATTTTTGTTTGTTTTAAGCCTTGTAAGCTTTTTAAGGCAAAGAAGATAATGTAACCATATTTTTTCTCAACTTTTTGTGTAATAAAGGAAGATTAAAATTAATCGCATTCTTTATTTCAACATATTTATCTTTTTATGTTGCAAATCATTTAAAATCAACATTGGGGTCTATTTTAACGGAATCTGGTGGCAAATTACAAATTTATTTAATTGTCTATTTTTTACAATTTTTTTGTTTGAGGCCTCATATACGTGTACGGATCGTCCATACCTGTGGACGATCCGTACACTTCGAGATATTATTTTTAAAGCTTCATTTCGCCAACTTATATTGTGGTGAAAAAACTGTGCTTACGAGAGAATATGGCGCAATGATTGTACTTTATAGTGATCACTTCAAATTTAGGTTAATTCACTAAAAAAATTTTTTTATGAATAAAAAAATAAAAAAAACTGTACGGTTCGTCCAGAACCTACCCTACACCCTAGCCAAGCCAATCCACTGCTTTAACCGCCGGCAGAATCTAGTACTGACGAAGGCGTGTGCCGTCAAGGAAGTGAAGATCGCTCTTCAAACACTAACCGAGGTGTACAACTTTGTTCATTCTTCGAATATGCGCTCTCTCCGCTTCACAGAGGTTGTCAAGCTTCCCTCGGCCAAGCGCGAAAAGCTTGTTCCCTTGTGCCCCACCAGGTGCATGGATTGAGAGGCATGACGCAGTGCTGGTTTTCGTTGAGCTTCTGCCTGTCATCGCTGTTTTTCTCGAGGAAGAACTTAACGCCACCGCTGGGCTCCTCATCGCCATACGTGTTCCCCGCTTTCTCGTTGGACTGGTTGTAGTGGAGTGTATATTGGCGCATACTCTCAAGCCGAGCCGAATTCTTCATAGAAAAGATGGCGACCTGCTGGTGTCAGCCTATGCCACGATTCGTGGCGTCGATACCATTTTTGCCAAGTTCAGAGCAGATGCGGAGAATCATTGCACGACATGTTCATGAAAGCGGAAGAGCTTTTGGTCGACAATGGGGTCATCGCATGACACCATCCCTTTGTCACGACTCCATGGACGACAGGCCCAGCGATCAAATGTTCCGTGCGAGAATGCTGAGGAGTACCTACTACCGCCGGGCGGTGTACATTCCATTCGTGGACCACGTCTTGGCTGAACTGAAGAGTCGGTTCAGCGACGACTCAGTGCTTGTCGCACTTCAGCTCAAGTAACTCCTCAAAGGCTCCGAAACGGATGTTACGGCTGTGCTTCAAGCGGCGAAGCTCTACGAGCTTGACATCGAATCACTGACCGCCATATTCTCAGTGAAGCTCTTCCCCCTTCGTCGAAGCGTCGCTTAGAGAGTGTGTTTCCGTTGAAGGGTATGCCCAGTCCCTAAATCTTTTCCCCCTTCGAAACAATGTTTCCGTGTAGTGTTGGTACTACTGCAAATCAAACAAACGTTGAAAACCGAAACCTTAATGTAATTTAGGTACATTTTTAAAATGGATTATATAGGGTGACTAATATTTATGTAAACAGTTCTTGATACAGTGATATACATTAT
Source organism: Eriocheir sinensis (assembly GCF_024679095.1). Taxonomy (NCBI): domain Eukaryota; kingdom Metazoa; phylum Arthropoda; class Malacostraca; order Decapoda; family Varunidae; genus Eriocheir; species Eriocheir sinensis. The sequence continues at coordinate 13,955,837 of NC_066525.1, forward strand.
ATATATAGCAGAAATTTTACATTGATGCATTTAATTGGTTGGTACCCGTGGCTATGTTTGCTTCGCTTCCATCTCATCCCGTTACCTGTGGGTGGAGCTTAGGAGACCTCGTTAGAATAAACTTTTTATTTTCTTTATTTTCCTCCTGTTCCATGAGACATCTCTTTCTCCCTTCGTTATTTCTCCCATGTAAATATATTTCAAATAGCCTTAGAGCTCCTATCAGTGGGTGGAAAATGGTATCATCTATATTGCTGAGCTTTGCTAAGCTCCACCCATAGGTGACGTCACGAGTTTGGAGATTGGCTGTGGGAAGCCCAGCACGGAGTACCAGATAGCACCACATATTCATACAGACTTGTCAAACAAGCGCCCGGAGGCCAAAGCCTGTTAGTCCGTCACTTTAAAATTCATCCCAGCAATCTTAATTCATGCTGATGGTTCGAAGTGCCCGCCCTACAAACGCTAAAAAAAGAGAGCTGTTGTGAATAGCTGAGACGAAAGGGCGGGGCGTCCTGGTTGAGAGGAGTGGGCCAGTGTTGGCTTAAATTATCATAGGAACCGTGAAGTCTTGAATAAACAGAAAAATATTGCTTCTCGCATTGTATGACTTTTTACATAAGGCCTAGAAAACTTAAATTGTTCTTATACCCAATTAATAATACAGCAACATAGAAAAATGTTGTAATAAAGCATTAAATGTGCGAAGATATTAGCGAAGAGCGGACCTTCACCTCCTCTTCGTCAAGAGAGGAAATTAGTTCATTTTTTTCCCGCTCGCCGCATCGCGCGCTGCATCAAGGACACTCCTCGTCACTGAAAATACCGTTTGGTCTACGAAGCCTTGTTTCCTCGCGGGAATGGGGAAGAGATAGTTTGAGAATTCCACCGTGACACTCGTGAAGGCAGAAGCGGAGCGCTGTGCATTATCTGTTCCGGTCTTCCAAACTACCAAAGAAGCCCAGGCACACGCCAGCACCAGCATGTTCCCCAGTTTCGCCATTCTCTTGAAAACTCTGTTGACGCTTCCAGTCTCCAACGCGGAAGCCGAGAGGTCTTTCTTAGCATTGAAAAGGCTGAAAACCTATCTGAGGAGTACCGTCGGCCAAGAGCGCCTGAACTGTGTTGCCCTCCTCTGTGTCCACTATGATATCCCCATTTCAGTCGAGAGTGATAGGCAAATTCGGCGAAAAAAACCGCCGACTACTCTTTGCTTGGTGAGGCACTTGTTGAATACTCGGGAATTTGTAATATATTTCTTTAGGTCAGCCAATCTTTTCAAATATGTTACCTCAATCCCATGTAAAAGAAGCCCTATAAGAATTCCTTTTTATCTTCAGCTGTGTCTAATTTTACATATTAACTTTTTTTTGTAAAGGTTAGATTTGTAATTTATATATGACCTGTATTATGATCACCCTTGCTGCTTACATATCGAAATAAACGTTAAGTTTTCTTCGAATGTTCGTATGGTGATGATTTCTACCTGTTCAAATCTGCCTTTTCACTGGTCGGATGTACAATTTCTTGTTATTGCTTGCCAGCTTAAATATTGATTGCACTTCATATATATATATATATATATATATATATATATATATATATATATATATATATATATATATATATATATATATATATATATATATACAAGAAAAAAATCATTTGTCACATATACGTTGATTGCTCGGGAGCTGCGGATTTTAAGCAAAGAACTGCCATCACTATCCATTGGTCTTTACTCTTTTGAGGCTGTCGCTAACTTATGAAATTTTTTCCATTGGGGCCTCCCCCAAAATCGATTTTCTGGATCTGCCCCTGATATTATACTATAATCCTTGCTCCCTCTCAACCCCAACGCTGCCAGATTATCGTACTCAGCCTCCTATGTTTGCCGATTTCCGGCCCCAAAACTGCCTCCTCGACCCCAATAACTGCCTTCATATATAGTTACCGTTAAAATGGTTAATTATATTGGTGTTTTTGGCAATAGCTATGGCTCAGAAACCGGTAACTACGAGGCTCTGAGTACGATAACCTGACACTGAGTCAACCCACTGACTGCCTCGACGAGTTTCTACATAGCCTACTCATTAAATAAGACTACCCAGTGCCCCCTCGGAGCAGATCAAAGTAAACTATACACGTGAAAACATACAATGTAATGCAAATAAGAGGCCTTTTTTTCAAAAATAGGGAGGTAACGGGATACATATTCATATGTGCAATAAAATATTCAGAGTGACACACGGCCAACTCCCCCTGTAATACTCTGAGTTTGATGCTTCACACATCACTGAATGACGAATCAAACATTTTTCATCTGTCACCGTTCTCTCACTTTGTCTATAGTCTTTCCAAAATGTCGAGTCCGTTCTGGTGGGGCACCAAAAGGGAATTTCCCTGATGCGGCCCTGCCAGAAGTACAAGCAACAATTAAAGGCTTAACAAGGAAGTGCGATTTATTGCCTCCCTCCCTCTCCCTCTCTCTCTCTCTCTGCCAGTGTGTGTGTGTGTGTGTGTGTGTGCTTGTCGATTTTGTGAAACAGGAATCTCTGGCATTATTATGTTTTTCTTATTGTGATATCTACTATTTCTCTCTCTCTCTCTCTCTCTCTCTCTCTCTCTCTCTCTCTCTCTGTGTGTGTGTGTGTGTGTGTGTGTGTGTGTGTGTGTGTGTGTGTGTGTGTGTGTGTGTGTGTGTGTGTGTGTGTGTGTGTGTGTGTGTGTGTGTGCGTATACCTATGCGTGTGTGTGTGTGTCGGGTTATCATGAGAATCGACCTCTTGTTTACCTGCGGATTAGCGCGGTCAATGTACCCTTGACCCATCCTCAAAAATGGCAACATTGGAGAACAGAGTGCCACATTTTGTGGTATTTATACAAAGTCATTGTTATCATTCCACTAGAACAATATTCAAAGCCCTCTATACATCCTTATTAGAATTTTATATAAATGCACTACTATGAAGTTTCATTTAGAAGTAATCTAACAATAAGACAATAATTGTTGCTAGTACATCTGACAACGCATCATCAGGGAAATTCCCGTTCGGCGCCCCACCAGAACGGACTCGACATTTTGGGAAGACTATAGGCTTCTCGGAGCACAATCATTTCTCCACGGGAAGCAGTGGCAGCACCGTATAATTTACCATTTAAACGATAACTATATATGAAGGCAGTTATTTGGGTCGGAAATCGGCAAACATGAGAGGCAGAGTATAAAATCTGGCAACGTTGAGTGGCAGCTGTCTGGCGATGTTAAACAAATGCCTCTGCTGTTGATTGCTCACTTTAATAAATAAAATTACTTTTTTAACACATGTTCTTGCTATTTTCACGTTGGGAAACACTAATTGAAATGCATTTCATGCAAATCAGGGAGACATTGTAAGGTTTACGACAGCACCCGTGACCCGACCCTCACATAACTTATGTATCGTAACTTAGTAACTTACGATGATGTAGCACTTCGAGAATTGCGGTGCAGGCGCTATGTGGACGTAAGTGTGGCTTACGATCACGTAAGGGGTTTGAGAATCTCGCCCCCGGGCAAAAGCAGCCAAACTGCCCGCCAAATACTATACTATTATACCCCCCCCCCTTTCATAAAAAAGGGAATACATATATATATATATATATATATATATATATATATATATATATATATATATAGATATATATATATATATATAATGAAGCACAAATGTCAGCAGCGTAAAACACTTGCCATTGCCACTAATGGGGTGAGGGCAGCCAACAGCTAGCCCCATCAAAAAAGCCTAAATGTATAAAGCCGAATGTATAAAAAAAAATATGCATATAGTAAAATAACAGATCCTTAATATACAATAATCATATATTTTAAGTAATTAAGAACATCTTCGCTGGCCACTAAACAATACAAGTTTGTTATAAGTATGACATTTCGTCTTATTCACAAATTGTAGCTTTGAGGCAAAGTCCTTTCCTGAATTATGGTACCATTTCCTGTATATCACAAGTAGGTACTATATTACTATATACAACTAGGTCAACACACACACACACACACACACACACACACACACACACACACACACATGGAACAAGTTGCGGGAAGAGGTGGTGGAAGCGAACAGTGTCCAACAAATGAAGGAAAGGCTGGATGAATGTAGATATGGAGACGGGACTTTTAGAGCTTAGCTTGGGCCCGGTAGACTACAAATAGGTAAATACACACACACACACACACAAGTCACTGAAGCACAGCTAAGGCCCTGTAGATGACAATTAAATAAACACACACACACACACACAAACACACACTCTCAATATAAATAGTATAGCATTTCAAATTTAGCATAATTTTCATTGTAGGTTTCTATCATTCATATATAAAAATATACAATAATAAGTATGGCTTATGGTAATGAAACAAGTCTCCATTTTTCACAACTTTTCAGCCAATAATCATACTACAACATTCAAGTCACAATATTTACTTTCCTCAGCTGTTCCCTTGGAAACTCATTCAGTGAAAAGCCTCCCAGATAACAAGAAAATACTGATGTCAGTCATACATCTTACCACTATCAATGGCATTCCTCATTATAAAAAAAAAAAAAAAAAAAAAAAACAGCATGGAATGCCTACAGTATAAAGACTGCAGTCATAGAAATTACAGGTTCATCAAATAAACTCTCCTGTGTGTCTTTTGATATGTCTTTGAAGGTGACTTTCCCTGAAAAATGCTGCACCACACCTATCACACTTGTATGGCCTTTCAGCCTGATGTCTGCGCTCATGGGACTCCAACATTGATTGATCTGAATAAGTTAGGCCACATTTTTCGCACTTATACGGCCTTTCCACGATGTGCTTCAGTCGGTGAGTTTTCAGATGGCCCTCTGTGTTAAAGCCAGCACCACAAAGGTCACACTTGTAAAGTTTTTCCATTATGATTTTCTTTCGAGGCATAAACTGCCCATTAGCTTGTTGCTGCTTGGCGAGTATATGAAAAGGGTTGTTTTCACCCATATTGTGCTTATTATGCATGTGGGCTTTTAGATCAGAGCAATGATATAACACAGTACCACAAATGTCACATCGGAATGTCCCTTCTTCCATCTCTGGTTTTCTTTTACCAGTTATCAAGTTAGGTAGTGCTTCAGGCTGTGTGGTCACTGGCTGAATGATTGACCCCACTGATATTGGATTATTTATGCTATCCATTTGGAAAGGAGTTGGTGCTTCTATTGTTGTTGCCACTCCTCCTGAACATGTCGTCATTACACTTGCAGGAGTAGAGTTAACAGTGTTTACTAAGTTTGGCAAACTGAATATAGTTGGAAGACTGTGTATCCCCTGCTGTGGGTGGAGATTTGTCACATTCACAACTAATGAAGAATTCTGGGAAGTTTCTCCAACTTTGTGTTTCCTTTTGTGCCACACTAGCATGCTATCCTGGATAAATTGTGCACCACACTCATCACACTTAAATGGCATTTCCCCACTATGACTTTTTTTGTGCCACTCAAGGGTACTGTTGTAGGAAAACTTTGCACCACAGTCATCACACTTGTAAGGCTTTCTTCGGGAATGAAGTCTTAAATGCTGTTTCAGTGTGTCTTGATTATCAAAAGATGTATCACAGAACTCACACTTCACATTATGTTCCCAAAACAAATTCACATTCATGATGACTGTTTATATGGCTCTGTATAATTCCTGCTGGACGGCACACGCATGAAAGATTGGTGGCACCTTTTCTGATCCCTTTGCTTTTATAAAAAAAAATAATGAGAAATCTGAAATAAGATTTAGGTGGTTACACTTTTGACTAGTGATATAAATCATAAGTATACAGCTAAACACATAACTGTAAGATTATTTTGTATATTCTTGCCTTTTTGAAAGATTACCTTAGTTACTACTTCAGTATTTATTTATTTTTATTATCTTTAGCTACATCAATTTTTTATGCAATAATGGTAAAGGTAAACTAATATTTTGCCACTTTGAAAGAGTAATAATTTTCTTTTGCATTTTTAATTATACTTGAATGATAGTACAATCTGATAATATACTGACTTCACTTAGTTCTAGTCAGAGGCGAGCACTTCAGAAAAATGTGATGGCCTCTAACCACAAGAGCTCTCCCCAGCTACCCCATGTTCATCATGACCAGATAGCCAATAGTTTGTTCAGTGGATGAACTAAAATATCATTTGCCAGGGTGAAATTAAATAATGGCCACTTGCCAATTTGACTGACTAATTGTATCAAATAAAATTAAATGACAACCACTGTTAAAATTTTAATGACAATCCAAATTCTCATTTGCCAGTTTGGTAGGTTTTAAACCCTCTAAATTACAAGTGATTAACATAGTTATTATTTTCATTGATTTATGAATAACCAAACCCATTTCTAGTTGTCTATCTATATTTCTGACATCCTGTTCCCAAGTGGTAAATGTCTTCGAGAAGGTGGCCAGTGCATAAGCATCTCCAACTTTCCCTGATCTGACACTCCTTGTCAAAACTTTCAGTCCCTCACCTACCAACTCTCTTTCTCCATTGATCATCTACTCTATTGATCCACTCTGCCCTCCCTGACACTCTCTCCTTCAATCACGTCCTCATACACTCTTCATTAAACCATTCCCTTACCTGGAGAAGCTATCTCGACCTTTACCTGCCGAAAACGTGAGTGAGTGACAGCCTGAGCGGCGCCGTGTTTGCGTCGCTTACTCCCCGCGACCAAGCTCGCCTGCAACCTGCTGACCTGCGGCCACACGTTACCATTTGCAGTCTCAAACATAATAATTAATCCTGCAAGTACCTGCTGAACCCTTACCACAAAGCTGGTATTATCTCACAACAGTATTCATTGCGCGATATACGAACGCTTAATACATGTAGAGCTGCATTTTTTTTACTATAAATTATCCTTTACGCCACAATACTGGTAAATGTTTGCATACGAAATCAGTTTACAATAATAAATAAGTAAATAAGACTTCTTCGTAGGTGGCAAACATTGTTCAAGAGGCGCCGTTAAAAAGTCAAAAGCCAACAGCCAAACATGTGCCCGCCTGAGTGCCCCACGAGTCCAGCTTGAGATTCGGGCCCACAGCCTAACTAGCCCCATAAAACACCCACGAAGAAGAAGAACTACTCAGTGTCACAGGAAAAGGTAAGGCCCTGTTCCACCGTGGTGAAGTGGTTTAGCGTGCCTACCTAGCTACGAATCCACGGGCACGGGTTCGGATCCCGGCCCGGAAGCTCTGGTCGCGAAAGACAGACCACAGACCCAGAAAAGCTTCATCAGGGAGTGCCGTTACAAAGGCAAGACTCCCGACCGACAACTCAAATGGGTACAAAATCATGCTATACACTACAATTATTACCACAAAAACATGAACCACGTAAGAAAATCGGGTAAAATTCTAGTGTTTGCCCATACTCCCCCCTCCCCCCCATACAAGCCTGGGGACCTGGTGGGAATGCGGGGTTTTGGGTAGGGGACACGAAATCCGTCGCATTCGCGTATTTTTTTTAGTGGGGGGGGATGAAAACTCCCTAGATCTAGGGAAATTCCCTAAATTTAGGGATTTTTCCTCCCACCACCACTAAAATAAGTGTTTGCGACGAATTTAGTGTTTCCCATGCGAAAACCACGCACTCAGTGGATCCCCAAGCTTGTTTTGGGAGAGAAGCATAGTGAACCTACCAAACGATGCTCACCTCATCATCTGGCGTGGCACCGGTGGCCATCTGTGCTCACATAAACATCTCCACCACACTCATGCCCTCTCTCTCTAGTAGGTTGTCACCTCATCGCAAAGTTTCTGTCCTCCAAGTAGAGTCCGTGGCACCAAACACAGTGTATCTTCATTGTTTATCACTGACACAAGTAAAACCACCGGCTAGCCGGGATCCATCCAACACCGCGCCTTTAACAGTACTGCGGCTTGTGCAGGAAGTGCAGGCTCTCAAACCTCTTGCCTGAGTTATTCAAACACGTGAATCTTAACTGACCGGATTTTGAATCTGCTTCACGGGCTCGTATTCCCAGTATACAAGGTGATTGTGGATATTGACTCTGCGCCTCCAGAATACGATAATACGCCTCCATATATCATAGTAAAAAAAAATAAAGTGCTTAAAAGTAAAGAAGCTGAATTAATCCCCTTCCCCCAACGATCTTGGGGGACCTGCATGAACTCGGGGTGTTTGGGTGGGGGAGCATGTTTAAACTACTCCAACCGAACTTCACGACCTGGTCTCACATGCGTGGACTAATGGCTAACTAAGCGTACCATCGCTAACCAAGCGTACCATCGGTAATAGTATTAGGTAAAGGTGCGTGTTCTAAAAAAAAATAACCACGCGTGATGGACCTGGTCTCACATGCGTGGGCTAATGGCTAACAAAGCGTACCATCGCTAACCAAGCGTACCATCGGTAATAGTATTAGGTAAAGGTGCGTGTTCTAAAAAAAAAAATAACCACGCGTGGTGGACCTGGTCTCACATGCGTGGGCTAATGGCTAACTAAGCGTACCATCGCTAACCAAGCATACCATCAGTAATAGTATTAGGTAAAGGTGCGTGTTCTAAAAAAATAATAACCACGCGTGGTGGACCTGGTCTCACATGCGTGGGCTAATGGCTAACTAAGCGTACCATCGCTAACCAAGCGTACCGTCGGAAATAGTATTAGGTAAAGGTGCGTGTTCAACAAAAAAAAAAAAAAAAAAAAACATGCGTGGTGGACCTGGTCTCACCTAGCGTATCATTGCTAACCGGATCGTTGGCAACGCTGCTCATATTGCAATGGCGTTGCCATGTAAACACATCGTCCGTACGTCTAATATGCCATTAAGTACAATATGGAGGCGTAATATCGTATTTTCGAGGTGTGGAGTGATTTTCAATAATTACCTTGCGTGGTTTCCGTACGTTGTAAAAAAAACCCGGAATGTACGAAATTTCCCTACATCTAAGTAATTGCAAGGAATTTCCCTACATCTAGGGTATTTTTCAACCCCTCATAACTCAAAAACTATGCATTTGCGACGCATTTCATGTCTCAATGGCCCCCTAGCCAATTTTGGTTGCGAGGGGTGAGTATGGGCAAACACTAAAATAATACCGAAAATTGTTGGTTGGGTGAAACAAAATTGTTCACGAATTTATACCCACCACGGGTTCAAGGACAAGTGTGACGGAAATGAGCACTGAGGCCATGCGCAGCTATATCGTTTGCCCCCAACTTTACCTTTACCTTACTTAATTAAAAGTTATTGGTGAATGTATATAATTATGCAGTTATGAAGTCCCACCCATTACCCACACTTATCGTTTACCGTTTATCGTTGATGAGGTTTCAGGCCCTGCTCCGCCGCTGATGCAGCGCTCTACGAGGGCCGTCAACAATTTCAACGTTTGCCTCAATAATAGTCTTCGATGCACTTATTCTCAAACATTGTAGTGAGTGAGTGAGTGAGTGTCTTAATTTCTTTCACGAATAATACCACATATAACAATTAGTTCAGTGTTCATGTCTGCTATTTTCATTATACTATCACAATTAAATATTCAACAATTATTTCCAGCACACTGAACATTCATCACACACAATTTTTCTTTGAGTACAGACACTAATTAATAGCCAGGATCAGTTATGTTACGAATTCTCTCAATTTCAGTCTGGAGAACTACACAACACTGGTCATTCACTGAGTGGTTGATTTCAAGCTTCTTGTACCTCACACAATTTATGCATTTCTTCTCAGCACTCCTGTGATTTATGATTGCCAGCGCATCTGAAACAATTTGGGGCATCTCCATTGGTCTTAGCAGTACAGTTGGCCTCAAGATGGCCATATCTCTGACAATGATAGCATATAATTGCATGGTATCTGTCTCTCACTGTGTATATTCCCTATTCTAATTTTAGTTTGTTGTGATTCTTGTGAATCAGCTCTCTTACAGTTGGGTCACACCTCAAAATGTAGTGCATTGTGCCGCCAGCCGCAGGCTAGCTAAAAACCAGCTCAATCTTATCCTCAACACCCCCAATGGCATGTAAGAACTCATTGCGGTCTAAGATGGTCCCCTTTATTTTTTCCTTGGTCTCCTTCTTATGCACATTGCATATCATGATCTTTGGTGTCATCTTTCCAACACTCTTGGTATTAATTTGCTCAACAGACTCCAGTTTTTGAGCAGCCTCGTCCCTTGTGTTCTCATTATCAAAGTTCATGACAATATTACGTCTATTTGTAAATCTTGAATCAGTTATTTGAATACCATTCAATGCCTGGGAGACTTCATCCTTCATGTCTGTTGCCTTCTTTTCCTGTGTAGAAGCTTTTACAACTAAGAGATTTTTCTTGACCTTTTTGCCTCTGCCACCTCAGCCCAGCTAGATTCAGCATGCTCAGTACGTTTAAGCGTGTCAACAACTGATCCCAGCTCCACCTGCACCTTCACAGCCCTTGATTCAACTTCATCCTTAACCACAGATATTTCCTTAGATAAATCTTGCTTGAATTCATCCATTTTTTCCACAATTTTGGTAGCCAGAGATGCTTTATGGAGGCATGGGTTGCACATCCAATTAATTTTAAGTATATTTTCCTGCTTAATTTCAGACAAATGAGCACACTTCACATGACACCACTTAGGGCACAAACAGCATCCAATCCATTTCTCGCTTGTGAAAGCCTTACAAATGTAACACAAATCCAACGGGGCCTTGGCTTTGCCAGCCATGTCGACACAACACTTTCCACACGGAGCCAGACGCAACACATCCGATCACGGCCACGACTACTCACTCACTTGCATGTGGACTGGAATTTAACACGAGTAAACTTCTTATACTCAATGGAAACGAACAGTACTCCCAACAGCCAACACAAATATGCGTGTTATGCACCTGAAAGGTGCCCTGCGCATCATAAATCCAGATCCAGATCCAGAAAACATAGCAGAATGCAGGTTCATATACCAACCTCTAGATCTCCTTATTCTAAACATTATGGTAGGACTTCAGCCTCCATCAACAAAAGTGGGGAGGGCTTAAAGAGAAGATTTACTTGCAGAAAGTGGCAAGGTTAATTTTTTATAACAAGTAGGTAATTGTAGAGAATCACTCCGTGCCTCCAGAATACGATATTACACCTCCTTCAGAATACGATATTACGCCTCCATATTATGGTTAAGGGATTAAATACATGTCCCTTAACCATAATATGAAGGTGGAAGTACTTAAAAGTAAAGAAAAAGACGAATTAATCCCCTTCCCCCAACGATCTTGGGGGACCCTCGGGAAGTTGGGGCATTTGGGTGGGGGAGCATATTTAAACTAGTACTCCAACCAAACTTTACGACCTGCTAACGGGGGGGCTTCGCCCCCTTCTACCCCCGCGCTAACCAAGGGGGGGGGGTGGACCCCCCTTACCTTTGCTAGATGGAATGTTGCCATGTCCATCCGCCATTTCTCCTCCAAATACTAGAGAGGCTTGCCCCTCGGCAGGGGCAAGCCAAGAAAGAGCTGACCGCGACGCCTATTATACTCGTCTCACTTATGAAACCAACATAAAAGCCTCTCAAACCAACTACTTGGACTCCGGAATCTCTTACATTTAATACAGGTAACTTGATTTATGCGAGTTTGTTTTACGCGTTTTTTATAACACGGGGTCCAGACTCTTGAACAACAATACAGTACCCACGCTGCCACGCTACTCAACAATAGGGGTGGGCAGGTACCAGTACCAGTACCGGTACTAACGGTACCAGCTATAGGTATGGTACCGGTCCCAGACAGCTCGGTACCGGTACCAATACTAGCCAGTCGCTCGTGGTGTCCCTCATTTCTTTCTCAGACGAGCGAGGCTGAGACTGAGTGCCTAAGTGGGTATCTCGGTGATATGGATACTCTCTCTCTCTCTCTCTCTCTCTCTCTCTCTCTCTCTCTCTCTCCACTGAATGAAGTGAATATTTATTTTTTGACAGAAACCTACCTCTTGTTTGATTTACATTGTTTTTGATTGATGAGACCTCTTCAAGGACCCAATACTCGCGTAAATTGAGAGCTACCTGTACTCGATTTTCCTTTAACACTGGATCCCTTATAGCAAGAGATGGGTTACCTGCATCTTTAGAGCATGCGCAATTGCCATCAGAATGGCGCTGCCCCACTTGGTAGCCATATTGGTGGCTTTATTTACAAAATATATATTTTCGCTGTAAGTAGAGCACAGAAACGCTTCATTTCAGGCAGACAGCATCATTGCAATAGCTGCTTTTACCCCACAATTTCCCTGGTCTTCATAAACCTCCCCACTATCAGGTGTTTTAATTTTGTTTAAGGGGACAGGAATATTATCTGTTATTCATTATCATCACTTCTAGACGCTGTATATATTTGATGCGCCAGTAAAACTAGAGTAACACAACAGTATGTGATAGCTTGGAAAGGCTAGTATGCTGTGGGAGCAATATTGGAGGCGCGTAGTGATTCTCCATATTTACCGAAAAGTATCCTCCATCTTTAAAGTTATGAATTAATCTGTTAACCATTGATCTTCCCATAGACAGATTAAATATGAAGTCCATTTGGGTGGTGCCTGTTCCTCTCCACAATGCTGCTGCATCACCCCCAATACTTATCTCATACGCTAGCTATTTTCTATTTAAAATTGTGTATTGAATATTTTATATACATTAGATAAGACTATGGTGTTATGAATGTATCACTTTTCAGAATAATAGCAATGAATTGTATAAATCCTAGAGCATGTGATGTTGCTTTTTGACATCAGCGATCAAGGACACCATGTCACTTTCTCCCTCACCTCCACACCTCTGCATGCTGACTGGTAAACTTGAGAACAGCTTTGCTTGAGTATGCACAGCTCCCCTGTGATGTCTTGATCTTTTATGCAAGAATTAATTAGAATCACTGGTTAACCCTGGAACAGGTATGCTTGGTTTGCACAAGTTTATAAACTTCGTATTTTTGGCTATTTCAGAGGAAGTCTCCACCCCATTTAGTCTGATTTATTGAGGGTACACTGCATATATATATATATATATATATATATATATATATATATATATATATATATATATATATATATATATATATATATATATATATATATATATACACACACACACACACACACACACAGTGGTACCTCGTGATTCAAACTTAATTGGTTCATTTGGGCTGTTCGAATTGAGAATGTTCGAATTAGGAAGCAATTTATCCCATTGAAATTAATGTAGAAAAAATTAATCTGTTCCAGGCCCCAAAATCCTCATATTTTTTTAACATTTTTATGGGTTTATGTTGTGCCCTGTGGCCAGATCACTCAAATATTGTCAACCAGATATATATTGTCAACTAAATATTTCCTTTAGAAGTGTACAGATCGTGGACTTGGCCATTCTGTACTGTAAGGCCAGATCAGAAACACGAGCTCCACTCTCATGTTTTTGTATTATTCTCTTCTTCATTTCCATACTATAATGCTTAAGCTTCCTACCACCACTTGCACTGTCACTTTTCACTTTCTTAGGAGCCATAATGAGGGTTAATTTTAAGAAAAGATGCAAAAAATATCAAAGAACAACAAAGAGTGGCGTTCAAAGCAAGGGAGCGCAAGCATCACCGACAAGAGTGGCTTCCAGCGTTGCCAGGTCCATGTTTTTCCCGCACAATTGGGCTATTTTTCAAGGGAGTGTGCGGGAAAAAATGGCAGTCGCGGGTTGGCGTTTTTTGAGGCTGGAGTCCACAGTATCACATTCACCGACCTGGCTACACTGGTGGCTTCGTCTGCAGCCGTTTGTTTGTGTTTGAATTGTGACGCACATTCGAATTGGACAAAATTTGTTTGATAAATGTGTTTGAATTGAAAGGCGTTTGAATCACGAGGTACCACTGTGTGTATGTGTGTATATATATATATATATATATATATATATATATATATATATATATATATATATATATATATATATAGATATATATATATATATATATATATATATATATATATATATATATATATATATATTTTTGTGGGAATTTATAGGTGGAAATTAGGCTAATACATATAAAATAATATTAAAATCTAAATATAATTAAAGCATCACAAAAAACTATTACCTATACAGTAAGGGACACATGTATTATAATAATCATGGTAAAAATGAAACTGAATTTCTCCACCATCAATTATGAAACCTTTATAACTAAACACTTTATACATATTACTTTTTCTTTGCAGTGATATAAATTTAGCAGCAATGATATATATACATGTGTATTTTCTTTTTCATTTTCAGGAGAAAAGGAAGTAATTTATTGTGAAACTTTGCAAATCTACCAGACTGAAAATGAATGATTCTTACATTAAGGAGTATAAGGCAGTGACTAGCCTTCATGTGGCCAAGGAAGAATACTGCCTTGAACTTGCCCCATCTCATGAATGGAAAACCTTGGCAGTTTCTTCTTCTGATAAGTTGGTAACATTGATGGAGACAGAAACCCTGACCAAAACCCTGACCCTGGAGCCACACTCTGAGCCCATCACTGGCACAAGGTTCTCCCGAAGTGACAGCAACATCCTCTGGACAAGCAGTCTTGATGGTTCCATAAAACTGTGGGACTTGAGGTCCAGCCATTGTGAGAAAGAATTGGTGGGGAAAACTGAAGCTTCAGAAGTGACTAAACCTATCACCTGTTTTGATATATCTATGAATGAAAGAATTCTCTGTGGGGGTACTGAACTGGTGGAGGAAGGAGCTTTTATACTGTTCTGGGACATCCGTGGAAAGGAGGTCCTCGGTAGCTACTTCGAGTCAGCCAATGATGATATCACCCAAGTCGTCTTTAACCCTCAGCAGGATGATATGCTTGCTACATCTTCAACTGATGGATTACTCAATGTGTTTGACATTTCACAAAACTCTGAAAGTGATGCTTTTACCTACTGTCTGAATGCTGAAGTTGCTGCAGGAAAATTGTGTTGGTTGAGTCATGGGGGTAAGTATGAGAGACTTGCTGCAACTACAGATCTTGAAACCTTACAGTATTGGGACATTCGAGAAGCAGCACCTCTGCATAGCTTCACCAGGGAGGAAGTTGCAAATGCCATGAAGTGCCAAGAAGCAGATGAAAGCTATGTTGTGTCTGTGACTACATTCATTGATAGTGATGACCCAATTGTAATAGCTGGCTTCCACACTGAATCTGAGAGTGACTGTCTGCAAACCCTGAGACTTGACCTCAGTTCTGGGCAGCTGAGGCCTCATGGTACCTTTGTGGCTAGACAGCCGCTGCTTATGACACGAAGTGTTCTGTACCAGCCACCGACAGACAGTTTTTATACAGGAGGGGAGTGTGGAGTGGTGAGTCTGTGGAGGCCTGAAGCACAAACATCTGCTGGAAAGGAACGTGTGACTAAAAAGAAAAAGCAACATAGAAGTAAACCATACTAGCCTCTGTAGTGCCTTTAATTTATCATGCATTAAATTGAAAATTATCATACCGAACACAAAGCTGTATGATAAGTTGAAATATCCGAAGAATGTTAAGGTTTACTGAAAACTGATACAAATGATTTATGTATTAATCTACTTTATTGGTTTAGGAATAGTGGTACATGCATAAAAAATATTTTCTTAAACTTAATATAATAGGATGTTGATTTAAGGGCAGGGTGCATCCAGTTACCTAAATGAGATTGACATATTTTATCAATTTGCATGAATTTAAATCTTGTAAAGGGTAAGTTTGATATAATTTAACAAAGTAGATTTCAAGAAGAGGAAAATTTAACTAAAACTTATTAAAAGATGAGGTGTGCTGAAAGAGGAACTGAGAGCCTGGTGTTTGTTCAGTGCCAGTCATATTATTCAGTTTACTACCTAAACTCCTGTCTATTATTCTTACTCAATGTTCATGTATCAAACTGTTCTGAGGAAAGAGTAAAAATTCTTATTAATATTCACCAACAATTCCCTCTTACACAAAAAATATATTTGCATAAAAGATATGCATATGATTTTTTTTTATGCCTTTATGCAGCTACTTTAGAATTTCAAGATTCTAAAGATTGAGTAACTATGCTCCAAGAAACAATAACACTTATTTCAAGATAGGGTACCATACTTGCTAGTGTTGAAGGCACACCCTTTTTCAAATGCCATATTTTGAAAAAAATATCCTGATCTTTACCAATTTTACTAAGATGTTTTATTGGTTGTTTCCTGACCTTTAGGATATGCCTACCACACACACACACACACACACACACACACACATTTACACATTCCAATTGTTGCCTAATCACATGGTGTTGTGTAAGCCTTATTGGTGCTGAAAAAAAGCTAAACTTATTTGATCACTTTAACATGGAACAAATTTTACTTAGTTAATTAGGTAATGTCTTATTGCAGTCTCTCTCTCTCTCAAGGCATTCCTCTACTCTTTACTTTTTATTGTTAGTTTGTTGGTACAGCAGTTTTTACACCAATGCACCCATATGGCTCCTACCAAACTCAGTGTCTCTGAAATGGCTTAGAAGGCCAAAAATGTGTCGACAAAAGAAATAGCAAGGCCATGGTGAAAGCACCATCCGCTGCCTGGTAATTACTGCACATAACCTCCTTCTCAAAGTCACATCACCAAGAAGACCACTATCTGTTGTGGATATGGAAGGATATATCTGCTTTTTTTTTTTCTTTTTTTTTTACTTAACTTTTTTCCAAAGTACAAACTTATCTTTTCATTAACAAACTGGACACACATTTGTCAGTGAAAAATACTGCTCTATTGAAAAGCCTGCAGTAAGTTATTTAACCCATTTACCTTACTATATGGACCAAGGAGAGACTCATAATTTGAAAAGCAGCTGCAGGATCCTCAGCAGCAACTGCCTATGTGAACCACGGCTCCAGACAGACACAGTTAAGTTTATTTTGTAATAATCATGAGGCAGATTTATTTGTGCACAGTATTATCTGGAATGACACAGGTGATGAATTATACTCCAGTTAGTGCTAGTATTGGTCATTAGTGTAGCACTAACTGGAAACTGATAACAAACATAGGTAAGTCCTTCCACCTAGAGACCACTACATGTCATTCTTACCCATATAACCATTAATCACAGGTGTCAGTATTGACAGGACTTCACTATATGCTTTGGATAAAGGGGTTAGAAATCATCCCAACTTTAAGCAAGGACATAATTCACAATGTTTAGTGATGATAAAGATGGTTAGGAAAGGCAGACAGTGGTATATTCTGGTGTGATGAAGCAGCCAAAATGGCTTGAAAATTCATTAAGTTGGTGTACATGGAATCTTATATTTGTTTTATTTTATTTTATTTTTTGGTGACCATGCATCTATGCCCAAGTTCTGTAATGAAGAATAATTTCAAGTAATGCCAATTCACATGTTGGTATCAAGACAGTTCATGATTTAGTATTTAATTTGGTGCTTAGGCTTGATAAAAATACAGAATAGGCTGTAATATATACATCCTGTATTACAAATTGTTTTTGGTGTATCTGAACTTAAATTTCCATTTCAAATATGTCAAATAGTATGCAATATTACTTACCCATGTAAACCCATACACTATATAGTTTTCCATCTGCAGAAAGTTACACATTATTCAGAAAATTCTTGCACAGCATCAAAGTAGCACAGTCAAAATGTGAGGTGAGTGAAATAGTGAGACAGGCAAAGTGCAACAGTACAGTGATAAGCGAGAAGTTATTACTCAGTCAGTACAATGATAAGCGAGAAGTTATTACTCAGTCTTTCAAGAACACAGCAATAAAAAAAATCTTATTCCAGCTGTCCAGCAGAAAAACAAAACTTCACTTATCTATGCATGTGTGAACAAATAAGCTTCTACTGAAATGGTGATGGTGAGAGTCAGACTCAGCTATGAAGTTTAATTGGGTGGTCCCTTGGCCATAGAGCTGCCAAAGCTTATTTAATGTATACAATATTTGATACACAATTTCAAATGGTACATAGCTGACATAATGAGAGAGAGAGAGTTACGTATTGGGGTGATGCGGCAGCGCTGTGAAGAGGTTCAGGTCTCACCCAAATGACCTTCATATTTGTGTTGGACTATAGATGAAACTATACAGAAATGGCAGGGACTATTTTTCACATTAGCTCCTATATTCCTGCTGACCTGAAAAGGGCACAAAGATAACCATGATTTATGCCTCACCAAGGGACTTTCAATGCTGAAGTTGAAAGCCTAATATATCATGTAATGAACTTCATACCTAAAACAGAGTATATATCTATATATATATATATATATATATATATATATATATATATATATATATATATATATATATATATATATATATATATATACTCTGTTTTAGGTATGAAGTTCATTACATTATATATAATATATATATATTATATATATATATATATATATATATATATATATATATATATATATATATATATATATATATATATATATATATATATATATATATATATATATATATACTTGAATCTTTGAATTGTTAATATCCACAGACTACCCCATGGATATTTAAAAACATGAATGTTAAATCTGTGGATGTTGAGGTATGACTATGAATGCAAAGGTGGGCATTCCGCAATTTAAGTCCGCTAAAAGCTAATCCACTAATAGCGGACTAACCAAAAATTTGCAGAATAGCGTTAGCAGAAAATTTGAAAAATTAATGGATTTGCAGTCAGTGGAATGCCAAAATTATAGTCCGCTACCACAAACTTTAAAAAAACACCAACAATGAAATTTCCGGGAAATTCAAGAATATTCTCGAAACTGTGGAGGATCTTCTAGATTAGGGTGGCCAGACGTCTTGGATTTTCCGGGACAGTCCCAGATTTTAATGGTTCATCCCAGAAATGTCCTGGATTTCATGCACTGTCCCGGAAAATGTTTTTTATTAAAGCGTCCCGGATTTCACTTCCAGAAATCTGGCCACCCTATTCTAGATCTGTCTGATGCGCAGCTGGCAGGCTGTCCAGGCTGCGTGGGTGGGAATATTCTAGAACTGTCTGCTGTGCAGCCGGCCTGTCCCGGCAGCCTGCGTGGGAGGCAGTTTATATTAACTCGCCGAGTCTTAAAGACGTATTCCTTGCAGTATTTGTAAATGGTTAGCGGACTGTTACGGATTTCATGAGTGGACAAAAAAAATTCATTAGCGTTAGCATTAGCTGATTTGCAATAGCGGACCGGCAAAGCCGGAAAATATGCGGATTACCCATTAGTGGAATGCCCAACAAAGTTAGCGGAGTTGCGAACTGCAGACTGACAAAAAATTAGCGGGTGCCCACCTCTGTATATATGAATGGTGCATGGTAAATCAGCAAGAAGCGTACATGTGGAAGATGTGTGTCAACTCTTGAAGGTGAAGGATGCAACCTGTATAAAATTTTAGAGCATACATAAGAGAAAAAGTAGTAAACAAGTCAGTGAATTAAAAATTATGTGAATGAGAAAGTTCTGTAAAGAGCACGTAGGAGAATGAATTGAAAGGAAAATGAGATTTCACATGATTCAAAGATAATGTGAATAGGAATGAATATCAGCTTCCTTTGTGACCATCCTCTTGGAGGAAGTTTGCAGAAGCATTTAAGTGAATGCAAAGACCCAAAGTTCCAGATGCACCCACCAAGAAGGGAGGCTCAGAAAAATCAAATTCCACTCTTGAATATAATAAAAGGTCATGTAGCTGGGAGTATAATCAATATGTGAGCAAATCAGCAGCTAAATAAGCCTATTCAGCTTCAGTACTTGTGAACTGGTTGAAGACTGTGTGTTGATTTCAATGGGGAAGATAAGATACTCTGCTTTCCCTCATGGTACACTTGTAGGTCATAAATGTTGCAGCCCAAAATTACAAGTACTATGTAGTATCTAGATTTATGAAAAGGTCATACTAATGTGCAATTATAATAAAGGAAAAAAAAAAAAAATCCATTATTGTTACATGAGAAATCAGCAGCTACACATTATCAATAACTAAGTGCTTGAGTAATCATTATCTCATACAAAATCTTGTATGTCTACACTTTTTAACAAAAGCATGAATATGTTATTACATATAGGATAAAATGATGTAAAAGCATATAAAACCTGATGCCTGAGCATTAAATGTAAACTAAAGGAAACAATGAACATGAATGAACTATTCTCCCATGTTACAAAAAAACAATAGAATGCGCATCATATAAATTATGCTGCAGAATATAGATTATTTAAATGTATTTTTAGATAAAATGCAGCAAAATGCAATTGAAAAACACTGCAGAATTATTTCCTTAGCTCATGTATCATGTGTTAACTATTTTTTGAGAAGGACTAATAAATCTTAAAATATACTTCATAACAACCTACAGCACAATAAATAATAAATAACCCCTTGTACTGCCACCCAGTGGAATTTAGCAGGTAGCCTCTCTTTCTGGTTGGGAAAATTCTTGAAGTGCCAACATGTGCGTGCTTCCTAATACAAACCTTCCCTCATTGCACATTGCAGCTATAAGGTACACTCAAGACATCAACTTCCCCCAAAAGCAGGTGATGGTAAAGGTGAATCAACTTCTGTTACTTTTAACCCAGAACAAGTATGTACAAAAATATCACAGAATGAGTTCCACTTCAGGCACCTCTTTCCTTCATTATCTATGACTCTTCTTTCGGAAGTTCTCCAACTCCAGAATGCTGCGGCTTAACCTGTAAGGAGTTGATAAGAGCTGATGTGAGAACAAACATATCAACAAAGGAAAGAATATGTGACAAGCTAACCAGTACACTCAGCTGTCAGAAAGACTTTAAAGATTTAAGGATAGACTTGCCTTTCTCCTTAAAACTGATTCTAAACCAAATCAGCAGCACAACCAACAACAGTTTGCCTTTCAAAATTGTTTTCTATTCTAGTCAGGTCACATGTCTATATTTGAACTCCCTATATATTTTAGTGCTTCCATGGTGTTGTGGTTAACACGTCTACCTACAAATCCGCAAGCAATGGTTTTAATCCCAGCCTGGGCAGTCAGTGTGCACCCCATCCTCCCTTTCAAATGGGTAGATAAATAGGTACCCAGCAAAGGTAAGCTGTGGTAACCCAATTGTTCCACTTGTCATGTGTCCAGGGGTAATGGGTTCTTACCCACTACAGGCTCAAAGCTCAGGCTCAGTGTGGCGGAAATGAGCACAGAGGCCATGTGCAGCTATACCGCATGCCCCTACTTAATTTTTGCCAAAGCATTCTACCATATGGCTGTCAATACTGAATAAAATGAAGTTGCCAATCAATACATGGAGGGACCATACAGCAATTCTTCAAGACATCCTCTGAGCTGCACATTCCATGCTAATAGATAGTACTAAAATCACTCAAAATAACTCCTTCAGACATACAAGTCTTTTGCCTTTATACTAACTGCATTACAGACCTTCATAAGACTCATAAATATCATTATTATTATTTTTCTTTTTTACCTACTCATGTTTTTAATAAATAGTCAGATGGCAAATGATCTGGTGCGGACATTACTTTCCCCTTCTGAAACACTACTTCATAGTACAATAGAAGGAAAAGGATCCATACCTTCCAAATGCATTGAAAAGTGCCACAATTTCTTCTCTTGATAGCTGGAAGTTTGTTTGCCTCACAGCTGACAAGTTGAGCTGTTGGTCCACAGGGTGATCAAAGTTGCCTGAGAAGAGGATTTTTAAAGCTGTGCCTAAGCCAGTGATCTGAAAGAAAAAAATGCAAAATTACGGAATTAGTAAAAAAAAAAAAAAAAAAAAAAAAAAAACTTGACAGCCTCACCTGTAATTTTGTAAGATAGAAATCTATTAAGGTTGTGCAAAACAAGACAATTATCCAGAACATTCAGAGCAACTTAGGATGATTGCACTTTATATTCTAAGGTGAAGTGGTCTTTGGGTCTAAAGGGTGTACTTCCCTGATTTAAACATTCATTCTCTCATTTATTATTATATTATTATCATTAATATTATTATTATCTCAGTCTATTGGTTATCAGCTCTCTAGCTTTCTTCATCTGAAATCTACGCTTTTTCAAAAGAAGCTTATACATTAGATATGAGTACACATGCTGATAAAGTGTATAGGTAAAGCCTAGTCTTTTAGTGTATGCAGATGAACTATGTTACACTCAAGGAGTGCAATGTCTTGTGCATAATGAATCTTTGGTACCAATATGTCTCAGTATGGTAGGATTTCTTAAATTCTGCAAAATACATATGAATTTTGTTCCTCTGCCTTCACACACAATGCACACACACTTGCAAGCATTCTTTCAGTACCTGTAGCTTGCCCCATAGCCGACACTTGTCACACCCAACACAGTCCATGATTCGACTGATGTTACGGAAGTGCTCTCGAAATTCCTCCTTCAGCTTGGCTGCCTGTTTTCCCCCCGTGAACATGGAGCTCTCATCAAAGTGGTTGGGGAAGTTCCTGGAAAGGGCAATGTTATTCTGGTGGCTTGTACCAATAAATCTTAGTTTTGTACTTGTAGTTGGATGCATTTTGGGAAAAGTGTGTTATCTGAGTGTGTGTGTGTGTGTGTATTGATCTATTTGTAGTTTACCGGGTCCGAGCTAAGCTCTAATAGTCCCGTCTCCATATCAACATTCATTCAGCCTTTCCTTCATTTGTTGGACACTGTTCACCTCCACCACCTCTTCCCGCAAGCTATTCCAAGTGTTAACACTTCTACGTGGATAACTATACTTTTTTAAGTCACTCAAACAGGTGTGTGTGTGTGTGTGTGTGTGCAATCAAACATGGCAAAAAGGTTGGTTAACATTAGGGTGATGGTGATATTACTTGGGACAATTATGTTGATGATAGGACAACATACTTTGTAACAGAGAGGAGATCCATGACAGCCTTTTTGACATCTCTGTCCTCTTCCTCATTTCCGGTGAAGAATTCTTGGCTCTCCAGATAAGGTGCTGCTTTAGCAAGGGCTCTCAGCTCTTCAGGAGAATGGAAATAGAAAATAGATATCAGTGATCAAGTTTGAGATTAACCCGGTAGCAGTGTGAATCATGTTTCTTAATGGTCCCTCTAAGCGAGAAAAATGAGAAAAAATCATCACTCACACAAACCATTTCATAATATATATCAATGCATGTGTGATCAGTTTATGTATCATCTATTTTGGGGGGTTTATATCATGGCACAAATTTGGCCCGTCGCTGCTACAGGGTAAAGCCAAAAATTTGGCCGTCACTGCTACTGGGTTAACCAAGACACATGGGACTATGGTCAATAAGTTCTTGGACAAAATCATAAATCAACCATAAGTCAACAATAATTATGCATGACCAAAATACTTGTTTGTTTCAGAAAATTAAAAGGAAGACAAAAACTTGAATGAAAAGGTTTTAGTAATCACCAAGAGTGTAGAGAAAGTAGAGGTTCTTGAGGCGCTTGGGTCCCTCTCCACCTGTCAACTCTGGGTCAAACCTGCGATGGAATTCATCCACATTGTGTCCCCAGACTCCTTCAGCAGAAACTTCAAACCCATTGCTATCTGCAGGAAGATGAGTGGATGGTTTGGGTAAGATATGAGGTAAAATGGATCATCACAGCCTCTTCTAAAAAGTTGTATTAGAGTGTAATATCCTTCACCTATACTTATTCATATTTTCCTTTCGCATGTATTTTTGTCATTAAAATATTTTTCACAACTTTTTTTTATCTTTAAGAAATGCTATCCTTGTTAGTGACATTTAGTTTTTAGCATGTTGCCTTTCCTATACATAGCCAATACACAGTTCATATCCCTCACTCATGGACACATTTGTACTAATATTTTTATTCATGTTTTTGCTACATAGGTCATACTATTTGCCTTATGGGACAAAATATCTCTTGGGCCTAAAACTTATTTTTCTTTGTGATGCCATAACTACATTCTTTAATCAGTTCCTGTTTTCTCTTTTAGTATGGAAATGTGTGAAAACAAAAGCTCCATACACACCTGAGAGAAGGTAGCGGGCACACAGATGTATGTTGATACTACTGTGCAGGCCAGAGACAGCACGGTAAAATGCCCGCTTCTCCAGGCACAGATCTGAAAAGCAGAATGCTTTGTTACTCATGTTCCAGAAGCTCCAGAAATTTGCCTTAGGTCAGGTGGCTGGTTACCTCGAGCTCTATCTTTGCATTGTCAGAGAATCAGTACAATCATGATAAAAACATATCAGTGCTACCATGAATATCTCCTCAAATGACTGTAATTTTTTTATGGTGTCTTAAGTTTATTTATTTTGGAGTAAAGTTAAACACCCGACCATAATTCCACTTACCACTTATATGCCATTTGGACAGAATCACCAACATCATGTATCAAAATCATAAGTACAGTAATTGTCACTTTCCCAACATTGACCAGAGAAACAGGCTAAAATGTTGAACAAGCTAGGAGAAACTGTGAAATTATGCAGACATAGTTGAAGCATAAGATATACATCTAATGATAGAGTACAATGTAGCCAAGAAGCCTTATGAGCTGCACATACAACATGAATGTCTTGCAAAGTCACATTTTACCATGAACCAATTTTTTGGCTTGTTTTCATGGGGATATTCGTAGTGAATTTTAGGCTTATATGTGAAGAGTTGTGGGTATGCTGCTAGTCAGGACTATACAACAGCATATTTACTTGAAAATGAAGAAAAGGCCAGTCTAGTGAGATTTTTGATACTCAACAAACACAAAAATAGCAGTGCACCATAGTAAACTGCATCTAAATATTATCACTGAAAAATTTCAGATTACAGTACCCTCTTGAGTTTCGCGCTACAAGTAACTCGATTTACGCGAGGTTGGTTTACGTATTTTTTAAATAACGCGGGGTCCAAAATCCAAATAAATGTTTAATTTACAAGTTTTTTTCACTTATACGCGATATTTTATGGAGTGGCCACCAGATGTCTCACGCAACTGGACTCACACGGTGCTGAGGCCACACAGCTGAACTCAGTTCATCCTGCGCGCCACTTGAACAACAATACAGTACCCACGCTGCCACGCTACTCAACAATAGGGGTGGGCAGGTACCAGTACCGGTACTAACGGTACCAGCTATTCAGTATGGTACCGGTACCAGACTGCTCGGTACCGGTACCAATACAAGCCAGTCGCTCATGATGTCCCTCATTTCTTCCTCACACAAGTGAGGCTGAGACTGAGTGCCCGAGTGGATATCTCGGTGAAATGGATACTCTCTCTCTCTCTCTCTCTCCACTGAATGAGGTGAATATTTATTTTTCGATAGAAACCTACCTCTTGTTTGATTTACATTGTTTTTGATTTACGCGACGTCCTCAAGGACAATTAATACTCGCGTAAATCGAGAATTACCTGTATCCGAGTTTCGTGATCCTTGAGTTTGGCGCTTAGTCCTAAATTCTTACCATCATGAGTTTCGCGCATTACCGCCATGAGTTTCGCGCTCCATTGACATGTTCGGGTCATGTCTACCTACCGTCGGCGTCATGCGTGCTGCCTTAAAAGGCGGTGTCTAACCATTGGGGCTATGGGCAACCACGGTTGCCCGTATGCCCAACCAGGAGCGAGTTGTTGGTTGTCCGTATCAATGGAAAACGGTTGTGAGTATGAGCATGGGTACGTGGGTACCTCACGGCTGTATGCAAACAAACAGACGTCGGCAGTGGCTGAGGAGTGAGGAGCAGTGGAAGATGGCCCACCAAGACTCATAAAATGGACTGGCAGAGCTGCTTTGCTTACTACTTGATTAACAGGATAAGAGAACACCCCGGGCTGTGGAACCACAGTCCAAAAAATATTTTTCTCGAGTCTATGAAAACTGTAGATCTCCCAGTGATGTTTTCCTCTTCTTCTTCTTTTGACCTGTAATGCATGGCAGCGACGGTGAAATGTAACAGTGGAAAATAGCAAAAGGGCATAGAAAACCAAAATCAGGGAAAGAAAAGAACAGAAAAACATCTAAGTTCAGGGTGAAGTGTATAAGTGTGCACTGTGAAATAAATAAGGGCCGCTTTCACAGTCACTGTTTGTTTTCATTGTTACCAATGGCGGCGATCGACGCTATAGTTTTCCACGTGAAATTGGCCTATGGGGTAGTGGTGGCTGCAGAGAAAGCGACAAGTGTTGAGGGTGTGTGGTAAGGTGCGGGGCGAGGCTAACCCTGCAGCCGCCACGAGGTGCTGTTGTAAAGGCAATATCTCCGACACCATCACATCACATCACTACCCATCGGCCAGTTTCACGTGGAAATACTAGAGCGACGATTGCCGCCATTGGTAACGATCAACACAAACAAAATGACTTTGAAAGCGGCCCTAAGTGCATGTTGTGAAGTATAAAAATGTGGAGAAGGAGGACCTAAGAAGTTATACAAAGCATTACAGGTCAACTGAAGAAGAAGGTCCACTATACACTGGCTGGTGTTGCAAAAAATATCTTCCCGCTGAAATTAGTCATTCTGCTGTCCACCACGCATGTGCGCTGTGGGAATACACAGCATTAAAAGTGTTAATTTGCCTGGATTTGTTCTTTTTTGTCCGCTTGTGGTCTTTGTGAGTGGTGAGGGAAATATGGAAGCAGTCAGCAAAGTTGAACCTCTCTGCGAGCTATTTTGCGACTGCGGCGGCAGTTTACATTCAATAGGCATTGAAGTCAATCATGATGTTAGTGATGTGATGATATATAACAGAAAGAGTTAGCAGATTATACCATAACACACAGAAAACTACCAGAAGCTATAGGTTTGTCCAACTGTACCACAGGTGACCGCAAGCAACCACCCTTACATTAGCAGAGTACACCACATGGATCACAAGCGTGTATTCAGAACTGCCAGGCATTGTAAGGCAGCTGCCTTCAACTGTGGCTTCAGAACGACCTCTTCTCACTTCCCATTTTCTGCCTATTACCAAGGTACGTATTTTGAGATAACAAGAGAGTAAAGTCGAAAAAAATTGTGATAACAAGGGAGTCAAGTCGAAAGAAAAAGTATTTTTTTTCCACGGGCCGGAACCAATAAGTGCTTTTTCATGTATTTCAATACCTCGAGTTTCGCGATCCTCGAGTTTAGCGCTATACCTTCGGAATGAAGCAAGCGCGAAACTTGAGAGGGTACTGTAATTTTGTGTGACTGGTATTCTTGAGAGCCTTCAAGCAAGCAGTGATCTGCAATACATACAATGTATTTATGTATGATATCAACAAATCCATCACAATTATAAAAGCACATAGTTTTACTATTGCATCCTAAGTCTTGATACAAACTCGCACTACAAAGGTGAAGATTTTTTTCTTGATTATACGCTAATATGTTGAGTGACAGCTATGAGAGCGAGTTTTAGCTGCATCATTCCTCGTAACAGTAATGGTAAACAATAACATGTTACAATACCAGCACTATCTTCATGGTGGCTCATGCGACAAATAATGAAAGAATAAAACGGATGATTTGATAAGTGGCAGATGAATCATGCAAGACCTAGATCTTGGCAGAGGAATTTTTTTATCACTTTGATTTAATAATAGGCTACATATTTTGTAAATTTACACCATGCAACAAATTTCACATTTATTGTAGATTTATTTCAGGCATGAATGAATCAAATTTAGCAGGAATAAAAAGAAATTTTCATACAGAACTATCACTACAGGAGCATATCATTTGCAGCCTAGGATTCCTCCACCAAAGCACACCACCACCTACTGTAAACAGACTTACCCTTTACGAACTCATCAGCTGTGCTTATGAAAAAGGGGAGGAAGGAAAATCATGGGTGAGTAAAAAATCTTACAAAGCACAAGCTGCATACTTAGAATTAGGAAGCAACACTGCTAACTCACTAAAAAAAGGTAAAAGCCAGCCATGTATTGTAAAATTGAAGTTAAGGTATATAACACCCAAGGAGCATTATCGCAGCATTGAAATGGCAGCCTTTTTCATAACAACACGTTAGAATTTAAGAGTACAGAAACTGATCTGAATATTAGCTTTGAATTATCAAATGACATGCCTCAGACCCTAATCACAAGCCCAAAACAGTTACTCACCTCCAATGTTGCTGAAGTCGACATACGGCCCCAGTGTCCTGGATGGCCTGCAAATGGGTTGAAATATATATCAGTGTTGATTATTTGCATGCCGGTGGTCTGCCGTCATCCAACATATTTTTTGCTAACTATGTACTGTATTTCCATTCATGAATATATTTTGCCTCATGAGAGGGAAGAATTTAAAAGTACTATGTCCCTCCTTAACAGCACTTATTTATCCCAAGGTGATAATTTACAGTGCTCTCTCAGAGTTATCTGCTATGCCCAACACTTTGCATGCTGAAAACGTAGTTGTCAATGAGAAGCAGTTTCAAATTGAAATGAAAATAAGTGCCTTATGCATATACATTTATGCATTTTTAAACACTATTTTTTTCACCATGTAAAGGTATTCAACACAACATTTAATGAAGTTATTGTGAACATTATATCCAATTTAATTTGGGTAAGAGGGAGAGAGAGACAGACAGACAGAAAGCACACACCCACAATAATTACTGAAAAGTCTTGATGACTGTGACAGCAGGACTGGATCCTACCTATGAAGTGTGAACAGCACAGTAAATGACATCAAGAATGATGTAAAGAATGAGAAAGTTGCATGAAAGACTAATTCAAGAGGAACAAGATAAAGGAGAAGAAAGATGAGAGACAAAGTAACAGTTTAAAATTACATGACAAAAGAATTGTGAGTAGCAGAGGACTTTGGTTGAAAACTGAAGGAAAATACAAGTTAGATTGTAAATAGGTATTGCAGTGTGGAACGAGCACATGGTGTTAAGTGCTGAGGTGATGTAGAGGTGATTCAAGAGTGAGAAAAAAATGTTAAGAAGCTGCTTGATTGTCAGGTATTACAGTGTGTTGGATGAACTGATAAGAGTTAAGGAATGCATGAGGAAAGAGAGAGAGAGGGAAATGGGTCTTGTAAGGATGAAGTACACAGACTAGGAGAGATGGAGACTACTACAAAGGACACTCATTTTAAATGGAACACTCCACAGCAACTATAGACAGATACAGACAAATAATTCAAATATATACTCAAAACTTATCTGCCGTTTGGTCAAAATTAAACTTATATTTTGTAATTTATATACCAATGAACTCAGTTTTAGCATTTTAAATGAAAACTAAACCAAGTCCCTAACTTACAGAGTGTCTTAAAACATCTGCCATTTAGGGGGAAAATGCACCTACTTTCTGATCTGAAAAAATGTTATCACACACTGAACACTGAAAGTTATAATCATGTTTAATACACACCCTCATCCATGCAGGGAGTATTCACCAATATTGGAAAAAATGCACTCATAAAAGAATTTCTCCATTTAGATAAAAATACGCACTCATTTTGTTTTAGTTTAAAGCACACACTAACTTACTTGACCCCCATTCTGGTTCATTACACACTCACCAACTCACTTGGAACAGTCATGCTGGAGGGTGGAGCTCCAGTCGCTAAAGCAGAAAAAATACAGATGGAAGAAAAATATCTGCATACCCCATTTCATAAAAAAGGAGGGAAGAGACATTCAGCTTAAAACGTTTCTAACTGTCAATCACTGGAAACGTTTTTTTTTTAGTAAAATTCCCTTATATTCTTACTATGGATCTCGAGAGACAAAAGGATAGAGGAAGAAAATGCGCTACCTTCCTTTTCGTCACTCACTTGAAACAGTTCTCCTGATATATTGACCTCCAGATGCGGTGTGCCGAGGGTCCAGCATAGCCTGTGTAGCGTTCTGGGTTTAGCAGCAGATCCACGTACTCACTGTTCTCAGGCTTGTCATCATCTAAGTAGCAAAAGCTGTCCTGAGCACTGTCATGGATGGCCCACTTCTGAAAGCCATCCAGGGACTCTTTGCTGTGATCAGAAAATATATCTAGATGAGTGACAGAATACATTTTTTTTAGTATTCAATAAAAAAAAGAATGAGCAGCAATCTTTATTTTCCCAAATCATAACTCAGCATTTTGGACATTTTATTAAACAAGTAAATAGTACTGATAAATGGCTAAGACTCTTACTGCAAAAATTATAATAAACTTGCATCATCACTATCAGTATCCCAATATTCCAAAAAAGGCCATAGGACCATACTAATCTTAACCTCCTATACTGTGTCACACATGTTATTTCTTATTACCTCTCATAATATAATAGAATTTAGAGATCCGAATCTTTTAACAGTACACTCTAGCATCGAGTCAAAGGAATGCCTCATAGCTTAAGGCTGTTTGGAGTATTTATCAATATCTCAAGGGCATTCCTGACATGGCTTCCCTTCTCTTGCTTAGATCAATTTTTTTGTGCTTCAATTTTTCTAGTCACTCTTCAAATCATTACATTTTCTATGGTAGTGAGACCAGAATCCTCAAGATGTGTGCTATCTGATTTCCTGCCCTTTCAATGGGAAATACATCACAGGAATGGATCCACTGCTAGCCACCAATGTGATGAGGGACACTTCCCATCTTAAATCTCACTAAATAACACATTATCTTACTGACTTGAAACCATGAGAAATTGATCTAGTTCAAAAAGGGGGAAATAAATTTCTGATGCCAAGGAGTGAACCTGCGACCATCGCTCTAATGTCGGGCCAAAGGGATCCCTGTGGCTTAAGGTCTTTTGGAGTCTTTATGAACATCTTAGGGCCATTACAAATATACAGACTTTTCTATTGTTGGCTCCTCATGTACTGTGCCAAAGTGTTACGAAAAACTAATATTTATATATGGTAGGACAACCATAATAGTGGGAAGTTGACACCATGGATTCATGCATATTACAGATTTTGTATCTGTTCCTTCTTACCTGAGGGTGGTGTTGAGGAAGCCAAGGTCATTCTCCTCATCACAACCTCCACTGCCAAGAGATTCCTTCAACTTCTTGGCTTTGTTGATATTAGGGTCTGCAGCTCTTCCCTTTAGGCCCTCAGGTACCTGTCACATTATGGCAAGTTTGGGTAAATACAAGTGAAAAGATATTCAACAAGGTTTAGAGGAATGAAACTACCTGAGATTGGCTCCAGCTAAACATTTTTTTTTTTTACAGCACAGAGAGCAACTCAAGGGCAACAAAAAGATGATGTAAAAAAAAAAAAAAAAAAAAAAAAAAAAAAAAAAAAATCTGCTAACTGTTGCTCTCATATAGTGATAAGTAATGAGTGGCCAAAAGAGGGGTCAATTTCGGATGGAGAAGTGTCTTGATACACTCTTCTTGAAAAATGTCGTCAAAGGCAGAGGGAAATACAGACAAAGGAAGACTGTTCCAGAGTTTACCAGTGAAGGGGATGAAAGAGTGAAGATGCTGGTTAACTCTTGCATAAGGGGTTTGGACAGTATAGGGATGAGCATGAGTAGAAAGTCGTGTGTAGCGGGGCCGCGGGAGAGAAGAACTGGCAGAGACAATACAGAATGCCCAAACTCGAGGAAGCTGATTTAGTAAGAGAGATGTGGTTTCCAGTTGAGATTTTGAGCTAAGGATAGACCGAGGATATTTAGTGTTGAAGGTGACAGCTGAGTTTTGTCGAAGAATAGGGGATAGGTGTTTGGAAGATTGTGTCGAATTGATAGATGGAGAAATTGGGTTTTTAAGGCATTGAAGGATACAAGGTTCCTTTTACCCCAATCGGAAATGATAGCATGGTCTGATATTAAGTGTTCTGCAGCCTCCAATCTGGAGTCTTGTAATTCCTGTTGAAAGGTTCTTCTGTTGAAAGAACTTGAATAATGCAGAGTGGAGTCATCAGCATATGAGTGGATACGACAGTTTGTTACAGAAAGAATATCACTGATGAATAACAGGAAGAGAGTGGGTGATAGAAAAGAGCCCTGTGGAACACCACTGTTAATAGGTTTAGGGGAAGAACAGTGACCGTCTACCACTGCAGAGATAGAACGGCCGGAAAGGAAACTGGAGATAAAGGAACAGAGAGAAGGATAGAATCCGAAAGAGGGGAGTTTAGAAAGCAAAGACTTGTGCTAGACTTTATCGAAAGCTTTCGATATGTCTAGCACAACTGAGAAAGTTTTACCAAAACGGCTAAGAGAGGATGACCAAGAGTCAGTTAAGAGAGCAAGAAGATCGCCAGTAGAACGCCCCTTTCGGAACCCATACTGGTGATCAGATAGAAGGTCAGAAGTGGAAAGATGCTTTTGAATCTTCCAGTTAAGGAATGATTCAAAAGCTTTAGATAGACAGGAAAGTAAAGCTATAGGGCAGTAGTTTGAGGGATTGGAACGGTCACCCTTCTTAGGCACAGGCTGTATGAAGGCGTACTTCCAGCAGGAAGGAAAGTTAGATGTTGATAGGCAGAGACGAAAGAGTTTGACCATGCAGGGTGTCAGCACGGAAGCATAGTTTTTAAGAACAATAGGAGGCACTCCATCAGGTCCATAAGCCTTCTGTGAGTTGAGGCCAGAGAAGGCATAGAAAACATCGTTTTTAAGAATCTTAATAACAGGCATAAAGCAGTCAGAGGGGAGATGTGAAGGAGGAACATGCCCAGAATCGTCCAGAGTGGAGTTTTTGAAGAAAGTTTGAGAGAAGAGTTCAGCCTCAGAGATAGATGAGACGGCGGAGCTGCCGTCAGGGTTAAGGAGAGGAGGGAAAGAGGAAGAAGTGAAATTGGAAATGTTTTTGGCTAGGTGCCAGAAGACATGGGAAGAATTAGGAAAAGCAAGGTTTTGACATTTTCTATTATTGAAAGAGGTTTTGGTAAGCCGAAGAATAGATTTGGGATGATTCCGGGCAGAAATATAAAGATCATGGTTAGCAGGAGTGCGAAGGCTCTGGTACCTTTTGTGAGCTGCCTCTCTATCTTTGATAGCACGAGAACAAGCGTGATTAAACCCAGGCTTTTTTAGCATGAGGAGTAGAGAAAGTCCGTGGAATGTGTGCCTCCATTCCAGAGACAATCACCTGTGATGTGCTGGGCACACACAGAGGGGTCTCTCTCCTGGAAGCAGTAATCATTCCACGGGAAATCTGAAAAGTACATCCTCAGGTCGTCCCACCAAGCTGAAGCAAAATGCCAGAAGCATCGCCTTTTCAGTGGGTTCAGAGGATGTACAGGAGTGATAGGACAGGATACAGAAATAAGGTTGTGATTGGAAGAGCCCAACGGAGAAAACAGTTTGACAGAGTAAGCAGAAGGGTTAGAGGTAAGGAAGAGGTCTAGTATGTTGAGCCTGTCTCCAAGACGGTCGGGAATACGTGTAGGGTGCTGGACCAACTGCTCTAGATCATTGAGGAGAGCAAAGTTGTAGGCTTGTTCACCAGGTTGGTCAGTGAAAGAGGATGAAAGCCATGTTCGATTAGTCTCACCAATTTCATTCCAATCATCACAACAAAATCAGTGGTATTTGAGTGCCTTGGAATTGATCAGGTATTATGATTCATCCTAATAAGTTGTCTGTGCTGCTCTAGATACTGGTTTTAATTAATCATGTACTAAATGGAAGACAATAGCTTTTAGAGCACAGCTGCAGTCTTCTCACCAAAGCATAAACAAATAAAATGGTGCAGGAAGAACAAATCACGCAAAAAAGATAAATGAAACGCAGAATCATATGCAGAGACAAACACAAAAGCACCACTTCACATGCAGGGTTGTGATGACAAAACAAAAGGTGCTTCCTGAACAATTTGTGATTAAGCATAATTGTCTTTTGAGTGCCTACAAACTTCATAGATTCTAGCATGAGTAGCAAAGGTGCTGTAATATGAAAGTGAAGGAACTTTTTAAATGTGTCTCAGACTTATGACACTTCCAATAACAAATTTTGTTGACACAAATATTAAATTAGTGACCCAAACATCACCATTCTCAATAACATTTCCATCAGTTAATTATCAAGAGCTCAGTGACCAAAACATTACTTCTAACCAGAATGCAATTTAATTTTGAATTCAGATGGACTACAAACTGCTGGCCAACACATCATATCTGTCTCAGACACACACACACAACACACACCTACACTCACATGACAGCACCTAACTCATGCAGAATCTAAATGATGACTGAGTGACAACACAAAATTAAATACAATAAAATAGGAGGCTGCAGCACTCAGCACAGTATAACCTTCTCACATGACTTTGCACCTTCAACAAAGCTTTCTATCAATCTTGAGAAGGTATAGGCCAACGTGTGAGGGATTGCACTGTTCTTGGATGATGAAAATTCTTCTTGCTATAAAAGACAAATGCAGTAATAATGTGTAAATTAATCATGATTAAGATAAATAAAAAATAACTGAAAGGAAAACAATACCACAAATAAATTAAACACAAGGTTTACATATTTAAGTAACTACGACTAAAACACAATTATTATTGAAGTTACTGAAAGACCACACACATACAACGAGAAACAAAGTGAAAACCCAGTTTTAAACAAGAAACATAGTACGACTCTATGTACTATGTGAAAATCAGAAAAACAAAAGTTATGTTAAAATAATAAATTTACCAACTTCCCTTTATTTATTTAAGAGGAAAACCACATAAGCTAAAAAGATGGAAAGATGTTCAGCAAGCATTTTTTCCAATATACATACAGTACTAAACAAAAACAGAGCAGGAAGTTCTGTCAGGGTTAGGCAGCAACTGAATGACAATAGGGGGACACATACCATTTCAGGCTCTCTACTGCTCACCTTATCTTTTCTCTCTTTATACCCTGTCTTTGTGTATGGCTCCTACCTACTTCCATTTCCAAAGATGTCAAAACGGTTTCCCCAACTCTTGTCCATTCATTAGCTGCTCAAAATACTTTCTCCATCTTCCCCTTGTATTTTCACTCATATGTGCATGCAATCACTCCTTACTGCACTCCCATTTCCTGTTATTTCTAAATTTTCTTATTTCACCGATTCACAAAACCAACTTGTTTTCTTGTCCTACTCAGTTTCAGACCAAAAATTAATACAACTTCTTAACTTGTCTGGTATTCATCTTATAATTCCCTTTCACTTTTCTTTTTCTCTTCCTTTCAGTACATTTGTCTGGATCAATTTCTTGCATTGTCTTCTTTAATTATTCACTGCATCCATCATGCACTTCCTCTATTCTTATTAGGACTTCATTTATACCCAACATCTCATGTTACTATATATACGGCCATATTTCCTTAAATACCTAAAACCACATTATTTTTTGGTCCTACATCTTCCTTCAGTGTGCCCCTAACTCCCCTCACTGCTTCACTAACCTTCCTTTCATATTTGTCCCCATAATCCTTTCTCTGAAGCCTCACACTTAGCTCAGCACTCTCCTCCAGCCATACCGCCAACCCATAAAACTCCTGTATACTTCCTGACTCAATATTTGCTGAAATGTTATAATGATCAGACCTGGAACACTACCTTTGCACCTTTTGCATTGCTAACACTTTTTTCTAATTCTTCAATTTTCTGCTATATAATCTATCATACTTCCTTGCTTTTTCCTTGCAACTATCCTACATGTGTACCTGTGGGTAATTTTACACCAAAAATAGATGTTGGAATGGAACATCAACACACATCCATTAAGTATAATGTATATTAACTCCATTCACACCCAACTTTTCTACCACTACAATTATACCTACCCTTAATATTCTATTTTAAACCTGAATATAATCATTTAGCTCTTCCCACACATTAACTATTTCACACTTGCTGAATTGAAAACACAGACATACTGATACCACAAAGAAACACACTTAAAACCTTAAGGAAGCAAGAATGGACAATTTTAACCAATGACCAAGAAGGATACTCACATCCGTGCAAGGCTGAACACTGCAATAACGGATGGCACACTTGCTGTCATCCTCCCAGAATGGACACTTCTTCAGCAGGTTCACCTGTAGGTGTAGATGATAAAAAATATTAAATTATAGTAGAAGTTTCAGATGGGAAATCTTTAGCACAGGGTGCAAAAGAGACCAGTTGAGAAGATGCACACGGCATATATATTTTTAAGGGAAAATCAAGGAAGACCCATATGGCAGGTTTATATCCTTAGAAAGGGGTGACCATAGGCTTCTCAGCTATGGTTAAGTCATAGGGAAGGATTACGTTGTTGCAAAGGTGAGAGAATTACCAATCATAAGGAAGGATAACATTGTTGCAAAGGTGAGAGAATTACCAATCATAAGGAAGGATAATATTGTTGCAAAGGTGAGAGAATTACCAATCATAAGGAAGGATAACATTGTTGCAAAGGTGAGAGAATTACCAATCATAAGGAAGGATAATATTGTTGCAAAGGTGAGAGAATTACCAATCATAAGGAAGGATAACATTGTTGCAAAGGTGAGAGAATTACCAATCAGAAAAATATACCAGTTCTCTTTATCCTAATACATTAAAAAAGAACCACTAAACCTCTAATAATACACCACCGTCATAAAACTTCAGGGTTTACAATCACAGTGAAAATTCAACCACCACAGATTCTGTGAGAAATGCATTAGGCCTATTTAGTTATGAAACTTGCAAAAATGTGGGAAGTCTTATATTTACTGAGAAAAATGTCATTCATTCACTGTACTGCAGTAAATGACCAGCTCATGTAACTCACCTTCCAGTACCTGAAGAAATTTTGCTCCAGGAGGCTGTTAAGTCGTGGGTAAATCTTGAAGTTGTTGAAACTGTCAATGGTCTCCACAGAGCAAGGGCAATCATCTACGGCACCTTTAAGCTGAGGGTAAAATAACTGTATTAACCTTAATACACTAGGAAAATAGACTTTTTACGGTGAAACATACAATCCCATATTTTTTTTAAAAAAGCTATATACAATCTGTCTGACCTTAGTGGGGCAATCCTGTGATCCCTATGGCACAACTTTTGTCCCTCACTGTACCCATATTTAGCTAAATATACACATGATCTGTGGATGCAATACTCACGATGAATTATGATCATGACACAGATAAATTATTCAATAAACAGTTTAGATAAATATTAATGATTACCTGCAGCCTGGTTATCGTAAATTTCTATTATTGTGGAAATAGAGAAAATAATTTGCACTTTATTCTGGTAATATAACAGGCTTTCTCTCATTTCCATAACTAGGTATACACCTACAAAACTGCTGATGTATTTAAATTAGTGTAAGAAAAAAATACTCAGTGTGTAAAATATGAATCATGTAAATTATCCAGATGAAAGTATAAAATCTGGTGGCAAAAAAAGAAGAAAAATGAGTGACTGCCTTTAGGGCAAGCTGCACAAATTTGAAAATTAACTACACATAAAATTGTATTCCCTGACATGCTGAATATAATGCAACTTCCAGTTATGTGATTACTTAGGTAAATTTTAAGGCTGGTGCATGAGTAGAGTGTGGCTTCAAGCTGCCTGCACCTCATGGAATCAAGGGTGGGGAAGCCCGTGAGGTGAGATAACCCAACTTACTGTCCTGTAAGGCTTGGCCAGTTGACGGCCTGTGAATTGTCTTCATTGGGTGAAACTGTTTATCTGATGTCTGTCATTTGTTGGGGTCAAAACTGACCAAGTAAACAATAAAGTGGAGTATAAGAAAAAAATGTAGACAGCTTGAATTTCTCTCTGCAAGCTATGTTTCTGCTGCAGCTGTTTTTCACATTGCCTGTCACTCTACCAAGTACAAGAGAAGCCTGGAGGAACACCATCACAGTGTTACATTATGTCACCTTCATAAACAAACTGCCAGTGTCACTTTTCTTCTTTTTGGAAATGATATAGGCAGAAATGTCGGGGAATATTCACGAAAGTGTAGCCTACAAATTTGAGATACTGACTGCTTATTTCTGGACAAAATATGATGCTGTTTATCATGGAGATTGTATTTTTCTCCGAAAATCACTAAATGATTGACTTTTCAATGCCTTTTGTAGACCCTCCGCCGCAGCCGCAAAATAGGTCGCAGAGGTTCAACTTGGACACCTGTGGGAAATCGAGGGTTTTGGGTGGGGGAGCATATTCAAACTACTCCAACTGAACTTTACATACCCCCCCCCACCCCATGTATATGCGACTTATTTCTGCGAGGAGGTATTTATCGCAACACCGGCTGGACTGCCGCCAGATGAGGCTATGCTTTCGTGAATATTATCCGAAATGTCAAAGCAGTTTTAGAACACACACACACACACACACACACCATGAATGAAAGGCAAATATACCAGAAAAGTGAATCACAATGAAAAACTGGCGAAGCGAAAAATCTGGAAATCACCAAAAAATGACAGCTTGATTATGAGGGTGAGGTTATGTCAGCACCATCGCGAGCCGGACGTGTGCACCCACCTGGCAAAAACACCTCTCCCCGGCTGCAGGGTCCGTCATGGGCTGGGGCGTCGTGCTACCGAAGAATGCCCGGCACGGCTGTAACAGTAACACGCCCACCGCCACCGCCACCACCACGGACACCCCGGCTGAGGCACTCCTGGTCATCTTTGTGGCGTTACGTGGACTCGTGGACCTTGCTAGTGACGTGAAGCCCCAGAGAGGACGACGATGTGAGTGGTGTGGACGCCAGTGTTGCCCGGCGAGGTGTGTCACTGTGTGTGCCGGGCGAGCGGCTGCCTGACGGGTGTCTTGCGTCAGCTGGGCCGCGGCACCGCCCATTGTAAACACCACTACGAAAAATAAAGTAGTTACTCTTCATCCATTATTCCCATTTACATGTCATCTAATGCAACAACGACAAAACTTGGACTGTATCAGCTATTATGGTTTGATATGGTGTAAAATAGGCTATGTGTGTCGACTGGGGTGTGTTATATAGCCGGCGGAGGATCACACGCCGACCAGTGTTATCCTGACGTGTCTTTAGCATGGCTGCCGCACGCCCCCGCCAATTTCAATTGCATCATCGTCATTTAACACTTCATGCTGAGGGTGAGTAATTGCTTTGAGTATTTTTTACATGTTAGTATAATCTGGGGATAATGTTGATGAGAAGGTAGCCATCTTTTTAAGAAGTTAATACTTACAATATATTATATGGACTGGTTTTAGGTCCCTGAATACAGTGCAGTGAAATTACCCGGAAAATAAAAGGGGGGTCGAGGGGGGCAAAGCTTTCCCGTTAGGGGATCGTGTGGGAGTCCTCTCTTTAGGGGGGTCGTGGGGGCGAGGCCCCCCATTAAGGGGGTAGAGGGGGGCGAAGCCCCCCCCCCCACCTGTTAGGTAGGTTACGTTAGGTCAAGCTAGGTTAGGTTTTATTCAGCATGCGGTGTGGGGCAGCGGAAATGCGCAGCGCGGGACGGAACAGGGCGGCGAAGGGGGTGGTCCAGTACGCGGACAAAATACTATCTCCATAATAGAATAAATAAATAAAAAAAACATATTAATTTTTGTCCAGAAATAAGCAGTCAGTGTCTCGAAATTAGTAGGTTATCCTCTCCTCAATAATCCCCTAATCTGGTTTTCCATAATGTGAAATTACTTGTACGGTAGTTGTATCTGTTTCCTCCACTCAGTGAAGTATTTAGAATATTACATATTGATCTGAGTTTACGAAAATTAAGTGTAATGGTACGTTGAGGCGTGATGCTGTAACCTGTTGAGCGATGACAATGAGTATAACACAGAACATATGGTAACAAATCCTAATAGTACAGAATAAACATCTGAATCCGCTTTGAGAGCTAGATAAAGAGAATATAATATATATATATATATATATATATATATATATATATATAGATATATATATATATATATATATATATATATATATATATATATATATAACTCATTCTGCGAATGGAATAATAACCCCGCATGTGTGCGTGTTTGTTTTTGAAATGTAAAGTTTCAGCGCGAAATCAGATAAAATATATCCCCTACACAGGTCGGCTTATTTCGAGATACGAAAACGAATGTGTGGTTGAGTGTGTGTGTGTGTGTATGTGTGTGTGTGTGTGTGTGCTTCCAGCGAGGTGGTTGGGAGCGTGCCAACATGCTCCCGTGCACGTAGCCACACTGGGCGGCGGCCGCACGACACACGTATACACAAACTCGCGGGGAAACAGGCGGTATTGTTTCCACCATGACGTTGAATATGATCTTTTATATGGTGGAAAGTACCTGGTAACGGTGTGTGTGTGTGCGCGTGTGTGTGTGTGTGTGTGTGTGTGTCACGTCCACTGGAAATATGGTGGTGAATACCTACATCCGCATGGCTCCCCCTTTCTAGGGGGTAAATCGAAGAAGAAGAAGGGAAGTCCATCCTTTTTTATATTTATAATTGTCTGTTTGTCTGTCTGTCTGTATGCCTGTCTGTCTGTTTGTCGGTCTACGAGATAAAAGAGGCAGCTGAAAGGCTTAGGAGCAGAGATTAAAAAAAATTAAAAAAACACAAAAAATACGCGTCGTAAGAGGGAAGGTAAACAATGGAAAGAGGTGTTTGTTAGCATGCCTGAGTGTCTGTCTTTGTCTGTTTGTCTCTGTCTGTTTGTGTCTGTCTGTCTGTACGTATGTATGCATTTGTGTATCTGTATGTCTGTTTACTGCGTGCATACCTGGAGACCATGTTGTATACTTGTGTGTGTTTTACTTGATTGAAACTTGATAGGATTGAGGTCAAACATAAATAACATAACATAAAATAGCAAGACAAATAGCAAGAGGAGATGAAGAGGCAGGTAGATGAATGTGTAGGCCTACATATATAGATAAATATGGAGAGAGAGAGAGAGAGAGAGAGAGAGAGAGAGTAGGACTGTATACAAGTGGGAAAGTTTAAAACCAAGGACATCCGCTGCTTCCCCCTCTTGTCCTTTAACTCCTCAACAACGCATTTAGTGATTTCATGCTTCTTTGCTCTCCCGTCGATCTTCTCTTTACTATATATTGACCTTATTCTCTTATTCCACCCCTTTCTATAGTCATCATCATCTCTTACCCCTTCATGCTTCTTTGCTCTCCTCTCGATCTTCTCTTCACGATATATTGACCTTATTCTCTTCCTCTACCCCATTCTATAGTCATCATCATCTCTCATCCACACCACCACGTACAGCCATCACTCCGAACGCCATTATATCATCATCATCATTAGTTATTACCTGTCCACTGCAGAACAAAGGCCTCTCCCTACTTTCTCCACATTTCCTGTTTGATGTTTAAAGTGTGTTCCATCCTGTTCCGTCATCACCAGCGATCGGCCAGAGGAGAGTATCAAGACACCTCTCCACCTGACCTCTCTTTTGGCCAGTCTTTATTTTTATCTTTTTTAGGAGCAGCGTTTAGCGGGCTTTTTTTTTATCTACACTGTTTTGTATGCCTTTGAGCTGCTTACTTTCCTGTAAAAAAAAATCATCTTTAGTAAAACCAACAAACAACACACGTCACCCTCTCCCGGTTCGCCGAAATACTTAAGCCATGGCCACTCTGATGATAAAGGTGCAGTCGGAGGCATACGTTATGGCTGCGCGTGGCCCTGTTGCTCATCCCCGTCTCACTACTGATGAAAAACGTGTTGACATTCTATATGAAACTTTACTCATATTCATAAGAGCGCTCGGAAACTGGTCTCTTCTCTTTAATACGATGTTATAATAAGTACTCTCATGTCATTGTCAAGTGCAGTCTTCCGGTAGATAATAAAAGGACGCTTGATGAAACTTTACACATACCTATTTACGTTTGGTTGTTGGGTAATGAAAAGAAGGAAAGGATAGTGAAGGAACGGGCGTACATTACCGTAAATAGTTATTATTATTGTTGTTATTATTATTATTATTATTATTATTATTATTATTATTATTATTATTATTATTATTATTAGTGGTATCATTAATATTCTTTATTTCATTTTACAGGAGACGTGCTACCTTATAAGACCCAAAAGTTTATAAAATACATATAAGAACTGCCCTCAATATCCTGTTCCTATATATATATAAAAAAAAAAACAGACGATGGCAAAAAAGAATGATTCAGTTCGATTCCACAGACGACTCGATACTAAAAAAAAAAAAAAAATATATATATATATATATATATATATATATATATATATATATATATATATATATATATATATATATATATATATATATATATATATATATATATATATATATATATATATATATATATATATATATATATATATATATATATATATATATATATATATGTATATATATATATATATATATATATATATATATATATATATATATATATATATATATATATATATATATTATAGAAAACTTCACAGCGTTTGGCAGTACACTGTTTCCATACCAACAGTCTCTTTTTCTTCCTTTTTTGCCTCATAAAAAAATAAACATCCCAACACAGCCCACCACCACCAACTCTCTCTCTCTCTCTCTCTCTCTCTCTCTCTCTCTCTCTCTCTCTCTCTCTCTCTCTCTCTCTGGCTTTCTCACTCTCAACCGTCACATATACCCAGACACCACAGTAATAACGAAGCAGACAGGAAACACTGATAACGCATAACTGATAATAGAAAGACTCGCCTCGGCTTAACAACAAAGAAGGGAGGGCGTGAAGGGGTTGGGGAGACATGACTGTGTGAAAGCTGGCGGGATTGTCGTAGTGAAGATTATTAAATAGAAGACAGTATGAGAGAGAGAGAGAGAGAGAGAGAGAGAGAGAGAGAGAGAGATCATACGTTGACTGTTATATGGAAAGTGAAAAGTGATGTGTTAAATGTCACGTGTGCTTGTAACCCTAACACACACACACACACACACACACACACACACATATCATCGTACTACCTTTGAGTGCATATCTCTAATTGGAAGCATCTGGTTAATAATGCGAAAAACTGCATCTCTTATCTCTTCCACAAGTGTGCCAATACTCTCTCTCTCACTCTCTCGCAGGTAACTTTCCTAAATGAATAAAAAGCATAGACAAAGCTTTCAAACACTAGGAGAACTTGTGAGTTATGACCTTGGAGGAACTCACCATAGCTCACACACACACACACACACACACACACACACACAGAAAATGAATAATAATAATAATAATAATAATAATAATAATAATAATAAGAAGAAGAAGCAAACAAGATGGATGGATGGATAGTTTATTGTTGCAGGTAAACAAGAAGAATAAAAGAAAAGAAGAGGAGTAATGAGGAGGAGAAAGAAGAAAGAAACAGAAGAAGAAAAAGAAGAAGAAGAAGAAGAAGGAGAAGAAAAAGAAGAAGAAGAAGAAAGAAAGAAAAAGGAAAGTAGGATGGTGAATAACAACATATACAAAAAATGAAGAAGGAAGTAACTCGAATTGGATGTCTCGGGTTTCTGGAAGGGTTGATAAACAAGTCGAGGTTTAATACCCTTGGCCATACTAATACCCTCTCTCTCCTCTCTCTCCTCAGTGTTACAGTATACTGGGGTGAGGCAGAGACGTGCCGGAATTAAGGAAGATTGACTCAGATGGAATGCAACTATATTACATTTTTCCTGCTCTCTCTCTCTCTCTCTCTCTCTCTCTCTCTCTCTCTCTCTCTCTCTCTCTCTCTCTCTCTCTCTCTCTCTCTTTAAAATATATTATATATTTACCGCTCTCTCTCTCTCTCTCTCTCTCTCTCTCTCTCTCTCTCTCTCTCTCTCTCTCTCTCTCTCTCTCTCTCTCTCTCTCTCTCTCTCTCTCTCTCTCTCTCTCTCTCTCTCTCTCTCTCCCGCCCCTTCAGGTAGACAAAGGCTCAAATGAAAGTGACTTTATACACTAGACAGAAAAATGATTCCCTTAACACTGCATTTCTTTATCCGATAAGAGATAACACACAAACACACACACACAACACACTAACAAAACAAAAAAGGTTGTACGTCCTTAACAGCTGTGTGTGTGTGTGTGTGTGTGTGTGTGTGTGACACTGGCGATATGGCATTGGTGATGAGGGAAAGTGGTGGGGGTGATAAGGGTGATGATTTTAGTGGGTTCTGTTGTAGTAGTAGTAGTAGTTGTAGTAGTGACGCTAACACACTCACACATGACTTTGGGGAGAACGGTAGTAGTAGTAGTAGTAGTAAAGTTTAACATACATTCATGATTAGTTATTCAGTAACATTATAAACACATGCACGAAAGAACTAAAACATATTTGAAGAATAAATTAATGATCCTTTTTTTTTTTTTAAATCTCCCTCGATTCCCTCTACCGGAGAAATAGTTCAAGGGACCTTTCTCTTATTCAGTCTCATATTCTTAGTCTCTTATTCTTGTTATGCGTCTCCGTTGCCCTAAAGAAATAGATTACAGGTAACTGGTGCACACGTAAGTTTGGTAGCCTACAGGTGCGTCGTCCTGACTCATTATATCCCTCACTTGCCGTCAACACCTGCCGGCCCGCACCTCACGCCCCACACCTGCCCGCCCAGCTCATTAGGCACTTCCACCTGGTGCCAGCTCAAGCTATATATACTACAATTACTAGTTACAAACGCACACACATATAC
Source organism: Eriocheir sinensis (assembly GCF_024679095.1). Lineage (NCBI taxonomy): Eukaryota > Metazoa > Arthropoda > Malacostraca > Decapoda > Varunidae > Eriocheir > Eriocheir sinensis. Next base: position 14,000,453 of record NC_066525.1, read on the forward strand.
TTACTCCCCCCCCCCCCAACACACACCTTCATTAATTATATCACTCATTAATTTCTTCCTCCTGTTCGTCCCTTCCTTTTTTTTTTCTTTTTTTTTTTCTTCCTTTTCCTTCTGGGCCTCTTCCTAAACCTTACACACAGGTGGTGAAGGTCTCATGGATGTGCTGAAGGGAGGGAGGTGTAGGGAGGAGGAAAACATAGAAACATGGAAAGACGGATAACAGCAAACCTATTGGCTCATTACGAGTCTACCCGCTCGGGCACTTCAATACTTGCAGAGGATATCAAAGTAGCCTACCTTGGTGCGTATGTTTAGTTCACTCCTGACGCAACAAAACACGGTTCTTGCGATTTTTAAAGATAATGGTTTCCACACTTATTACTTCTGAAGGAAGATTGTTCCTTAGACGAATACCTCGCTTTGAGAGAGAGAGAGAGAGAGAGAGAGAGAGAGAGAGAGAGAGAGAGAGAAACTGCCTCGTCTTCCTCTTTCTCCCCTTACGCACGGTTGTCCGCCTCTGCCTCTTTTACGATGAGAGAGAGAGAGAGAGAGAGAGAGAGAGAGAGAGAGAGAGAGATCGCCTCGCTTGTATCACTTCGAGGATGTTTTTTTTTTCTATTATCCTCAAATCACTTAGTTTTGTGTTCTCCTCTTATTTTTTTTGTTTTCCTTGTTTTTGTTCTTGTTCTTAGTCATGTTCTTATTTTTGTTGCTGCCCTTTCGCTTTTTTCTCCTTTTTCGTTTTTTTGTATTTTTTTCTCTTTTTTTTTCTCTACTTTCTTCCTTTTCTTGTTCTTGTTCCTGTTTTTGCTTTATTCTTGTTCTTGTCCTTGTTGTTGTTGTTGTTGTTCTTCCTCCTCCTCCTCTTCCTCCTCCCATGCTGGCAGTACACCCAGGTGTATTGGATCTCATGGTAGTATACTAAGGCTGAGAAAAAGGAGATAAATAGATTACTCTCTCTCTCTCTCTCTCTCTCTCTCTCTCTCTCTCTCTCTCTCTCTCTCTCTCTCTCTCTCTCTCTCTCATACATAACTCCCCGATCCATTCCCCATATCCAACCCTCCCTCTCACGCCGTTCCTTTTCTTCTAATACTTTTTTTATTTTATATTTCCGTGTCTGCATCTTGCCCCTACCCCTTTCTTTGTAGCTCCCCCACCTTTTCTGGAGTAAATGAAATGTGAATCTGAAATCTTCTTTACACCTACTCCTTCCAATCACTCCTCCTTCCAACCCATACACCTCGGCACACCCCGATCTGGGCTTTACATGAATACCCTTCCGCCTCCCTCCCCCCTCAATCGGCACACCTGTCAGAAGGGCCGAGACACAGGTGTTTAGGTATATATATGGAATGATGACGTTGGAGGATTTGCTTAGTATACAGAAAAGGTAGAAACTCAAGATATGTCACGTAGAGTATAGGGAGGAAAGGAGGTATTGCCGTAAAGATAAAATTTAATGGTGAGAAGGAAGGATACTGAACATGGTGGATATGGATTAGGAAAGAGAGAGAGAGAGAGAGAGAGAGAGAGAGAGAGAGAGAGAGAGAGAGAGAGAGAGAGAGAGAGAGAGAGAGAGAGAGAGAGAAAATGGGTAAGTAAAATGAATTACGGAGAAAAATGCTGCCAATTAAAGGAAATGTTCAGAAAAGAAGTTAAAGTGAAGGGAAGGTATAAGTATATATATATATATATATATATATATATATATATATATATATATATATATATATATATATATATATATATATATATATATATATATATATATATATTACATTTCCTTCCCCTTCACGCTGAGGACCGTAGTTATACAGTGCTGTCCCTATCCAAAATTCACCTTGGAGAGGTCCCCCATTGCTGATACCTCCTAATGTCTCGTCTGCTCTGCTAATCCGTGCATAATTCACTTGTCCTTCCCGTGAACCTGAAGGGGAGTGATGCAGAGGGCGTAGCCTGCTGTTGTTTAAAGATTTTGCCCCTCCGCGGAGGTGTAATGCTGACTTGCCTGATGGCCCAGCCTCCCATAACCCAGTTGCCAGTGAGGTACCTCTTTGGCCGACTGGTGAAAGAGTGGCTCTCCCGTTACGCTGGTCGCGGGTTCGATCCCCGGCGCCGGCAAACCTTTCCTTGTCTGGATTAATTTCTCAGTGTGTTTCGTTACACGCAGAGGCCGTGTGGGAATGTTGTAAAGAGAAACAATTCGGGCATTTCACTGGTGGCAAAAGCGGTGGGCATCCTCTCCTGTGGTTCTGTTGTGTCACCCCGAGAGGGTAACAGGTAGAGTGATGGCCCATGCTCTCCGAAGTTCATAGAAAATGGAAACTCAACACAGAAATTAATCGAAATGGGAATGGGAAATGTGTAATGCTGACTTGCCTGATGGGCGAGCCTCCCGTTACCCAGTGGGGTACTTCTTTGACCGACTGGTAAAGGAGTTGCTCTCCCGTTACGCTGGTCGCGGGTTCGATCCCCGGCGCCGGCAAACCTTTCCTTGTCTGGATTAATTTCTCGTGTGTTTCGTTACACGCGGTGGTCGTGTGGGAGTGAATAAAAGAGAAAAATTCTGGCATTTCCGAGGGACCATGGGCCTGTGTGGGAAAGAGGGTGTTGGTCAGTCTGTCGGCGAGGACTGGCGTGTCTGAATTTTGGCGTAGCCTGGTGGAGTGCGTGACGTGGTGCGGCCGTGCCGAGGATGGGGACGTGGTGGAGTTCGGAACGGCGTGACTTTATGGGCAGCGAAATACCGTTACCGTTGTTACCGTTACCGTTGATGAGGTTTCAGACCCCGCTCCGCTGCGCTCCGCAGGGCTTGTCGGAGACGCGTCTCCTCACCCAGCACACGGTCATTAGTTGTGTTTCTTTTTCCAATTCAAACCATTCAAGTCAACTTCGAACCAAGGTCTCAACAGTGGTGTATTCAGTATTACCTAAGTTACCCACAGTAGTATTTTCTTCAGACATGAGTTTGTAGAAAATAAAGTTATTGAGGCTAACTAAAATAATAAGAGAGGACTCGCATGCGTATTACATGTAGGTATACCTATTGATAATAAATTGAAAATAAAATTACATAAAATATAATTCGTCAAGGGTGATCCACAGAACTCGAATATTTTGACGTTTACTATGTTTGCTCATCAACATTTTGTGACGTCTGTAAACCACCCTTATCACATTCAAATTTAAACAAGTTACAATGACCTTATGATGACATGTCACACGTGGCAGGGCTACCTTAAGACCCACCATGATGACAATACTGCCTTGTGCGTATTGGAGAGCGGATTGGGGGCTGGGCTGAGGTCGGGATACCATTTTGGGATGATGGGGTACTAACTCTTTGGTTTATTTTGGTTATCGGCTGGTTAAATTGGCTTAGATGAAGTCAAGCTAGTTTATTTGATTATTTGAGACGATATACGTATGCTTTTCGGAGAGAGGGACGCCAGAGAGTGAGCCGAGGTTCTGGTATTTTAAACCACTAATGGATTTCGTGGTCTAACAGATATTGTCTTGAAGCTCTATTTATGGACGAAAATCACCAAGAAAACCGAAATACTTCATATGGTATGGTCGAGGGGGGGAGTTAGAGACCCAGTAGGAATGTTAGATATAATTACATTTACGTGGGGAGTAGGGAGTCGAATGGATGAATCTCTCCCGTACGAGAGAGCGTGCCAAGGTCAGTAAAGGACAGGTGAATATATACTGTGATTTACCGAATGTACGATATTGTTTTGGCGCGGCTGTCAGGCGTCACCTCTGTAGTCCCCGGACGCTGCTCACACCGAGGAGTGGCCGGTATTTTCAGACGCTTCCGCCTCTCACATAAACTATTTCCAAGGGCTGAAAAGGAGATAAATCGGATTCTAATGAGTGTATTTTTAGGTTCAGGGTACAGAAGAAGGGTTAAACTACCACCAGGATCATAAAAGTGTCAATGAAAATGCTCAGAAATCTTACGAAAGCCTTGTCATATTTGGGTGGTTAGCTACATAATATTATCCTTGGCTCACATCACCTCCTCCCCCCTGTCCTCCCGCCCTTCATAAGAGTGCCACTTTGCCATTCCTCGCTGTCAGCATCTGCAGGGACGAAACTAGTTATTTTGAGATATTTTGAGACGCTTTATGTTGTCTGTTTGCAGTTTCTCTCGTAAAGTTCTAGAAAAAAAAGGTAGGATGAGAGTGTGAGTGAGGATGCGAGAAAAAGCAATAGAATGAGTGTGTGAGTGAGGATGTGATAGTCTACGTAAGGGCCACGGAAGGGGAAGGGAACTATAGTGATTAGTGATGGAAATGGTTGTCAGAGAGAGAGAGAGAGAGAGAGAGCGTTTGTTATGATGCGGGGAGGTATGCGGACAGGTGCAAGGGCGTGTTTAGGAGTCACCGCTGAGTACTCGAGTGTTGGTCCGCCGCATGTGTCGCCTTTGTCTCCCTCCTCTCAATAAACAGATGAAAAATTGGAAGGCTGAACGTGTGTGCGTGTGTGTGTGTGTTGGTTTCACAGTCGACGATAGATTGTTGTTATTTTTATTTTATTTTTATATTTTTTTACATCAAAGGATGCGGCTCAAGGGCAACAAAATGATAAAAAAAAAGCCCGCTACTCGCCGCTCCCACAAAAGTAAAAAGTAAAGAGTAGCCAAATGAGAGGTCAATTTCGGGTGGAGAGGTGTCTTGATACACTCTTCTTGAAAGAGGTCAAGTCATAGGCAGGAGGAAATACAGACGAAGGAAGATTGTTCCAGAGTTTACCAGTGAAGGGGATGAAATAATGGAGATGCTGGTTAACTCTTGCATAAGGGGTTTGAACAGTATAGGGATGAGCATGATTAGAAAGTTGTGTGCAGCGGCGCCGCGGGAGGGGGGAGGCATGCAGTTAGCAAGTTTAGAAGAGCAGTCAGCGTGAAAATATCGATAGAAGATAAAAAGAGAAGCAACATGGCGGCGGAATTTAAGAGGTGGAAGGCTGTCAGTAAGAGGAGGAGAGCTGATGAGACGAATATTATATTATCATTATTATTATTATTATTATTATTATTATTATTATTATTATTATTATTATTATTATTATTATTATTATTATTATTATTATTATTATTATTATTATTATTATTATTATTATTATTATTATTATTATTATTATTATTATTATTATTATTATTATTATTATTATTATTATTATTATTATTATTATTATTATTATTATTGTTGTTGTTGTTGTTGTTGTTGTTGTTGTTGTTGTTGTTGTTGTTGTTGTTGTTGTTGTTGTTGTTGTTGTTGTTGTTGTTGTTGTTGTTGTTGTTGTTGTTGTTGTTGTTGTTGTTGTTGTTGTTGTTGTTGTTGTTGTTGTTATTATTATTATTATTATTATTATTATTATTATTATTATTATTATTATTATTATTATTATTATTATTATTATTATTATTATTATTATTATTATTTCTGTTCTTCAATCACAATTTTTCGTCCTCTCTCTCTCTCTCTCTCTTTCTCTCTTCTTCTTCTTCTTCTTCTTCTTCTTCTTCTTCTTTCCATTCCCTCTTCCTCTTCGTCATCTCTTTCCTCAACCACCAACCACACAGGGCAGTTCGAATATCCTTGTAATCATATCACCTCATTAAATTCCTCCGCCTATACAAAGACAAAACTGTAAATACATCCTTTGCCCCCCACCCCCTCTCTCTCCCTCTCTCAGGTGGTGGTAAGCGGAGCGTGTCACACCTGCGTGGCTGCTCACCTTGGAGGCGCCCGCCCATCCACCTCCTACCCTGTCAGTACTCCTCCTCATCCTCCTTTCTTGACAGCTGATCCCTTTTACCGGAGTCCCCGCCTTTTTTTTTTTTTTCTTGTCTTGTGCTGCTTTGCTTTTGTTGTTGTTGTTGGTGGTGGTGGTGGTGCTGGTGGTTGTGAATTGTTTGTTGTTGTTAATGGTTTAGTATTTTGTTTTGTTTTTCTTGTTCTTTTGCTTTCTTGATCATCTTCTTTTTCTTTCTTCTTATTCTTCATTTCTTCTTCTTTAGCTCTTGTTGTTGTTGTTGTTGTTGTTGTTGTTGTTGTTGTTGTTGTTGTTGTTGTTGTTGTTGTTGTTGTTGTTGTTGTTGTTGTTGTTGTTGTTGTTGTTGTTGTTGTTGTTGTTGTTGTTGTTGTTGTTGTTGTTGTTGTTGTTGTTGTTCTTCTTCTTCTTCTTCTTCTTCTTTTTCCTCCTCCTCCTCCTCCTCCTCTTCTTCTTTTAGGCTTCATTAACCACTAAGTCATAAAGCTATTATTACCTCCTCCCTCGCCTCCCTCCTCCTCCGCCTCCTCCACCGAACTCGTGTCACAACCCTCCTGAGGCCGAGGTGTTAATGCCTATCCTTAGCACGCTCGCTGTTATTTGCCTTGTCTGAATAGAATGGCCTTTGAGAATTTGTATTCTTTGCGATGGCCATTATCTCCTGTCTATCTTCATTTACTCTGCAAAAATCGTTATATATAAAATTTTGTATGTATATTTTTTCTATTTTTTTTTATATAACGCAATAACTAGTCAAAGGGATAAAGTATATAAATGTAGTATAAAAAAGGAGGAAAGCTATGTTCGGTTTTTGTCGAAAAGTCAGAATGGCCGAAGTTGCCCGAAGCTACGTTTTATATCACTCTCAAAAGTCATGATATCTGCTACCGTTGATTTATTTATTTACTTATTTATTTACCTCAGCTACTGTCTAAAGTCAGGTGCCTCTGCCACTGTCGAATGTTACGGTATCTGTCGCTATCAAAAGTCACGATGACTGCCATTATCGAAGGTCATGATCTCGGGTTTAGGGAGCCCGGGGATTCTGTTCTCTCATGCATGGATTGTGTCCCCGCCTACAGCTATATAGCAGTCAGCTCAATCCTCGATTTGGATTGGTTGGGGTGGAGACTGCAACCCCTCTCCTCAAACATTAACCCCGCACTACACAAAATTCATGGTAGACGCCAGGGTCGAGGCTCTTGTCACGACCTCAACCCGGCTTTGTTGAAGGGACTGACTAGGATCAAAGTGTCCTTTGATCCTGGGACTGACCACGCGGCGGGCTCCCTCGTTAGTACATTCTCATCGGGAGAGCCTGACGCCTCTGACGGATGCAGGGCAAAACCTCCGCGACTCTTGCATCCTAAATAGAGATGGATCCATTAGCCCCTCTATTTGTTTAGGGAAGCGGCCGAGGGGTTGCAGACGTGGGACCCGTGGAACCAGACCTGTGAGTAAACCTTCGGAGGGCTCGGTGTGTGGGTACCTGGAACATCCTGCGCCTCTTGGAGGATTACTGAATAAACACAAAAGACTGAATATGTATTTAGTGCCATGGGGCTCTCTGAAATATAAGAAGGTCTGACAGTGGTGCTATTATAGTAGTATACGGGAACAACACCTATACTCTGGCATGAACAATGGTAGCACCTGTCACTGGGGAGTAGCATTTCTACCCAATTATATATACAGGAGGTTACTCAAGTTGATGAGCGTATGATGCGAGTGAGGCTGAAGCATACCTTTTATATAGGCTTCACATCTCTTATTGCATTTTACATCCCTATACTGAGATGTGTGAAACTGAAGAGAGGAAGTGTCCTTCGGAAAATTCGATTCTATACTAGACCAATGCTATCTGGTGACACACTCAATGCCCTGGGCGACTTATTGCTACCACTGGCACTGAGAGATCTGGTTGTAAGTTATGTGTGCGTCCTGCACGAGGCACCAGTAATTTTTTTCTCGTGTCTATACTATTTTGGTGAGATGGCGAGGTAACAACGCTGGGTGATTCTTGTTTGGGTTTACTCAAGATTCGCAGAAGGAGGAGGAGGAGGAGGAGGAAGAAGAAGAGGCGGGGGCGGACAGTCACTCTCTCCTCACCCACTCCCTCCCTCGTGCCCATCCCTGCCTCCGTGCTTCCAAGTCACATGGCTGGCCACCGTGCGGAAATACTCGTGCTGTCTGACTGTTGTTGTTGTTGTTCCTACTCCTCCTCTTCATCATCATCATCATCATTATCATCATCCTCATCATCGTCATCTTCTTCTTCTTCTTTTCATTTCATCATCTTTTGCCTTTTCTTCTTCTTCTTCTTCTTCTTCTTCTTCCTCCTCTTCTTCTTCTTCTTTCTTCTTCTTTTACTTTGCTGTTATTATTATTATTATTATTATTATTATTATTATTATTATTATTATTATTATTATTATTATTATTATTATTATTATTATTATTATTATTATTATTATTATTATTATTATCATTGTTATTATTAATATTATTATTTTCACGACTACTATTATCATCATCATTATTATTATTATTATTATTATTATTATTATTATTATTATTATTATTATTATTATTATTATTATTATTATTATTATATTATGGTAGTAATAATGATAAGGTAGTGATGATAATGATAAAAAATAATGATCATGATAATAATGATAATTATAACAACCACGATAATAACGAAACCAGAAACAACGACAGTAGAGTAGTAGTAGCAACAACAACAACAACAACAACAACAACAACAACGATGAGTCGGTAAAAAACTAGCAATAACTAGAACAAAAGGTGCAAACTCATTAATTAGCCACAAGCATTCTATAAAAACTGCTATCCTGGCTTGGGTGGCTGAGATGTCTTGGTTCGGGCGGGTCTTCAGTCCAGGCAAGCCCCGGCCTAGGTATCATGCGCCACGGCTGTCATTTGTCACGCCATGCAGCCGCCGACGAAAACTGGATCCCCGACACCTGCGAGGAAGTAGCCTCCGCCGTGTAGTAGCCGCAGCTCCCACCTGCATGTCTCCGATCCAGTCCACCAGCGAGTGTTGGCGAGGCACGCTGACTGATGGCCATTCTCCCTCAACCGCTGAACAAACAATGAATACAGTGTGGAAATGAGGGGAACGTGGATGCTGTGTAGTCAGTCTTGTCTCCCTTGGTTGTTGGTTTTATATATTTGAAGATTTTAAAGTCCGTCTTCGTAATGCAGTTGTTAGCATATGGGTCCGGGTTTGATCCCGAACCGGAGGAGTCATCGCCCAGCCCACAGCTATTCATCCTCCCTTTTGTGCCATGGTCAGTTAATGGGTAGCTATACCTGTGTCAACCCGGAAATTACATTGGCCCTGCAGTGTGTGTGTGATTGGTTTCTTACCCACCGCAGGCTCAAGGGGCAATGAGACGGAGATGAGCAACAAAGCAACGCGTATCTTTGCTAATGCTCTTGCCTTTTCCTTTTCCTCATGAGGTAAGAAAGAGGAATGAAACAATGCTGACTATGGTTATAGAGATAATAATGATAAAACAAATAATGATGCCAATAGCAACAACAACATCAAAGATAATGCCACCACCGCAACCAACACCACAGTCACTTCCACCACCACGATCACCACCACCACCAACAACAACAATAACAATAACAATAGCAATAGTAAGGGTACAGAAGATATTATCAGCACGGACAGCGTCTCCTTAAGGTTTCTTTCTTGCATTTCATATTGTCGGCACCAAGGACAAGCAGTGGTGGTGGTAGTGGCGGCAGCGGCGGCGGCAGGTGGTGGCGATGGAAGTGGAGGCGGTGGTGGTGGTGGTGGTGGCTGGGCAGGTGAGGTGAGGAGAGCAGCGGCGGCAGGAGGGTGGCAGGTGAGGCTTACACCTGTACCTCCACTTACCACGTATGTAACATGCTACCACCACCACCACCACCACCACTGCCATCACCACCACCTACTACTACTACTGCCTCCTTCACCATCATCCATATTACCACTCTTGTTATCATTACTACTACTACTACTACTATTACTACTACTATCGTTACAACTATCACCACTTTTGTCATCGCTAATACTAAGCACACTTCTGCTCCTCTAACAATCCCCCTATTACTGTCCTCGTTACCTGACCTTACTAATCACTAACTACTACTTCGGGCATTGCCAAACCTGTTGCTACCTCACACAATCACCATTACCAAGAACTCCTCCTATTACCACTTGATACAGTCACACACCATCAACACCACAGCCGTTATCTTCTCTTATCTCCACCAAGCATCTCCGTTATCTCCAGGAGTATATTAGTGTTGGATTATAAGTATTGTTTAGATGAAGTAAGAAATGCGTTCCGCTCGTGTGCATCGGTAGAGTATGGGAAGAGGGAAGAAGCCAAGGATTCTAGACTCCTTGAGGGAAAAGTCACCTTGAAGGAAACGTTGTGCATGCTGCATCTCTCTCTCTCTCTCTCTCTCTCTCTCTCTCTCTCTCTCTCTCTCCTGTGTTTGTTGAAAATTGTGGTTGTGTTTGGCGAGGGTGACACGTGTATGTTGACGTAGAGGAGCGACATGGTGTGTGTGTGTGTGTGTGTAGGATATGAAAAAAAAAAGTTGCAGCTGTTCTGAGTGGATATTTGTGTTTTTGCATGTGCTTTCGGCAGGGAAGCATCCCCTACCTCTCCCCCCTCCCCACCACGAAGACTTCCCTAAATTCATCCCTCCTGTTCCCCCCCCTATTGCTGCTGCTGCTGCTGCTGGCGACCCACGTGGCTAATGTTACCCAACGCGCATGCGTCCCAACCCTAGCGCGTGCCTGTTGCAGCGATGCCGATTCGTCTCTTTACCTTATACAAGTTTTACAATCTGTTACGGGTATTACAGGTGGTATTCGATGTGGCTGTTTCTTGGTGTGCTGTGGGTGCGATGTTAGTCCTTCAGGCATTGATATATTAAAGTTAAATAAGGTAGGGAAGTGTTCGCCTTGGCAACTCAGAGTGCCAAATGGGAGGGAGGGCGAGGAGGATGGGTGAGGGGCGGGGGCGGGGGGATGGGGTGCGTGAGCGGCCAGCCGCACCACCACCACCACCAGCAGGTCAGTCAGTCTACCGTGAACCGTGGTCGTGAGCGTTGATAGCCGCTGCCTCCGTCCTCGTCTCTGTTCCTTCTCTTCCTCACACACTCGCTCACCACCACTACCACCTCCACCATCATCCCCACCACAACCATCGCCATCATGCTCATGCCCGGCGCGCTACCCGCTTCCATGCCTTCTGGCATCACCACGCAATCTATGCACCACCAAGCGTTAGAGGCGCAAGGCATAAACCAGAAGGACACCACCTTCACCAAGATCTTCGTCGGCGGCCTGCCCTACCACACCACCGACAAGTCTCTCCGCGAGCACTTCGAAGTGTACGGCGAGATCGAGGAGGCGGTGGTCATCACGGACAGACAGACCGGCAAGAGTCGAGGCTACGGGTTTGTAAGTATACCTTACACACGCACTCGTCACTGTAGCTTATTCAGTGGATACTACCGGTATTTACATAATGATTACTGCAGCATACTTTCCTATTACTTCTCCTCCTCTGCCTCCACCGTAGGGATTTTGAAATATTAGTAATGTTAGTTTAGCTCCACTCTTCGGCGGTTGAGGTTGTAAGGCAATCAATGTTCGTAAAGCGACAGGAGTGATAGCTGAGGCAGGCATGTGTCACGTTATATTATTGTTTGAGCTGCGCTGGACGTGTTGCAGATCGCGACACCACGTTTTATTTTGGTCTGGTGGTCCAAGTCTCTCTCTCTCTCTCTCTGAGCGTGTCGCCTCGCCGGGACTCGCTATCTCGACTCCACCAGTTATCACAAACTCATCCATCCCGCTGTTGTGTGTATGCTCCCTCAGACCAGCGTGTGCCGCTCTCTCTCTCTCTCTCTCTCTCTCTCTCTCTCTCTCTCTCTCTCTGCGTGTTGTAGGATATTGATGATAAGGTGTGAATTGTTTTAGAGGGAGGGAAAGGGTGATATCAATCTGTCTGTGCTCCCTCCCAACACACACACACACACACACACACACACTCTCTCTCTCTCTCTCTCTCTCTCTCTCTCTCTCTCTCTCTCCGTAGTCAAACAAAAGTAGAAGATGAATTTTACATTGCCTCGTGTGTGTGTGTGTGTGTGTGTGTGTGTAGACTTTTTCTTACGGAGGGCGAAGAGGGAAGAGGGAGAAAGGGAGGAGGAGGAGGAGGAGAAGGAATAAGAAATGGGAGAAAGAGTGAGAAGGGGAGGAGGGACGGCGTGAGAGAGAGAGAGGGGGGGGGGGGGATGGAGCAGCTGAGGTAGTGGGGATCACGCGCCGAACACTTGCTCACATACGAAGTTGTTTTTTTTTTTCGTTGTTTTTTCTCATTTACCTTCCCTCGTCACAACTTTTTCCCCTCCGTCAATCACTCACTCATGCATTGGCCTCACGCACGCTGGTCACGTCACGTCTTGTCATGTTCACTCACTCACTCTGTTTCTCACGTTCATGTCTTGTATACTATCATTCACTCACCTTCTCTCTCTCTCTCTCTCTCTCTCTCTCTCTCTCTCTCTCTGAAGTAGCCACACTCGCTTTCTCACATTCTCATCTCTCTCTCTCTCTCTCTCTGAAGTAGCCACACTCACTTTCTCACATTCTCGTCATCTATATCACTCACACTCACTGGAACTAATTTTCATCGCTCATTTACTCACCCACGCACTCACAGTCCCTCACTCACTCATTCACACACACCTTAACACTCACCTCGTTTTGCATTCTTTCATTTACTTATTTACATTCACTCTCGCGCACTTTTGTCACGCACTTTTTTTTCCCTCCTCCCTCCTTTACACTCACTGTTCTCGTTACTCATTTACTTATTCACGCACTCAAGCACGCACACTCACTCAAACGCACTCACTCACTACACTCATTATTTGTTAGTGTGTCATTTAGTCACACGTCTATCTTGCAGTTTTCGACACACACACACACACACACACACACACACACACACACACACACACACACACACACACACACACACACACATCCATTTCCCCCCCCCCCACCCCCCACACACACCCATCCATTTCCCCCCCCCCCCCTCACAATATCTCAGGTGTATGGTGTTGATAATGATTACGAAGGCTGCAGGTAGGGTAAAAAGGGAGACCATAATGAAAAGAGGTGGAAGGGAGAAGCGAATGCAAGGTGAAGTGAAAGAAAAAAGTTGGGAAGGAAAGCTGGGTGAAGGGAAGGAAGGGGGAGAACGTAAAGAAAGGAAGGGAGGACTTAGACAAGGTTAATGAAAGGAAGGGAAGACGGAGAAGAGACTGATAATAGTGAAGAAGGAACGGGAAGGGAATGATGGAATATGCAAAAAAAAAAAAAAGTGGAGGAAGGAGTTAGAAAAATAATGTTAAGGTGGAGATTAGAAGGGAAAATAAATTAAGATTGGGAATGAAGGAACGAAGAAGTGGAGGAAAGGAGGAAGAAGCGAGAAAAAAATAAGCAAGGGAAGAAAAAAAAAGAAGAGGAAAGAAAGGACAGAGGAGTGACTGGTGGAATAGGAAGAAATAGGAAGAAGACGAGAGGAAGGGAGGAGGAAGGAGAGAGGTTAGGAAGGGAAATGTTGTGTGGGTAGGCGGAGGAGGAGAAGCATGAAGAGGAGGAGGAGGAGGAAGATGGAAATACCTTCTTTTTTATAAGTCTGCCGTTTTTAATGTTTTTTTTTTTTCGGGAAGTGTTTCTTGGAGATGAGGAGGAGGAAGAGGAGGAGAGAAGGAAGAGGGATGGGTGATTTGGGTGAGTTGCGGTTTTGTGAAAGAGAAAGAGGATATAGGGCAAGAGGAAGAGGTAATAAGGGAGAAGTGGAAGAAGATTAAAGAAGATAGAATGAAGGAAGTAGGAGAGAGAGAGAGAGAGAGAGAGCAGGGGAACGGAGGTAGGAAGAAGTGAAGGGGAGGAAGGAGGAGGAGGAGGTTGAAGAAACAAGCGAAGGGCAATAGGAATAAAAGGAGAGAAAACGAAATGGAAGTAATAACAGGAGGATTAGAAGGAGCAGAAGGAAAATCAGCTTGAAAATAAGTGAAAGATAGGAATAAGAAAATAAGCAAGAAAAGAAGGAGGAGGAGAAGGAGAAGCAGAAATACGAAAGCAAGAATTGAAAGAAAGAAGTGAATCAGCGACGAATGAAGAAGGAGGAGTAGGAAGAAGAGGAGAAGGAGGAGCATTGGGGGTGGGGTGGAGGGGGGGGGGGGGCGTTCAGATGGCAGTGAGCCACGTTGGGACTAATACCACTATTTTTGTCCCGCTGGTGCTCCGAGGCAAAGCACCCTGTCGCCCTCATGCCCTCCCTGCCTCCCTACCTCCCTTTACCTCCCTCAACCTCCCTCTACCTCTTCCTCTGGCCTTCCTTCATACCTACCTCCTTTCCTTCCCTCCCTCTCCTATGCTTCTCAGTTCTTTCCTTCTTCCTTCGTCTTCTTTCTCTCCCTTCTCCCTTGCTTTCTTCCTTCCTCTATCTCTTCCTTGCACTCCTTCCTCCTTCATACCTCCTTCCCTTCCACCTTCTCCCACCCCCCCCCTACTTCGTCTCCGTTCTTTCCTTCTCTGCTTTATTGCTTCTCTACGTCTTCTTCCTTCTCTCCCTTCTCCCTTGCTTTCTTCCTCTCCTTCCTTCATACCTACTCCTTCCCTCCCTTCCATCCCCCTCCCATGCTGCTTCTTCTCAGTTCTTTCTATCTCTCTTACGTCTTTTTTTCCTCCTTCTCTCCCTTCTCCCTTGTTTTCTTCCTCCCGCTGCCGCTTCCTCCATTCTTCCTTCATACCTACTACTTCCTTCCTTTCCGTCCCCCTCCTATGCCCCTTCTCAGTTTTTTCTTTCTTACGTCTCTTCTTCCTTCTCTCCCTTCTCCCTTGCTTTCTTCCTCCCTCTCCCTCTTCCTCTCTCCTTCCTTCATACCTACTCCTTCCCTTACCCTCCTATGCTTTGCCTCAGTTCTTTCTTTTTCTTTTTTTTTTATTATTTTTTACGTCTTCCTTTCCTCCCTTCTTCCCTTGCTTTCTTCTTCTTTCCTCTTTCCTTCCCTTCAAACTACGTCCTCCACCTCCTTCTCTTCCCTCTTTCATTTCCTCTCTTCCTTCCTCCCTTGCCTCCTCCTCCTCTTCCTCCTCTCTTCCTTCTGCTTCCCTTGCTTCGTATTTCTCCTCCTCCTCTTCCCTACTTCCTTCATTTACTCTTGCTTCCTACCTTCTCTCCTCCCTCCCTTCTCTTCCTCCCTCCCCTCTAATGCTTTAACCTCCTCCTCTCCCCTTCTTCCTTCTCCCTCTCATACCTACTCCTTCCCTTGCTTTTTACTCCTCTTCCTCCTCTTCTTCCTTCTTCGTCTTTGTTCCGTCTCTTCCTCCATTTGTCCTCTACTTCTCCTTCGTTTCCTCTTACTCCCCTCACCTGTTCCGCCCTTTTCTCTTACGCCTCTTTTTCGTCTTTTCCTTACCTTTTATTTTATTTTATTTGGCCCTCTCCCTCCCTCCTTCCTTCCCTCCCTCTCCCTGCCTCCTTCCTTCCCTCCCTCTCCCTCTTGTTCCCGTCTTCCTTCCCTCCTTTCATTTCTCTCCTTTGCTCTCGCTCTTCTTTATTCTTTCGTTTGACACCTATTCCCCCTTCTCCTTCTCCGTGCATACTCATTTTCTTACTCCCTACCTTTCTTCCCTCTCCCTCCCATTTTCTTCTTTTATTTTCTTCTATCTCCGCTTTTCCTTCCTCACTACTTCATTTCCCCTTACTTCCCTTCCTCCTCCTTCCTTCTCCTTCCTCCTTTCTCTTGTTGTTCCTTTGTTTGATTCGTAGTTCCTATCCTTTTGCTTTCTTTTTCCATTCCTCCTCCTCCTCCTCCTCCTTCCCCTCCCCCTCCTCCTCCTTCATCCCACCTCCCCCTCCTCCTCCTCCTTCATCCCTACCCCTCCTTGCTTCTTCATCTATCTTTTATATAATTCTTTCTTCTCGTTTTCTTCTTCATTGATCTGCTTTATTAATTCTGCTTTTCTTTGTTTCTCTTCCGTATTCCTTCTGCCCTTACCTTTTCCTTTATTTCTTCTATTTCCCTTTTCTATTTCTCCTCTTTCTCGTTCTCGTTATCTTCCTCTCACCCTTTCTCACTATTCCTTTCTCTCATTCCTTATCTCCCCCCCTCTCTCCCCCTCCCCCCCTTCCCCTCGAACATTCTCCCTTCCATTCCCGTTCCATTCTTTCTTCCTCCTTTTCCTCTGTTTTCTTCATGAGAGAGAGAGAGAGAGAGAGAGAGAGAGAGAGAGAGAGAGAGAGGGTAGGGGAGGTTAGACACAAGTGTTTCTGGAGATTAAAAGAATAAGTGGGTGGCGGTGATGTGTAGTAATGGTGGTGGTGATCTCGACAATATCCTGCATGGGTGTTTATGACAGGTAGTGATGGTGATGGTGGTGGTGGCGGTGTTGCAGAGACATATGCAACATCAGGGGAGGGGAGGGGGAGGGGGGTGAGAGGGGTGGGGAGAGGGGAGGAAGGTAGGGGAGGGGACAATCCGCCAGGTGTAAGGTGCAGGGGGAAGAACACAAGGGAGGAGGAGGAGGGATACAGGTGAGGGGGGAAACGGGGAGAGGGGGAGAGTGGAAGGGTAAGGTATTTCAAGGTACGGGAATGTGGGGGGGGGGGGGGGAGTGAAGTGCAGGAGAAGGGGAGGTACAAAGAAAAGGGTAAGGGAGAAGATAAAGGGAATTAAGGGATATAGGTAAGAGGGGAGTGTTAGGGAGGAGGAAGAGGTCGAGGGGAGAAGGGAGGAAGGAAGAGGGGAGATAAACAGGAGCATGGGGAGGTAAGGACAGTTTTTTGGGGTGTTAAGAAGGTAAGGGAGGAGATAAAGATAGAGGGAAGAAAGAAGAGGGAAGAAGGAAAGAAGGGAGGTAAAGAGGAAAGGAGGAAATAGAGATTAGGGGAGGGATAAGAGGATGTTGAGGTGAAGGAAGGTAAGAGAGGAAAGATTAAGGGAAGAGGAAGTAAAGGGAAGAAAGAAAGAGGAAGAGGAAAAAAGAAAGAAAGAGGGGAGGCGAAGAGGAGCACAAGATAAGGGACGGTGTATAGAGATGGAAGATAAAAGAAGGAAGCAAGGGAAGAGAGGAAAATAGAAGGGAAAGGGAAAAAAAGGAGGAAAAGGGGAATAGTAAAGACAAATAGAGTTAAGGGTCGGTGTAAAGAAACTTGTGTGTGGTGGGGGGGGGGGGCGGTGAAGGAAGGGAGGTAAAGTGGAGAAGGTGAAAGGAGAGGGAGGGAAAGGGAGGAGAGGTTGGGGGTTGCATGGGAGGGGGTATGGGGTGGAGGGTTATGGGGGAGGGGGGCGGGGTGTGTGACGCTATGTGTGTACCATTGTTTTGTTTATTTATGTACGGGGTGTGATGGCAGAGAGAGAGAGAGAGAGAGAGAGAGAGAGACGTTTTCCTTTGTCAACACCATTTAAATCTCTCTTCCTCCTCATCTCTTATTTTTTTTCCTTTTCTCCATCGACTCCTCATTTTCATCAGCTCTTCCACATGACCAAATAATAATGAGGAAAAAAAAACATGTGGTGGAGGGAAAAGCGGAGGTAGAGGAAATTAAAAGGAGGTAGAAGGGAGAGGGAAGAAAGTTAAGGAATATAAAAGAAAATGAGTATGTAGGAATGAGGAAGCGTAGGAAAAGGAGAGGAAGTGTCTCAGGAAAACTTAGACATAACAGAGGAAAATAAAAGAAAGAAGGTGGAAGGGAGAGGGAAGAAAGGTAGGGAATAAGAAAATGAGTATATATGGAAGAATGGGGAAGCGTAGTAAAAGGAGATGAAGGAAGTGTCTCAGGAAAACTCAGACATAACAGAGGAAAATAAAAGAAGAAAGAAGGTGGAAGGGAATGGGAAGAAAGGTAGGGAGTAAGAAAATGAGGAAGCGTAGTAAAAGGGGATGAAGGAAGTGTCTCAGGAAAACTCTGACATAACAGAGGAAAACAAAAGAAGGTGGAAGGGAGAGGGAAAAAAGGTAGGAATGGGGGAAGCGTAGTAAAAGGAGATGAAGTGTCTCAGGAAAACTCAGACATAACAGAGGAAAATAAAAGAAGGTGGAAGGGAGAGGGAAAAAAGGTAGGAAAGGGGAAAGCGTAGGAAAAGGAGATGAAGTAAATGTCTCAGGAAAACTCAGACATAACAGAGGAAAATAAAAGAAGGTGGAAGGGAGAGGGAAAAAAGGTAGGAAAGGGGGAAGCGTAGGAAAAGGAGATGAAGGAAGTGTCTCAGGAAAACTCAGATATATACAGCATCAAGACGCCACCTCAGCCTAATTCACTGATCTCTCTTTTGGCCTCTTTCTTTACTCCTTTGGCTGGTGCAGGCTTTTGTTTTTTCTGTTTTATTCATGACTCTTGAGCTGTTTACATTGACATTAAAAAAGAACCAATTATTTAGCTAGTGTTACCCCTCCACCTCTTTTTTTCCCCTCTCATTTGTCTCGTCCTCCCCCACTTATCTCGTCCATATATTTATTTACACGTCAGCTTTATGTGTAAGTGTTGTACGACCCCAGACAGACAGGTGATAGTCAGTGTTGGGGAAAATGAGAAGAGGAGGAAAATATGAAAGAGGAGGAAATAGTTATGACCATGTTTAGTTGTAAAAGAGAATGTAGAAAACAGCTTTGAAGACCACCCTTTAGAAGACACTTATCAATACACTTTAAGAACCCTTTAAGAACATAATATTTAGAACACATTTTTAAGCACATTTTTTTTAAGGACACATTTTAAGGAGATACTTTCAAGATTTTTTTTCAGAAGACGCTTTTAGAAACACATTAAGAACAGCAAACAAGCCTCCTCCTCCTCCTCCTCCTCCTCCTCCTCTTCCTCTTCCTCTTCCTGCGTCCTGCCCTGATTTCTTTAATCCTAGGAACACACACACACACACACACACACACACACACACACACACACACACACACACACACATACGGGGGACTGCTTTTAAACTTATAAAAACAAAACAAAATAATATAAATAAGATAAAAAAGAATAATGTATAAGAAACTACAAATGTCAACGTTTAGTAGTTTATATTTTGTTTTTGTTATTGTTTCCGCAGACTTACGTTTGTTTGTTTGTTTGTTGGTCATAGATATCCCAGTCATTGTTTTCATCCATATCAGAGAGAGAGAGAGAGAGAGAGCAGCAGCATTGTTATATAACGTTATTGTTCTATTACCCCCGCTGTATAAGAGAGAGAGAGAGAGAGAGAGAGTGTAAAATGTGGAATCTGAGGAATGAAGGAAATAAGGACTGAAGGAATAAAATAAAGAGGAAGTGGAAAGGAAGGAAGGAAGGGAAGAAGGATGATGTGAAGGACCGTATAGGAAGGGTGAAGGAAGTAGGAAGGAGAGGAAGGAGGAGGGAAGATATATATAGCCGGAAGGAGGGAGGGAGGGGAGTGACGAAGAGAAAGAGGGAGGGAGAGGGATAGGCCTGTCTCTCTCTCTCTCTCTCTCTCTCTCTCTCTCTCTCTCTCTCTCTCTCTCTCTCTCTCTCTCTCCAGGGTGACCGTACTTACATGAGGGACTATGTGTGTGTGTGTGTGTGTGTGTGTGTGTGTGTGTGTGTGTGTGTGTGTGTGTGTGTCCCCTACTTTCCTCATATGACCTCATTTCACATACTAGACGCATGCAATCTCTCTCTCTCTCTCTCTCTCTCTCTCTCTCTCTCTCTCTCTCTCTCTCTCTCTCTCTCTCTCTCTCTCTCGGTAGTGTGGTGAGAGCAAGGATGTGCGGAAATGACGTGTACACCGAGGGACAGATAAGCGATAACGTGTGTGTGTGTGTGTGTGTGTGTGTGTGTGTGTGTGTGTGTGTGTGTGTGTGTGTTGCCAGTTGATGTGTAGTTTTTTTCCTCTTACATTCTCTCTTCCACGGTATTTTTTTTTCTTTCATCTTTCAGCATCATTCATCTCCTCCTCTTCTTCTTTTTCTCTCTTCCTCTTTTTTTTCTCTCTGTTACCGTGTTGTTATTTATTGTGGATATTCTCTTCTTCTTCTCTTACTTATTATTTCTTCGCCTTGCAACATTACTATATTCAAACCTATCTTCTCTCTCCCTCTCTCTTCCTGTCTAGTCTCTTCTTCGTCTTTCTTTCTGTCTCTCTGTCTGTCTGTCTGTCTTTATTCACTATCATCTCCAGTATTTCAGTTCTTCATCTTCCATCTCTCACATACAGCATCCCTCATCTTCACAACCTCACCCTCTTTTTTTATTTATTTTTCTTAACTATTTTATTGGTTTTCTTCTTCATACCTCATCTTTCCGTACCTTGTTCTCCTTTTTCTTATACCTTACTTCATCCATGCTCTCTCTCTCTCTCTCCTCCCTTTTTTTGTTCCATTTCTTCACCGTCTCGTACATGTTACTTTCCTCCTTACCTTACTCTGCCTTTTTTTCCCTTTTTTTATATTTCCTCATTTTCCCCCCTTTTCCCTTCACACATCGTTTTTCCTTCCTTTTTCCTTTGCTTCCTCCTCTCTCCCTTTCCTTTCCCTTAATTTTCCCTGTTTTCCTGCATTGTTTTCCCTTTTCCCGTCTTTTTCTCCTTCATGCATTGCTTTATAATTTTCCTTCTTTATATATTTTTTTCTTTGAGATTTGCTTTTTCTTGTACTACTTATCCCCCTTCCTTTTTTTTTTTTTAGTTAGACTTCTTTCCGTCCATTCCCATCTTCTTATACACATTTTTTTCCTCTATACTTTTTTTTTCTCTTACTTTCATTCTCCTTTTTTTCCCCTCCTTACCAAGACCATTCCTTTCCCCTCTTGCTGCATCCTGTCCTCTCTCTCCCTCCTCCTCCTTCCTCCTTCTGTCTCTTCCTCCTTCCGTGTCTCCTCCCCTCCTCTCCCCTCTCCCCTCTGTGACAGCCTAACTTCCGGTGGCGCGGGTGAAGGGAAAAAGGTGAGGGTTTAAAGGGCTTATTATTATTATTATTATTATTATTATTATTATTATTATTATTATTATTATTATTATTATTATTATTAGCAGTAGTAGTAGTAGTAGTAATAGTAGGTTATGGCTACTATATAATTGCTTCCGCTGAGAGAGAGAGAGAGAGAGAGAGAGAGAGAGAGAGAGAGAGAGAGACGACACCTCCAAATGGGGACAGAGCAAAGCACATAACTCATCTAGGTGTGTCCTTTAGAGAGAGAGAGAGAGAGAGAGAGAGAGAGAGAGAGAGAGAGAGAGAGAGAGAGAGAGATTTCATTCGATATAATCTCAGGGAAAACAAATTAGAAAAATACAGAAGGAGAGAGAGAGAGAGAGAGAGAGAGGTCCAGGTAACGGGGTTTGCCTTGCCTCCCCACACCTGCCTCCACGTGTTGGTTGCCGAACACCTGCCCCTCCCCCTCCCCCCTCTCCCCCCTTCTCCCCTCTTACCTCACCTGGCCTCTCACCTGTCCCTCAGCACTCACCTTCCCTCCATCACCTTGCTTCATTCTTTTTTTATCTCGCATCTCCTCCTCTCTCGTCTCTTCTTCTCTTCCTTCTCTTTCTCATCATCTCTTTTTTTTCCCATCTCTTCCTTTGTTTCGCGTCTTGCTCTTCTTTCTCGTTTCTTCTCTTTCTTCTTCTCTTCTTCATCTCGTTTCCCTTTTTTTCTCTTCATTCTTCCCTTCTTTCTTTCTTTCTCCTTTTCCTCTTCGTCTTACTTTCTTTCTCCCTTATTTTCCTCTTTTGACTCTTCACCACCTACTTTTTATTTCTCATTTTCATTTCCTCTTCTTTCTCCTTTATTTCATTTCCTTATCCTCCCCCTCTTGTTTGCTTTCTCCTCTTCATCTCTGTTTTTGTCTCCTGATTTCTTCACCTTTTCTCTTCCTTGTCTTCATCATCTCTTCTCTTCCTTCTTCTTAGTATAATTCATTCTATATTTTCTCTTCGTTCTGATTCTCATTCTTCCCTTCTTATCCATTTCTTCCCATCTCTTCCTCTCCCACAGTCTTCCCTTCCCATATCATCCTTTATCTCACTCCCTCTTTCTGTCCTCTCCCTCCCTCTCCTTCTCCTCCTCCCTTTCCTTCTCCTCCTCCCTCTCTTTGTTCTTACTCTCCCTTCTCTTCATAATCTTCATTCTTTAGTTCGTTCTGTGTTTTCTGAGTATCCTTTGTATGTCTGTTTCTTTGTCGGCCTGTCTATCTGTCCCTTTGTCTCGCTCTGTATAGGTTAGGTTAGGTATATCTGTCTGTCTGTCTGTTTGGTGTTTATCTGTTTCTCTATCTCTGCTTGTTCATGTGTGTGTTTGTGTTTGTCTGTCTGTCTGTTTGTCTCTGTCTGTCTCGTGATATCAATGTCTCCTTTCTCTCTCTCTCTCTCTCTCTCTCTCTCTCTCTCTCTCTCTCTCTCTCTCTCTCTCTCTCTCTCTCTCTCTCTCTCTCTCTCTCCCAGCGTGCCCAGAATATCCAGGTGCAAATTCTACACCTTTCACTACCTTTACTTATTAGGGAGAGAGAGAGAGAGATAGAGAGAGAGAGAGTATTGTAGGACATCAATGTTGCTGCTGGACATGAACCTTCCATTATCTTCCTCCTCCTCCTCCTGCCCCTCCCCCTCCCCAGACTGTCCCTTAAGGTTCCTCTTCTATGTTTACTTCTTTATGTCGTCACTTTCATGGGCGTGCTCTCTCTCTCTCTCTCTCTCTCTCTCTCTCTCTCTCTCTCTCTCTCTCTCTCTCTCTCTCTCTCTCTCTCTCAACATAATGAAAAGTATTATTAGAGTCTTTTGTTCGCTTAACACTAACCATTGAACACACACACACACACACACACACACACACGAGGCCTCAGCTCCAAAACATTCAATTAACACATCAACAAATCACATCGGCCGCCTTATCTACTTGACAAATGGCCTGTGTAGAAAGAAAAAAACTCTCTCTCTCTCTCTCTCTCTCTCTCTCTCTCTCTCTCTCTCTCTCTCTCTCTCTCTCTCTCTCTCTCTCTCTCTCTCTCTCTCTCTCTCTCTCTCTCTCTCTCTCTCTCTCTCTCTCTCTCTCTCTTGTCAAGGCCTAATGATTGAAAAGATACTTGTAGCTATTGTAAAAAGGCGATAAGGAAGGAGGAGGAGGAGGAGGAAGAGAAGGAGAAAGATGATTAGGAAGAGGAGTAAGAGGAAAAAGAAGATAATGATTAGGAAGAGGAAGATGAGAGAAAGGCGATGATGATTACGAGGAAGAGAAGAAAGCAAATGATTAGTAAGAGGAAGAGGAGGAGAAAGATGATGATCTGAGGAGGAGGATGGAAAAAGACATGAAAAATGGGAAGTAAAAATGTTTAGTCTACGTGCATCTATAAATCCCGAAGTGCTTTGATGGTGCACCGCCTTGGATGTCACCGAGATGTAGACAAGAAAAATAGAATATACGACCAACAGACGCAAAATGTAACCCTCGTTGGACAGTTAGTATAATCCCCTTAATCCGGCGCATATTGTACCCTCTATAAGACTCACTTGTACCGTAGAAAACAGCACATGTATCCTTTTTAGACAGAAGATGCACCCCTGAAGAAGCGTTAAAATATGGCCCTTGTTAGCAAGTAAATGAAACAGAGTCGACCAAGTTACGCTCCCTAAAGAACCACCAGTAGTTACCTCCATTGGATCCGCGGAAGACAGCCACTCTGAAGACACGAATGTACCCTGTTAGCGACGCGAATATAGCCACTTTAGACACACTGACGTCCTCTTTTAGGCACGTTAACTATAGCTACTTCGAAGACACAAAACAAATATGTAGCTTCATAACACACACACACACACATACGTACACAGTTATAAGCAAAGCATATCCATTCAAGACACCCATAAATGTACCCTTTTAGCAAATATAGCCACTTAAGACACACAAACGTCCACTTTTAGACACGTTAACTATTGGTACTTCGAAGACACACACGTACTACATCCTGATACAGACACAACATATAGCCACTTAAGACACACAAACGTTCCCACTTAGACACGTTAACTACAACTACTTCGAAGACACACTCGTACATCCTGATACAGACACAACATATAGCCACTTAAGACACACAAACGTTCCCACTTAGACACGTTAACTACAGCTACTTCGAAGACACACTCGTACACCCTGATACAGACACAACATATAGCCACTTAAGACACACACACACGTACCCAGTTACACGCAAAACATATCTATTTAAGACACCCATAAATGTACCCTGTTAGCGACGCATATACGTATAGCCTGCCACTTGAGAGACACGTGAATGTACCCCCTCCGCCAGCGACAGAAAATTCACCATAATTAAGAACCACAGAATATACCTTCCTTGGCGACGCAGGTAGCGGGGAGGAAGCGGGGCGTGGCGGGGACGTAAAAACAGTGAAGTCAAGCATGGCAGGCAGGCAGGAGGCAGTCGGGCAGGAAGGGGAGGAAAACATTGCCTCATTTTCTTCAACATTTCTTTCTTTTTCTTTTCGACTCCCAAGCACACGCACTAGACAAGGCTTTCATGGGGATTTTGGGTATTTCCATGGGTACTCTTATGGCCCTGGTGGTAGTTTGACCCTTCTTCTGTACCATGCACCTAAATAAGCGCTCAAGAAAACCTGATTAATTTCTCTCCCGGCCTTGGAAATAGTTGATTTGAGAGGCGGAAGCGTCTGAGAATACGGACCTAATTGAAGCATTCACCTCGTAAGTAAGAGAGAGAGAGAGAGAGAGAGAGAGAGAGAGAGAGAGAGTATAGATAAACGCGATTAATAAAAAAAATGCATGCTTAAAATAACGTAAGCATTTACCGATGAAGATCTAGAAAAAAATGACAGTAATAATCGGAATAAAAAGTGCGTTCTCTATTACTTAACAAAATTACAACCAACTCCAACTCGAAAACGAAGAAAACATACTAATACAGAGGAGACTATTATAAAGCTAACATAATACCAAACGATACAGTTCAAAGCAAAGAATAACAGAAAATGATGTTAGCTTAACGTATACTACTCCACACACCTTTTTTTTATTATTTGTATAGTGGTAGATTATCTTTTTTCCTTCTCTTTTACTCTTTCTCTTTAATTCTCTTTAGTTAGGCTGGACGGAGTTAAAAATGTGCCGATATGGAAGAGAGAGAGAGAGAGAGAGAGAGAGAGAGAGAGAACTTACCTCTTAGTATGACTGTTGCTGGGTATAATGATATGTATAGGTGTGTGTGTGTGTGTGTGTGTGTGTGTGTGTGTGTGTGTGTGTGTGTGTGTGTGTTTATATAATTCTTGCCTCCAGTAACGCAGGAAGGAAAGGGTCAAGGCTTGTAAGATAAGAGGATGTGTAGTACAATGGAATTTCCCGTGTGTGTGTGTGTGTGTGTGTGTGTGTGTGTGTGTGTGTGTGTGAAGGGAAGAAAACGGAGAAGTATAAGAAGTATGTGTTTGGAAAGTGAAAGGAAGAGGAGGAGGAGGAGGACAAGAAAGGTAGGAGGAAATGAAAGAAGAGGAGGAGGAGGAGGAGGAGGATGTTCTTTTCTCACATAACAACATAAAAAGAGAGGAATAGTCAAGTTTACGTGGTGGTGGGGGAGAGAGAGAGAGAGAGAGAGAGAGAGAGAAAACCAATACCACAACTCTTACATAAGAGAGACACACCATTTACATAAAGCACTCATACAGGGTCGGGGAGTCAATCGTCTATCGTGTGCAGTATTAATCCAACTCTTACTCCTTGGTGGCGTGGAAGTTACTTATTTAGAGAACTCGTTAAGCAGCCACTGGACTAATGAACGAGCATCAAAGAGGGTTACTATACCATTTATTGACTTACCTAATTAGTGGCCCTGTTAG
The DNA here is from genome assembly GCF_024679095.1 of Eriocheir sinensis. Lineage (NCBI taxonomy): Eukaryota > Metazoa > Arthropoda > Malacostraca > Decapoda > Varunidae > Eriocheir > Eriocheir sinensis. The sequence goes on from NC_066525.1 coordinate 14,026,175, forward strand.
AGAATCATAAAGAGAAGATGGGAAGCAGTAAAGGGAGAGTAGGGAAGAAGGAAGGTTCGGTAGATAATGAAGAGAAGATGGGAAGAAAAAAACGAAGGGTAGATTATGAAGATGAGAAGAAGAAGGAGGAAAGTGTAGGGTAGGAGGGAGGTTTGGTAGAGGATGAAGAGAAGAAGAAAAGAAGACGAAGACGCAGGAAAGAGTATAGGGAAGGACTTAGGTTTCGTAGAAGATGAAAAGAAGAAGAAGAGAAGGAAAGAGTATAAGGAAGGAGGCTTGGTAGAGGATGAAAAGAAGAAGAAAAGTAGAAGGAAAAAGTATAAGGAAGGAGGTTTGGTAGAGGATGAAAAGAAGAAGACGAAGGAAAGAGTAGGGAAGGACCTAGGTTTCGTAGAAGATGAAAAGAAGAAGAAGAGAAGGAAAGAGTAAGGATGGAAGGGGTTAGGTTTGGTAGAGGATGAAAAAATAAGAGAAATAGAAGGAAAAAGTAGGGAAGTAAGTAGGTTTGGTAGAGGATGAAAAGAAGAAGAAGTAGAAGGAAAGAGTAAGGATGGAAGGGGTTAGGTTTGGTAGAGGATGAAAAAATAAGAGAAATAGAAGGAAAAAGTAGGGAAGTAAGTAGGTTTGGTAGAGGATGAAAAGAAGAAGAGAAGTAGAAGGAAAGAGTAGGGAATTAAGGAGGTTTGGTAGAGGATGGATAGAAGCAGAAGAGAAGGAAAGAGTAGGGAAGGAGTTAGGTTTGGTAGAGGATGAAAAGAAGAAGAGGAGAAGTAGAAGGAAAGTAGGGAAGTAAGGAGGTTTGGTAGAGGATGAATAGAAGCAGAAGCGAAGGAAAGAGTTTGGAAGTAAGGAGGTTTGGTAGAAGATGAATAGAAGAAGAGAAGTAGAAGGAAAGAGTAGGGAATTAAGGAGGTTTGGTAGAGGATGAATAGAAGCAGAAGAGAAGGAAAGACTAGGGAAGTAAGGAGGTTTCGTAGAAGATGAATAGAAGCAGAAGAGAAGGAAAGAGTAGGGAAGGAGTTAGGTTTGGTAGAGGATGAAAAGAAGAAGAGGAGAAGTAGAAGGAAAGAGTAGGGAATGAGTTAGGTTTGGTAGATCATGAAGAGAAGAAGAAGAAGACGAAGTGAATCAGACATATACCCAGTCTCCAAAACAATCAACACCACAGAGTAAACAAATCACGACTCAAATCATCATTCATACAGTCATTCACTTATTCATTCAGATAGTCAGTTAGAGAATGAATGAGTCAAACTTTCATGAGCCATACACATCCGAAGACTCAAACAGACGCATTTTCATTAATTTTTTTTTCACGCCCTTGAACTATCTGAAAAAAAAAAAAATCGAAGTAAACAAACAAGATCGATGTAACAGTTCATCCAATCAACAGTCCATTCATTCAGTCAATCAGTTTAGTCACATATATAACGAGTGAGTCAGACGGTCCCACATACCTCCAGTTCCCGATACAAGCAGAGGCCGAAAGTAAAGACACACACTAAGGCCTATTCGTCCCATTCTAATCCCCAGAGGTCACCTGCGTGTTCTGGAGGGCCATACACGCCCACCTGTAATTGACCAGAACGCTAAGTACACAAACCCTGCCTCCTGTATGCATATCTGTGTGTGTGTGTGTGTGTGTGTGTGGGTGTGTGTGTGTGTGTGTGTGTGTGTGTGGGTGGGTGTGAGGGAGGGAGGTGGGAGAGAGAGAGAGAGAGAGAGAGAGAGAGAGAGAGAGAGAGACCTCACTACATACTGTTTGTGTATTTATCTTATCACGCCATGCGGGTGCTTGGGACACACACACACACACATACACACACACACAGCAACTTCAACTCACCTCCGGCCTCTTTCCCTCTCTCTTATCCTTCCCTTCTTTATTTCCTGGTTTTCTACTTTCTTTACTTTCTTATTTTCCTTTTCTTGATTTCCTGTGCATCCCTCCTTCCCTCCCTTCACCCTTCTCTTTATCTTATTATCATGGCTATGTTTTTCCCTCTTTTTTTTTTTTTTCCTCTCCATCCCTTCCGACATCATCCTCACCATATTCATCTCCTCCTCCTCCTCCTCCTCCTCCTCATCTATCTACTCCTCCTCCAGTCCTGTTTCCTCCATTTTCCTCCGCGTCCTCCCTACTGTATATCCTCCCCCCCCCCTCTCTCTCTCTCTCTCTCTCTCTCTCTCTCTCTCTCTCTCTCTCTCTCTTTCCCGTCGTGTCCCCGCCCCTTTCCTCCTGACGCAGGCCCAAAACGGTCTGGTCGATCTGTTTCCTCTCTCTCTCTCTCTCTCTCTCTCTCTCTCTCTCTCTCTCTCTCTGATTCATCTTTATCTTCTTCATTATCGTTTTCCTTCCCTTGCTTCCTCACCCTTTTCTTTGTTTTCGTTTATTTTTCGTTTTTATTTTTTTTTTCCTCACCACTTTTTTTTCTTCTCTCTCTCATCTCTCCTCACCTTCTCTTCCCCGTCTCTCTCTCCCCAGTCTCTTATCTCATCCCTTCCATTTCTTTTTTCGTTTCCACATCATTGTTTTTTCCCTTCTTTCCCTTTCCTCATCTCTTTTCTCTCCTCCTTAAATCATTTCTTTTCTCGTCTCTCAAACATTCATTCCCTTCTCTCCTCTTCCTTCAAACATTCTCATTTTCTTCACCCAAACATTACATTATCTGCGTTTGTCTTATCATTCTTGTTTTCTCTCCCTCTCTTCAGCATCCCTTTTCTTTTTATCTCTTCTGCCTTGTCTATTTCTCTCCCTCTGTCATCATCTTATTCCTGCCTCCCCCTTTTTATCTATTTCACCCCTTTTGTCCTTTTCTAATCCGTTTCCTCCCATCGCTTTCCTCCCCTCAGTGTTTTCCTCCTCTTCTCTCCAACATCAACTCTTCTCTTTTCCACTTTTATCATATTTTTCTCTCTTCCTCCTTTATTCATTCTTCTTCCCCCTCTTCCTTTCCCCTTCCATCCAAATGATTTTCAACATCCCCAAACGATTCTCTCTCTCTCTCTCCTCCGTCAACACGCAGCTCATTGAAGAGAGAGAGAGAGAGAGGTGACGTGTGTGTGTGTGCGCGCCGGTCGCCATGTTTGCTTAGTCGCCATTTTGTTGCGGGGAGACCAAAGTGTCCCTCGTTAGCCCAGCGAGGAGGCGGCGCGGGGTATATTTAGGAGGAGGGGGGGGAGGGGGAGGAGGAGGAGGAGTGGAGGAATGAGGAAGAGTGAGAGTGTTGGAGGATGGGGTGAAAAGGAGAAGGAGGAGGAGGAGGAGGAGGAGGAGGAATGAGGAAGTGTTAGAAAGGAGATTTTTTTTTGGGGGGGGGGGTAGAATGAGGTGAAAGGAAGGAGGAGGAGGAGGAAGAGGAGGAATGGAGGAATGAGGAAGAGTGAGAGTGTTGGAGGATGGGGTGAAAAGGAGGAGGAGGAATGAGGAAGAGAGTGTTAGAAGGCAAAGATTTGGGGTGTGGGGGGGTGGTGGGGGGTAGAATAAGGAGAAAGGAAGGAGGAGGAGGAGGAGCAAGAGAGGGGGGGGGGTAAATGATGACGGTTTGATATAGGAAGATAACGCAGGAGGAGGAGGAGGAGGAGTTGAAGAATGAGGAAGAGAAATCAGAGTGCTGGAGGGAAGATTATGGGAGAGGGAAGTGGGGGGGGGGGTAGATGAAGATGGGTTGATGATATAGGAAGATAGTGTTGATGCAGGAAGATAACAAAAGCAAAAGAACGAGAACGAAGAAGGATGTAAAGAGAAGAAGATAGAAAGAGGATAAGAAAGGAAATAAAAGAGAAAGCAAAAGGCTGAGGATGAAAATGAATACGAGGGAAACACACACACACACACACACACACACACACACACACACACACACACACACACACACACACACACATGGATGAAATGAAGATTGAGGAAGAGGTTGAATCAGAAAGGAAGATGTGGGAGAGATAGGAGGGAAGAACGGAGGGAAGGAAGTGAACATACGAACACATGAGGAGGAGGAGGAGAAAGGAAGAGGAGGGGGAGGAGGAGGAGGAGAAAGGAAGAGGAGGGGGAGGAGGAGGAGGAGAAGGAGGAAGAGAGAGGAAGAAAGGGGTCGTGGTGGGACGGCAACCTCTCTTCTCCTCCACCTCTCCTCCTCCTCCTCCGATCCACAAGTGCCACGTCGTAGAGCATATGTGTGTGTGTGTGTGTGTAAGAGAGAGAGAGAGAGAGAGAGAGAGAGAGAGAGAGAGAGGCGTGCCCGTGCCTTTGCCGGGGGCTTAATCAAAGATGTGCACCGTACCGGAAGACACAACAGTATGCCGAGGTGTGCAGGTATAGGGCCACAGGTGACCTTGCCCGTGGTGGTGGTGGTGGTGGTGGTTATTGGGACGTCTTCCACCACCACCACTACCACTACCACTAACACCTCCAATCACACGAGCACCATAACCACTTCTCTGTTCCTTTAGTCCTGTTAATGAAAAAAGGATTATCCCTATAGTTTGTCATAAACATTATTTATTGAATGTTATGAAAGTCTTACCTGCGAGTTTAAATGCCAGTACATGCTAAACGTTATATATTATTTGTTTGTCTTTTCGGCGCCTTGGACACCTTTACATAGATGGGCCTTGTGACGGAACTATTCATTTAGTGTTTTACTGTTTAACTTAACGATTGATTTATATTTTAGATTTTGGAACCTTCTTGTCCTTTCGAGCTCCCTCTCTTATTTTTTATTTAGTGTTTTTTACAGCAAAGGAGGCAACTCAAGGGCAAAAATATATATGCACTGAAAAAAAAGCCGCTTCTCTTTTGTCGGAGGACCCATTCTCATTCCCTACCTGTATTCTTTCTCTATCTGCTGCTACTCTACTTTCAAAACTCATTTATTCTTCGAAACGTCTTCTACTATAATTCTTTCCTCCTCATTTTCCTGCGGAGCTCATTTCCTGTATCTTTTCCCTCTAACATGTTGCTGAGATCTGTTTCCTTATCACCGGGCCGTCTCACTTTGCTATACGAACACCGATACACACGAAATTGCCCCTCTCGTACACGTCTATAAACAGCTGGGTGGGTGTTCGTTTAACCTCTCTCTAGCGAACACCTGCCTGATTGCTTAATGGAATGGAAACTGAGGCACGTGAAAGGGAAAGATGAATATAGTAGTAGAAAAAAAAGTGCAAAAGTGGTGTGACATTTAAAGTGTAGACCAGATAGGAATAAAAAAAAAAGGTTGAGGAGGAGGGGAGGTCGGGGAGAGTATAGAGGAAAGAAAGGTTATGTTTAGATGGTGTATATATAGAGGTGAGAGAGTGGGGAGAGGGCGAGGAGGGTACATAGATGAAAGAAAGATAATATAGAGATGATGTAAATATGAAGTTTAGGGAGAGGTGAGAGGGCGGGGAGGGTATAATGAAGGGAAGAAAGGTTATGTATAGGTGGCGTAAATATAAAGTTTTAAGAATGTACACCAAATATTACAAAAAGAAAAGAATGAGGGAGAGAGGAGAAGGCAGGGAGAGTATGTAATGAAGAAAGGTTATGTATAGGTGGCGTGAATATAAAGTTTAGAGGGTAGACGAAATATAGATGGAGTTAGGCGGGAGGGGAGATGGCAGGGAGAGGATATAAGGAAGAAATATTATGTATAGGTGGCGTAAATATAAAAGTTTAGATGGTAGATCAAATATAGATGGAGTTTGGCGGGAGAGGAGAGGCTGGGAAAGGTAAAGAAGCGTTAGATCCTTTGTAGAAGAAGGTCAAGTGGGCACAGAGCTAACCCACAACCAACTTAGATACAGTGAAAAGTCAGGGAATGTAAAGACTAAGTAAAAACGCGTAGGAAAGAAAAACCCCCCCAGCTATTGAACATCTAGCTAATCCACACCCATCTAAAGAGGCTATTACACTGGGCAAATTTTCCGTGGATCTTCAGTCAAACCACGACTCCCGCTAGCGTGGTTCTCATTTGTTTCTTGTTATTGCTGCTGATGATGATGATGAGTAATACCGTCGTCCTTCGGTGAAATCTACCATAGCTTTGGAAGATTGTGGACACGTCAGAAAACCACGGAAACATGAGAACCACGCCAGCGGAAATCGTGGTTTGACTGAAGATCCACGGAAAATTTGCCCTGTGTAATAGCCTCTTTAGATACAGACCAATGAAATATGTATCGTAAGCTCTGTCTGTGGATTTATCATATATCCCATCATAAGCTCAAGTGCTAATGAGGTGAGAGATGAGCACCGAGGTCACGCACAGGTATATAGCACGTGACACAACTCTGCCTTACCTAAATAGTTAGTCTTGCGTTGTGTCTCGGCGTAAGGTGCTAAGTGTGGTTATATTTATACAGTGCGTGATGTGGAGTATGTAAGAGCGTGATGAGGGCAACGGCAAGTGTCCAGAAAGTACGGTGTAGCATCACTGTGTTACGTAAGAGTGTTTGAGAAAGTATTTAAAAGTACCAAAAAAAATACTTCATCAGTCATATGGGCATTCTGTATAGTCAACATAGATGGTAAAGACTTTAACTATCTTAGATTAATAAATGTCAGTCTTACCAAGCGATTCTGAGGAAAAATCTCTCAAAGAATGATCTAGGAACTACGAAGAGGTAAAGAAATACTTGAGAGTAGTGGAATATACGTATCTAGGACAACTAATTAGGGCACACACAGATAAAAGTAAAGCGGAAAATAAAGCAGGAAAATAGGAATTAGTGTGGAGTGCTTTTGGTAAACATTTTAATATCATGCATCGCAATCTGCCGCTCCCTGAAGAGAAAGGAGTATGTACACCTGTCACCTGTGCCGTCACTGTGTCCCGCCAGTCCTGGTTTACGATAAAAACACTTGGCACTGCACAAAAGGCTGAGAGAGAGAGAGCAAAGAAGCGAACAAAGAGGGAGAGAGAGAACTGTGCTGGGTATAATATGGAGAAACAAGAAAAAAACATGAATTCGGGAACAGAAATGGTTAAATATATTCTGATGACGATCGGAAATAAGAAATAGACTAGGGCAGGGTATATGCGTAGAGCTGCTAACAAAAGTACAACCGAAATAACAGTGGCGCTCTAGGAATGGAATAATCAGGACAGAAAGAACCAGGTGGAAAGGTGAAATTAGGATAGGAGGAAAGGAAAGGAATAAGGAAAGGAAAAGGTAGGCCTACACTACACTAACATCAGAGGTGGAGGACGTTAGGAAAGGCCTTTTGCATTGCAGTTACTAATAATAACTGAAGATGATGATAATGAGAGAGAGAGAGAGAGAGAGAGAGAGAGAGAGAGAGAGAGAGAGAGAGAAGGGGGGGGGGGCACCTGCGACTGATTAATTAATGGGGAACAGGTGTGCATGCCTTAATATTTTGACCCCAGGAGGAGGAGGTGGAGGAGGAGGAGGAATAGGTTATGAGAGGGCGATAGGCTAATGGAGGTATTAAGGGTGGTGCGAAGGGAGAGGCGTGTAGGAGACTGTGCTTCCCCCCCCTTCCCCCCTCCCCCCTTTTCCCCTATTCCCTTCTCCCCCTTCCCTTCCCCCTTCACCCCCTCTCACCCCCTTCCTTTACTTTATTACTGCAGTATGACGATTACCCCTTCACGCATGCCTCCTCCTCCTCCTCCTCCTCCTCCTCCTCCTCCTCCTCCTCCTCCCTCTCTGTTCCATTTTCCTCCAAGTGCATGTCCTCACGAACCTTTTGCTTAGTCTTTTTCTCCTCCTTTTTATCCCTCCTCCTCCTCCTCCTCCTCCTCCGCCTCCCACGTGGTGAAGTGTTTCTAATTCCCTCCGTAGGTCCTTAACCCTCAAGAGAGAGAGAGAGAGATGGGGGAGGGCAACAGTTGGACACACCTGTACACATACTTTTCATATGCTCTCTCTCTCTCTCTCTCTCTCTCATATAATTACCTAGGAAGTGAATTAATTGAATATACAAAAAAAAACAAAACCACCAGGATGTGCAAATGTGTTTATTAGGGCGATTGCGGGATGTTTGTGTGAGTGGCGCCCTTTGTTTCCGTGTGTGTGTGTGTGTGTGTGTGTGTGTGTGTGTGTGTGTGTGTGTGTGTGTACGTGTCCTTTGTTTCTGAAATTGTTTTGTCATCATTGCCACGTCGCACACACACACACACACACACATGCACCCAAACACTATCACGGCAATTCTGAAGAGCACTAGAGATGTTGTATTGTCTCTATGTGGTATTATCTGCTTTACCTTTTGTGTTGGGAATAGAGGGACATATTGCAACGGAAACTTACATAGATATGGCAAAGGTAAAGGTGGGAGCATATGCAAAAGCAGCGAGTGGCGGAGGTGCTCATTTCCGTCCACTTCGTCCTTTAAGCGTAGAGGAATAACGAGAGATGAAGAGCAATGTTGTAAGAATGAAAAATAGACAGATAGATAGATAGAGAATAGAGAGAGGCCGTTGCAAAGGCTATTTCCCCGACCTTCAACTGAACTGAACTGAACTGAACTGAACTGAACTGAAGAGAGATAGAATTAATGTAAAATGATAAACCTGCTACCCACATGCTGTCCTGAAGACCACCCATCAACCCGGACTCTAGAAGAAACCGTCCAATAGAATAAAAAATGAGTTCCGGGGGGCAGCACGAGCCAAGTATAACTGGCGCCACTATAAAAAAAAATGCCTGCGCCATGACGGGCTTGGGCCAACCACCAGCTAGGCCCCTGAATAAAGCCTACCGGCGCTATAGGCTGAGATGAAAAAAAAAAAAAAAAAAAAAAAAAACTGGGAAAAATGTAGATTATATAGAAAAAAATGATCACTTAGCGTACAGTATTCAAGCAATGATATACACAAACGACAACAACTTTATGTACTAGTATAAACCACATAAGCTATAGCAACTTGAATATGTACTGACGATACAAAACAAAGATATCGGCGCGTGCCTCGTGTGAAAACATATAACTCCTCACACGATGGATGCTGACAAGAAGTCCACATGATGAACCACCTCCTCCCATCGGTAGCCCCTCACGCTGACCACTGACAGACTGACGAAAAGGCCACGTGACCCCCTTATACCTTCGTTAGTAACCTTGCATTCTAACAACTGACTACAACTACTGAATCTTCAAAAATAGACCTCATGATCCCCCCATCGGCAGCCCAGAGTTCTAACTACCAGTACTCTTAAGTTCTAACAACAACAACTAAAACT
>NC_066525.1:14037860-14057860 GCF_024679095.1 Eriocheir sinensis
CCGGCCACTTGTCTCGCGCATGTATTGGTTCACCTGTAAATCACGTCCCCCTCCCCTTAATATCACGTGTACGGGCTGAGAAAGGTGTGTCATGTGTGTGTGTGTGTGTGTGTGTGTGTGTGTGTAGGGACAGTGGTTTACTTCTCTGTCCCCCTTCTCTCTTTTATCTATCTATCAGTCTATCTGCTTTAGTTCTGTAGTGTTCTTTTAGTATTGTTTCTTTATCTATCTACCTATATGTCTATCTGTATTCGTTCTGTAGTCATTTTTAGTATAGTTCATCCCTTCATTTAAGTACCCACACACCTACCGAGCAGCCACGATAAGCCTGTGCTCCTACGATACGAGGGCATTGGGTAGCGGGGCAAACTCCTCTCTCTATATATACTCATGTCTTCCAAGTTAAGCCGCGGCATTCACTGAGACTCGATTGCTTTAAGTTTCACCTTCACTATTTAACACTGAGATAATTAGTCGCCATACATAAAAAAGACATGAACCATAAATTTGATCCTGAGGAATGTTCTTCGTTGTATTATTTTTTCTTCTTGGATTAATTTGTAGTTCAGATGAAATTGTTTAGCTCCGGAAGTTTTGTTGTTGATAACGAGGAGGAGAACGAGGAGTAGGAGAAGGAGGAAGAGGAGGAGGAGGATTAGCTTCTTCATTCTTTATTCAGATTCTTTAGCTTAGAAATATGTTTAGGTTAGTGTTAGCAAAGGGTGTTAGTGTTACGTGCTCATTAGGAAGAGGAGGAGGAGAGGCAAATCAGAAAAAAAGAACGGAGGCGGAAAGTATAAAAAGGAGGAGGAAAAGTAACAGGATATAGAGGTTTATGCAATATATGTATGTGCATGTATATTTTAAGTGTATGCATATATACAAACTTTTCCTTTCAATGTACAGGTAAGGAAGAATAAGAAGAGTTTTCTATGAAGGAAAAAAAAAGTCTTTGCGCTGAAATTTTCGCAAGCATTCCTATTGTTTTAAGTGTTTTCAGATTATTTTCTTTACACGATATTCTGTTCTCTCTCTGTCCGTCTCATTTCCTCTCAAATTAACAACTAAATAATGACATAAAGCAAGAAATAAGGAAGACGACGAAGAGGACGCAGGCTAAAATAACCAACCCAATTATTATCTTCTAGTCGTCGGCAGGAGCCCGACCACCACCACCACCACCACCACCACCACTACTACCAACCAACAACCACCAACCACCATCATCACCACCACCATCACCACCACAACAACAACCTCACGCGGGGATAAAATCGAGACTACTTCCACTCCTCCTCCTCCTCCTCCTCCTACTCCTACTACTACTACTCTCTTCGGACTAAATGCGTCTTGAAATAAAGTGGCGGTGATAACTACTACTACTACGCGTACTACTACTACTACTACTACTACTACTACTGCTACTACTACTGACGAGCTTGCGAATGTGTATGGTGGTGGTGGCGCCGTCCCCCCTCCTCCCTCCCTCTCTCCCTTTTGTAGTAAGTACGTCAAAGAAAACGGAGGTGTGGGAGTGTGTTGTAAGTACCCACGGTTGCCCATGCAAAGAAAATGGGATTAGTGACGTGCGTGGTGTTTGGAGAGTTACTGTTTTATTTTTTTTTTCTCTTCCTGATTTCTTGATTTGATTGTTTTTTCTTGATTTTAATTTCACTTCATTCTGATTTTTACGTATTTTCCCTTTCTTCCTCTTTTCCTCTTTTTCCTGACGTTTTTTTCTTTTGTTTGTTTGTTACTTTTGCTTTGTTTTTTTCTTGTTTTCTTTTTTTTTCGTTTTCTTTAATTTTTCGTTTTCATTCACTTCTGCCTTTCCCTTTTTTTCATTTTTCATTACCTTCTCTCTCTCTCTCTCTCTCTCTCTCTCTCTCTCTCTCTCTCTCTCTCTCTCTCTCTCTCTCTCTCTCTCTCTCTCTCTCTCTCTCTCTCTCTCTCTCTCATTACATTCTGTTTATTTTAACATTTTATGAGCTCAAGTTATCTCCACTACCTCCTCCTCCTCCTCCTCTTCTTTTTTTTCTTTCTTCTTCTTTTTCTTCTTCGGTATCCATATTTTTCACTAAATACTCTCCTCCATTTATATCCCTTCCTTCCTCGTCGTCCTCCTCCTCTTCCGACACTTTCGTTTTCTCTTTTCCCTTCTTATGTTGTTCTGCCGTGGTGTGCTTTTCACTTCGTATGGCTTGGTGAGGAGTGATGTCTTCTGTATGGTAGGAGTGACAATAGTTGATGTAGTTGAAACCAACCAACCAACCAATCCACCCACCAACCTGTATACACGCACTTTCTTGCCAACACGCGGACCCCCTCACCTCCCCCCTACCCTCCTCGCACAACCCAACACACCTACCACCTATTCTCTCCCCATCCCCTCTCCTTCCCCACAGCCCCACCAGCCGTTGCCTTTCTCTGTACTATGTAAATAGCCTTCCCTGATCCACTATCCGCCATCTGGTGACCCTCGATTTCGCGGACTAACAGGGAAAGAGATGTCCGAAAAACGCGAGTCCGAATTTTTAGAATGCTCGTTCAAATTCGAAAATTATATAATTAAAGTTTTCTTTCTGAGTAAGAGAACACTTTTTCCACGACGGTCGTCCTCGCCGCGCCCGGCCCAGCTGACCGGGCCATAATATTAATATGACGGAGCGGCCGGACGCCTGCGTCCCATTTGTCATTATGGTCGCGTGGAGACAAGCGGTGCTCGTCCAGCGTCAGTCCGCTCGTAATGTTTACCGTCGTGCAAGGGTTTGAAGATGCTCGTTGGCCTTGCCAATATCAGAGTTGTTTATAGCTCCATACCGCTTACAAGGGCCGCCCACCAATGCGCCAATGTCAAGCTGTTTAATCAGCTCAGTCTCAAGCACTCATGTACTTTTTTGAGATTTGTTTGTTAAAGTCATTGTTGGCCACAAAAATGATGAGACAATAGTAACAATGGATGGATGTTGATATAAAGTCCACTGTCCTTACGCTCACGGCCAGCCGCTGCAAACAATGCACCGCCCTGCACGCCACCTGACGGCCGTCCCGCGAGGCGCGGCGTGGCGCACCGTGCTTCCAGAAAGCGCCGGTGTAGACAGAGGAGGAATGTCATGATTCAAAAGGTTTTCCGGAAAATTCGAAACCCTGACACTGAAGGTCCGCAAAATCGAGGGGAAACAGAAAGTACTCTCTTCACAATAACAACGGAGAGGTAATAAGTGTACCATTGAGAGTTTTTGAGTAAGCTGTGGTTGTTCACTAGTAGTTTAATATTTGTCTTGGAGTTTTCTAAAATGTCTATAATTATAATTATTATTATAATTATTTTTATTATCATATTTTGTTTATTATTATCACAACATAATTGCGTGTTTTATTTTTTCTGAGTGGGGTTGCCGTGCCGTGTGTGTGGTTTGGACTGACTTTACATTTTTTCATTGAATTTATTCATATAAATTTGATGCGACCTTTTGTTGTGTTGGTGTTCCTCTTGCTGTTGATGTTGTTGTTGTTATGGGTGTTCTTGCTGTGGTTTTTGTGTTTTGTGATGAGATTGATACGATCATATTATTATTATTATTATTATTATTATTATTATTATTATTATTATTATTATTATTATTATTATTATTATTATTATTATTGTCACTGCCACCGCTTCCACCGCCTTCATCCTGTGATACGTAAGCAGCTGTGTCTTTCTGCGTTTGGCGATAATCTTAGCATCGCAAACCCCGAGTGGCGTGCCGCTGTCTACTGCAGATCCTCCCTCGGTGCTGAACTCACTGGACTAGAGTGACTTGTTGCTGTGGTTGATGTTGATGATGCTGTTTGTTGGTTGGTTTGTGTTTTGATGTGAGTGCTTAGCTGCGGAGTAACTCTTTCTTTGTGATCTGTGAAGAGAAAGAGTCTAAAGGAAATGGAACTTACACTCCACAACAACTTGAGAACTCGATGAAACCCAACCCCAAGAGAACGCAGTCGTGGGGGCTCTTCTAAGTAACCCAAAAACGAACCTTGCATCGTATACATAGTTTCTTTTTATTGTTGTGTGTGTGTATGTGTGTGCGTGCGCGTGTTTGATCTTTTTTGCTGTTTGCTCTTTTTTTATCTGATTGGTTGATTAACTCGAGTATAAAGAAGAGTTGTTGTTGTTATTGTTGTTCTTACTGCTGTTGTTTGAGTGTTTTCTTTTTGTTTGTGTTTGTTTGTTTGTTTGTGCTGCCTTTTTGTAATTTGAGCATTTCAGAAGCCTATTTTGTTTGTCATTTTTTGCTTGTGTGTGTGTGTGTGTGTGTGTGTGTTGAGAGAGAGAGAGAGAGAGAGAGAGAGATATTCACTATTTCAAATTTACTTTTCGTCCTTCTTCCTCAGTCTCTTTGTTGTCGCCTCCAACTCTTGGGTGTTTATTTTCATCCTATTCCTCCCTCCCTCTTTCCGTCCTCTCTCTCCCCTCTCCCTCCCTCTCTTCCTCTCTCTCTCTCCGCCCCTCTTCCTCTCCCCCTCTCACCTTGCACTTCCTCGTTCTCCTAAATCTCCTCCCACCTCTTTGTTAACACACACACACACACACACACACACACACACACACACACACACACACACACACACACACACACACACACACACACTTCTGCGTTGCTCTTTCCCCCACTTTTTTCTTCTTTAATCTCCTGCACGCCAGCACACTTTACCGCCCCACCTGCACCACCCCGATCATTAACCTCCCCTCTCCCCCTCCACCTACCCCCCACTCTGCACCTTCTCCCCTCCCAACACCTCTTAATCACACCCTGCCACTCTTCCCCTCGTCCCCCTCACCCCCCCGACAAGCATACCAAGTGTAAGAACCACGAACTTTGAACTCCTCGCCAACGCCTCTATCCCCATCACCTCCTTCAGAAGCCAATGTGTTGAGTACCTACATTGTCACCTCCTCTTCAGCGCTTACATCTCTTCTATAATACCACACCTCACAACACCATCGTTCTTCACCACACTTCCTTCCACTACAAGTCACAAGTTACCCATTTCTTTCCTGCCCATCCTTCTCGATCTCACCAATGTCTCCTCCTTCCTCCTCGGCATCCATTCCCTTCCCTTCCCCCTCAGTCCACTTCTTCACCCACGCCTTCGTCAAAATCCCTCAGCCCCTCACTTAGCTAGACGATTTCCTCCTCGCAAATCACCCTTTTCTTCCTGCCCATCTTTCTCCATCTCACCAATGTCTCCTCCTTCCTCCTCGTTATCCACCTCCTCCCCATGCCCACTCCCTACATTCCCCTAGTCTTCCTCATCACCCACGACTCCCATTCCGCCCACACCTCACCCCTACACTTCCTGGTTTCCTCACCCTCACCCACGCCTCTTCTTTTCCTCCACATCTCATCTCCACATTTCCTGGTAACCATCCTCACTCTCCCCTCCGCTTGCCCCCAAATTCGCCTTCACTCGTGTCTCCAGGGCCCGTATCCTCAAACATTTCGGGGCTTACGTAGAGGTTGTTGTGGGTATTTCCAAGGGTAGGTTTATGAGTCTAGTGATAGTTTGACAAGGCTTCTGCACCGTCAATATGAAAATACACACATGAGAACCCGATTGATTTCCGTTGTGGTCAATGGAAATTTTTGTGGGAGTCGAAAGCGTCTGAGAATTCTGTCCGAGGGCTCTTTAGCCTCTCACGCCTCCTCCTCTCCCCTCACGACTCTCAATATTCAGCGCTACACTTCCTCTCAATTCACTACAACACTTCCTGATGGTGCCTTTTGGAAGAGGCGCGCGCGGTTTCAAGCTATTCCTCCCCTGTCTGGGCTCCATTTTAGGCAACAGCAAGAAAGAGTAAGATAGTCTGCCTCCTCCTCCTCCTGTTCATTTCCTCGCTAGATAATTCACGACCCTCAATATTCAGCACTACAATTCCTCCTAATTCACCGCAACGCTTCCTGATGGTGACTTTTGGAAGAGACGCGCGCGGTTTCAAGCTATTCCTCCCTTGTCTGTGCTCCATTTTAGGCAACAGCAAGGAAGATTAAGATAGCCTCCTCCGCCTTCTGTTTATTTCCTCGCTAGTTAATTCATTAAGGTGGGAATGATTTACGAGGGAGTCTCACGAACGAGGAAAATCACTGACCTATATTTTTTTCTTCCGGGGAACGATTTATGGTCCTGTGTTTCGAAGTGGTAGTTTGCAGTATCTTTTTTTTTTTATCATCAATATCACCTTTTACTTTTTTCTTTTTTTTTTTTACGTTTTTTTTTTTTGATCGGAGGGGCAAATTGCTAGTTTTATTTGTATTTCTTTCACATTTTTCTTCAGAGAGATTA
Source organism: Eriocheir sinensis (assembly GCF_024679095.1). NCBI lineage: Eukaryota > Metazoa > Arthropoda > Malacostraca > Decapoda > Varunidae > Eriocheir > Eriocheir sinensis. Next base: position 14,044,188 of record NC_066525.1, read on the forward strand.
AATGCATCGTGTGTGTGTGTGTGTGTGTGTGTGTGTGTGTGTGTGTGTGTGTGTGTGTGTGTGTGTGTGTGTGTGTGTTAATTTAAAAGTGGTGCACGACCTTCGTCAGGCATTCATTCGTCACACACACACACACACACACACACTACAGACTAGAGAGAGAGAGAGAGAGAGAGAGAGAGAGAGAGAGAGAGAGAGAGAGAGAGAGAGAGAGAGAGAGAGAGTTCTTGGAAATGCAAAATGTAAAGGAGGGGACGTTAGTTGGTATCAGATTCTCTCTCTCTCTCTCTCTCTCTCTCTCTCTCTCTCTCTCTTTCTCTCTCTCTCTCTTTATCTCAGGTTTGAGGATAAGCCTCGTCTTTTCCTCCTCTGTTGACGGGAGAGGAAGGAAAACAGGACGTAGCTTAAATGTCACGTTTAAACACACACACACACACACACACACACACACACACACACACACACACACACACACGAAGAAGTAGGTTTTTCTGTGACTACATTTCCTCTGTCCTGCTCTCCTTCACTTTATCTTATCTCATTATCTTTCCGTTGTTTATTTGACTTAGCTGCTCTTTATCCCTTCATCATCTATCCCTTCCTCTTTGTCTCTGGTTAGCGATAGGGAACGATTGAAAAAAAAATAATAGGACCCCCGAAGAAGGTTACTAATTTTCTCTCATTCTGTTATTTTCCTTATTTATTTTCTGGTTTGTTTGCTCTTCTATATTTTTTCTCCTTTAGCGTAGCATTCAAGGAGGTGATCTATTTGTTCCTCGTCGTCAAAAGAACTGTCATATGATTTTAAATTTAACATGAAAAGCTGAGAAGGTTAAGGAGAGCGAGGAGATCATGAAAAAATTGCTTGACCAAAAGATTCATAACCAAGCAAAGATCAAGGGCGACGTCATATATTGCTTGAGCTTCTGCGGCGTAACAAAGGAAGCAAAGAAAGTTTAGTGAAGTAGAATATGATTACGTATCCCTGCTCTTCCTGTTGTACTTTCATTGTCAAGAGTTTGCTGAGGTTCCTTGTCGGCAGTGGCGGCGATGACTGTGCTGTTGCGGGGAAAGCTTCATAACATTTAAGGCCGGTATTATAAAACACTTGTGCTTCTCACATCAACTCTTTCTAAAGGTCAAAGAGGGAATCAGTCGGGTTCTAATGAGGGTTTCTTTAGGTTCATGGTATAGAAGAAGGGTCAAACAGCCACCAGGGTCATACAGCTACTCCTGGAAATGCCCACAACTCCTACGAAAGTCTGGTCAAATTTGTGATCTTGGGCGACGAAATGTTTTGTAATACGACCCTTAAGAAGCTCGGGGCAAAAGGTTAATAGTTACGTACCGGTGTTATCGAGACCATTATTACTCATCCCCCCCCCCCCTCTCTATCGCTTACTTTATCTTTGAGGCTCAAGAAACCATTGCGTCTCCTACAAATGTGGTAAATGAACGGAGGCGACGTGTGTAGGGCCAAGTGAGCGGCTTTTGGTCTGTGGCAACGGTGACGCAGAGGCCGCACGGAGAAGCCTCGGCACCACGACCACGTCTGAGTCAGCTCGCCGCGGTGCAGGTGTTGGAGCCCAAAACTATGAACGCTTTGTGAATCCGATCCCAGATATCACGCGGTTGGTCGTTTTATTTCAACCGTTTTGATCATGTTACTTTTTTTTCTAATGCAAAACGTCGGTAGCTAACTCTGTCTTTCCCTGAGAGGCACACACCCCTTATCATTTTAGGCGAAGCTCCGATCAAATGGGACCCGTTTAATTTTCTCTAACTTTCCACAACTTATTTTCTTCAGTTTAGAACGTCATTAGCAAGGTTTTCTTTTTCATGTAAGGCGAAGGTTCGATCGAATGGGACCTGTTTAACTTTCTTTTTAACTAACTTTCAATTTATTTTCTTCAGTTTAGAACGTCATTAGCAAGGTTTTCTTTTTTATGTAAGGCGAAGGTTCGATCAAATGGGACCTGTTTAACGCTCTTTTTAACTAACCTTCCACAACTTCTTTATTTTAACCTAGTACGTCACCAACAAGGTTTTCCCTCCCCAAAATACCCCCACCCCGGCCTTGGCTCGCCTCCAACGCTGCAAAGAACAACAGCTTATAAAAACGGTGCATGAACGAAAATAAAACCGCGCTGCCTTAATACGGGGGAGAGCTTAACAGACTTTACAGCTTCACGAGTTGAGGGGAGTAGAGTAGACTAATCTTTCGGTGTCTCTCAGTCCATACAAACCGAGAATAACAATGAAAAAACACATGTACACCAGCCAAGGGATGAAATAGTATCGTCAGCTGCCGGTACAAAAAAAAAGACAACACACTGAAATAGGTGGAAATGATACACGCGAGTCGGGAAACGAGATAATTCATGGCCCAGTAAACTTTTAAAACGACTCAAGGGAATATAATAGATGGCTCCCTTCCGCAGTAACTCTAATAGAAATAATATAAATAGGCGGGAATAATATAACAAAATAATACAGAAAGAGGAAGAATGAAGATAGAAATATGAGGGATAGAAATGGGAATAATAGTAATAATGGAAATAGGAAGTGTAGAAGTAATAGAAATAACAGAAATATGCGGGAATAATAGAAATAAGAGAGAGGAAGAAATCAGATAGAAATAGGAGTAATAGAAATGGGAATAATAGAAATAACAGAAATAGGCAGAAAAATAATAGAAATAACAGAAATATGAATTGTAGAAGTGATAGAAACTGGAATAAAAGAAAAAAATAAATTGAAATAACAGAAATAGACAGAAAAATAATAGAAATAACAGAAATATGAATTGTAAAAATAATAGAAATTGGAATAAAAGAAAAAAATAGGAATAAAAGAAATAGGCAGAAAAATAATAGAAATAACAGAAATATGAATTGTAGAAGTAATAGAAATTGGAATAAAAAAAAAGGAATAACAGAAATAGGCAGAAAAATAATAGAAATAACAAATATGAATTGTAAAATATTAGAAATTGGAATAAGAGAGAAAAAAAAAGAGGAATAACAGAAATAGGCAGAAAAAGGATATACACAAGGGTCGGGGAACAAGATGATTCATGAGCCGCTAAACTTTGAACACGACGCAAGGTAAAATAATAGACCACTCCCTGCCACACTAACACCTGACCCACGGGACTTATTTATGACTCAACAGATGACTCCCCGGGGTAAAACATCGACTACCGACACATTTATTGGTGGAAGAAATACGAAATACGGATACGAACGAGTCGAGGAAAAAGTACTCGACCCAAATTTAAGAAGTGAAAAATAATACCCACATAAAAACATCAGCTACCCACACATTTGTTAGCGGAAGAAATACGGTTACTAACGAGTTAAGGAAAAGTGTTCGAGATACATTAAGAAGAGAAAAACATTTAAAAAAACATGGTACAAAAATGTTTTAGATGGGAGGTTAACGCTTTTAGGGAATAGTTGCGACGGTTGACGGGTGATATTTTTTTTCGACTAAAGTTATATTATAAGCAAGAAAGAAAAATAGCTTAGATAAGAGAGTAACTTTGAGGGGAATAGTTGTGACGATTGACACTAGTGAGATTTTTTTCTCGACCGAAGACGGAACGAAAACAAATATAGCTAGTTGTTGAAGTGAGTGGATATAGTAAATTCTAGAAACGTGTTAGGGTAAGAAATTAATCAGCAAGAGTTGTGGAAATGTGGCCAATTCTCGAAAAAAAAGTATCTTGTAAAGGAAAGAGAATTAATCAACAGCCTTTAGCACAAGTGGGAGAGCAGCTGCCCGCGTCAGTCTGATTGCGGAACACACACACACACACACACACACACACACACACACACACGGTCCCCACACCCGTTAAGTATCCTTGCCTACGTACATCTTTTTCGTTCTCATTTCTCACAGCACAAAGAGACCAGGCTTGCCAGTGAACCATTTTCTATACGTGCGCAGCCAAAGCAGTCACCAAGCCGTAAATAAGTACGTTGAACCCCTTTTATCCTGCTCTAACTCATCGGCTGCGCATCAGAATCAATGGTAAACCACAAAGAATCGTACTATGTTTTTTCCGTTTAGTGGCGTGACACACCGCCGGCTGCGTTATCTTTTCATGAACTGACGTCAGCCTAGCCAGTGGTGCAACAGGGGGACTGATCAAGGTATAAAGAATCGAGGAAGCTTCTCAGTCTTTCCTAAAACTGGTGTCACATTTCAACCGTCCTCCAGAAGCTTACGATTTTCTCTCCTAAAAAGTAACGTTGCTTACTAGTGGTGGAACAAAGACAACGGCGAAGATATAAGCTACTCAAAATAGACGCAACTACTCAATGTTTTCTTTAATTGGCCTGACACTAGGTAGCCGTTCTTGAGAAGTCTATAAATTTGCCTTTCAATTGAGTAACGTTGCTTATTGGCAGTAGTACATCAACACAATGGCAGAACTACGCAAAAATGACATATTAGCTATTCATATTCTTCGAAACGCAAGTACTCGAAGTCGACAAAATTTCCCTTTTCTTTAAGTAACGTTGTTTATCAGTAGTGCAAAACGAACAATAACAAATCTTTACAAAATCGATGTAGCTATGCAGTCTTTACTCTTTAATCGGCGTAGCACATGTAGCGGAAGCGCAAAGCCTGACATAACCCTTGGTCGACTTTTTGGTATCTTTCCCTTTAATCCGCTTCCTCCACTATAAAAAAAAAGCTTCATCTCCCCAAAATAAAGTCACATTGGTCGGCGGTGCACAAGGAACAATGGCCAGGCTGTTAAGAGTCGACGTAGCTACTCGGTCCGTCCTTAAATAGCCCTCCGTCAAAAGCCTATGAGCGCGTCTTCTGGGCCACTAACGTAAACACTCTGCGGTTGCTTACTTCGCACCGGCCAATGGGAGGGCGGCGCGGGTTAAACGGCGGCTGTGATTGGTCAGTGAAGCGTTGATGGCGAGGTGTGGGCGTTGTTTTTTATGTGTGATTTCTAAGTTGTTTTTTTGCACGATTTTTTTGTTCTCCTTTTCACGTTAGATTTTCCGCCACACGAGAGAGAGAGACTATACGATGCATTTCAACCTACAAGAACACACACACACACACACACACACACACACACACACACACACACACACACACACACACACACACACTTTACTCTTGCTCTACATTTCCAAATCTTTACTTCGCATCACATCTCTGTTTTTCCGCTCCTTTTAAGCTCAAACACACACACACACACACACACACACACACACACACACACACACACACACACACACACACACACACACACATGAAACTAGGCGAAGCAAAATAGATGAGCTGGAACGCAGTAAGAGGAGGAAGAAGCGAAGTAGGAGAAGGAAGAAGACTCGCAGAAGAAAAAAGAGGGGGAGGAGGAGGAGGAGGAGGATAACTTTAACCTTTGGCGTGTCAAGAAATATTGCTTTTGGCGCCAGCAGGAAAGGTGGTAGAGAGACATTAGCGAGTCTGCGTGGGCGTCAGGGAAGTCAGTTGGCACGGCGCAGAGAGAGTGGGAGAGGGAGAGAGAGGGAGAGGGAGAGGGAAAAAGAGAGGGGGCGGGGGAGGAGGGTTTTGAACTGACTTAGGAGAATGAGGAAGTTTTTAAGCTGATGGCAAAGTATGTCTTAAATAACGAATGAATTAAGGTATGCGTAGTTTCCTTTCAGAGAGAGAGAGAAGGGTAGCACGTATAAATATAGAAGGATGAGGCTTGAAATTACCCATTGAAACTTTAATTGGAAAAAGAGATAATGAATATGATTGACTGTAATTAGCGTGGGTGTGTGATGGCGGAGGATGAAGAAGAGAAGGAGTACGAGGAAGACGGAGGAAAATAAGAAAAAATGAGATATGATAAGAATGTGGAAGAGAAAACATAAAAGAAAAAAGGAAGTGTTTAGAGATGTGAGGTGTGGAAGAGGAGAAGGAAGGGAAGAGAGAATAGGAAGCAGAAGCGAATGTGAGGTGTGGGAGAGGTGTAGAAGAGAGAAGACGGAAATAGAAGAGAATAAGGAGGAAGAATTGAGTATAGGGAGAGATGTGATGTTAAGCAGAGATGAAGGAGGAGAAGAGAGAAGAGAAAATAGAAGAGGATAAATAAGAAGAGTAGGAAAACATGTGACGCGTTACAAATGTAGGAGGAGGAGAAAGAAGAAAATGATGATGAAGAAGAGGAGTAGAATATAGGATTGGGGTAGGTAGAAGAGAAAAAAAAATCGTGAAGAGGAAGATGAAGAAAAGATGTAAGTCGTGGCAAAGTTGTAAGAGAAGAAGAAAGAAGAAAGTTACAAAGAAGAAAAGACGTAGAAAGTGTAATGCCTATAAGAAGTGCAGGTGGAAGAGAAGGCTGAAATTTTTATAGAAGCGTAAAAAAGAAATGTAAGGTATGTCGGGAGTGTAGAAGGAGGAGGAGAAGGAGGAAAGTGATAAAAAAGCGAAGAAAGAAATACGAGTCATGGAAGAAAAATGGGAGGAGGAGAATGGAGATAAAATATAGAAGCGTAGAGAGACATGTCAAGGCGTGGTAGAAATGTAGACAGTGGAAAAGAAAAGGAAGGAAGGAAGGGAAATGGAAAAAAAATATGTAGAGAGTGGAATAGGAGTGAAAAGGAAGGAAAATAACGTACAGCAAAAGAAAGAGGGAAGAGAAAAAAAATGCGTGTGGAATAGGAAAGGAAGGGAAAGAAAAGAAAGGAAGGGAAAGGAAGAGGGAAGCGAAATGAAAAAAAAGAACGTTGAGTCGAATAGGAAAAGAAGGGAAGGAAAGGAAAGCACAGGGAAAGGAAGGAGGGAAGAGAAATAAAAAAAAATGTATAGATTATAATAGGAGGGGAAGAGAAGGAAAGTAGGAGGAAAGAGAGACTAAAAGAAATAATGAAGAGGAGAAGAAGTGAAGGAGAGGAAAGGAACGCACAGAGATAGAAGGAAGGAAGCGAAATAAAAAAAGGAAAGGAAAGGATCACACAGGGAAAGAAAGATGGAAGAGGGATGAAAAGGGATAAAAGAATGAAAAGGAAATAAAGGATAGGAAAGGAAAGGAATGCTCTGGGAAGGAAAACGAAGAAAAGGAAGGAATAGGAAAGGAAGGGAAGGTAAAGGAATAAAAAGAGAAGAAAGGGATGTGAGTGATACTAGCAAAGAACGCAGGTGTGGTGTAGGAACGCAGGTGTGAAAGGTGAATGTGAAGGTTATAATCAGTGAAGGTGGTAGCGTAATTATTTGAAATGGCACGCGTGATATAATTACAGCGGGTGAAATAAGTAGACTTGGGAGAGTTATTTTAGAAAGAAGAGAGATGGAGGAAGAGAATGAAGGGAAGTAAGGATAAAAGGGGAAAGGAAAAAGGAGAATGAGTTATTAAAGAAAGAAGAGATGAGAGAGAGGAGTAAAGAAGGGAAGTAAGGATAAAAGGGGAAAGGAGAAAAGATGATGAAGGAGAATGAATTTATTAGAGAAAGAAAAGAGATGAGAGAGAGAAGGAAAGAATGGAAGGAAGGGTAGGAAAGGGAAAAGAGAAAGGAGGATATAGAAGAATGATAAAAGGAAAGAAGGTTAGACAAGGAAAAGAAAAGAGGAGGAATGAGAAAAAAAGTATAAAGTGCGAAAGATGAAAAGAGAAAAGGAGGTGCACGAAAAAGAGAGAGAGAGAGAGAGAGAGAGAGAAGGGGGTTATGAGACGGAAGGAAGAGGTATCATGTGTTCCAAGGATTACCGCGCTCGGCCTACCACCCGTGACACCCTTCTCTCTCTCTCTCTCTCTGCCACTGCGTAACTCCTTAATCCCCTTTTCCTTCCTTCTCGTGTTTCCTATCCCTTCCCTACCCCTCCCCTCCCTTTCCATCCTTTCTCTGCCCCTTCCTTTTCTATTCCTTTGTTGTCCTTTCCTTTCATCTCTTTAATTTTCTTCCCCTCCCTTCCCTCCCCCCTCCCCTTTTTCCTGTCCTTTCCTTTAATTTCCACTCCTTTCCCTCCTCTTCCTTTCCCTTAATTTGCCTGTGCTTTCCTTCCTCCCTCTTTTCCCTCCCATCCTTTCATATATCTTTCCTTCCTTCTCCTGTCCTTTCCTTCCCTGTCCTTCCTCTTCCCTCCTTCTCCTTCCCTTTGCTCCCCTCCCTTTCCTTTCCGTCGCTTCCCTTGCGCCCTCCGATGCGTGGTTGTTTCGCCTCGCGTTACCCACAATCCTCAGCGCCCTTCGCGTCAGATTACACGAAGCATATAAATAAAACCCGAACTGCCTTCCTTGTCCGTGTTATATTGTTATCACGTTCATTTTGTCATCTTTATTGAACTAATTTGTCGAGTTGTTCTTAATTTGCGATTCAGTATTTGAAAGTAAAATTGTAGCTTATAGTTATTTGCTAGTTTTCTTTCTGTTCTTATTTTTACTGTATTTCTTTCTATCCATTTTTTTTCTTTCTTTCCGCCTTTCTTTGTTTTTCTCTTTCTTTCTCTTTTTCTCTCTCTCTCTCTCTCTCTCTCTCTCTCTCTCTCTCTCTCTCTCTCTCTCTCTCTCTCTCTCTCTCTCTCTCTCTCTCTCTCTCTCTCTCTCTCTCTCTCTCTCTCTCTCTCTCTCTCTCTCTCTCTCTCTCTCTCTCTCTCTCAAAGGGCGTCGACCAGTCTGCTAATGAGTGTCTCCCCGAAGCCTCCCGCCCCGCCTTCAGCACCAAAATACATGAAGAAAGCTATTTAATGAGCCTCGACACATTCTTAACATTCCCGCCAGAAATTCGAGAACACTTTTACCGCTTTTACCTTTTATTGTACCCGAGACTTTTTGGACCCAGATATGACTTTACATTCTATAGTTATTTCCGTTTATATGTGATGACTGACGTTGCAGCCCACATACATAGGCCTACATACACATACACGTACATAGATATATATATATAGATGCCCACTTCTATATATGCCTACGTAGAATTGCCATCCCGTGTATGTTATCTCCGTTTTATTGAGGTTATCGCCACATGCTCTATTCACACACACACACACACACACACACACACACACACACACACACACACACACACACACACATACTGGATAATATGCGAGTAACAGAAGACTAAAATAAATGATTAAAAATAATGTTAAGAAAAAAGAAAAGGAAGTAAATCAAGAGAGAGAGAGAGAGAGAGAGAGACCAAATAAAGAATCAAGCGAACATTTTTTGGACGGAATTAGGCAAAGGAAAACAAGTGAGGAAAGGAAGAGATAAGAGGGAAGAGAAAAAAAAGAGATTAAAATTCTTCCTCGTGATACGTAATATTGAGTCATCATGAACAGCAAAAGTTAATGATAAAAAGATAAATAAATGAAATAAAAGCGTTGAGTTAATAGAAGAAAACGTTGTTATAGTAAAATGTTAGATACGAATTTCTTTCAGCATACTAGTTTTAGGTGGTTAGTCTCTCTCTCTCTCTCTCTCTCTCTCTCTCTCTCTCTCTCTCTCTCTCTCTCTCTCTCTCTCTCTCTCAACATTCCCCGAGCCGCTGCCAACATCGCCCGCCGGTCAACTCACATCCTGCCAAACACACACACAAACACACACACACACTCTCTCTCTCTCTCTCTCTCTCTCTCTCTCTCTCTCTCTCTCTCTCTCTCTCATATGGAAAGCCCCTCTTTTTTACGACCTGTACATTCTGCTCCTCCTCCTCCTCCTCCTCCTCCTCTGTTAACCCTTCCTCTTGTTTGCTTAGTCCACACACATAAGCACTTCACCTGTTTGCTCACAATATTGGGGAGGAGGAGGTAAACGAGGAGGAGGAGGAGGAGGAGGAGTGACGACTATAGGGAAAAGAAGGGGAACCGGAATCCTTTATCAAGTGTCTAATTAGATATATCAGTCGACGTTGATTTATAGGTGTGCTGATCCTGTTAAAGGTGTGTTCGTGTGTTGGTGTAGGCGTTAGGCTTTTGTTTTTTATTGTTTAGGGAATTGAGAGAGAGAGAGAGAGAGAGAGAGAGAGAGAGAGAGAGAGAGAGAGAGAGAGAGAGAGTTTTAGATTTCTTATAATATTACGTAGGTATTTGTTTATTATTTTTCTCAACATACATATAGCTTAGTTATCCTTTTGTTATTTATTTTCTTTATTCCTTTTCTCAGTTCCACTTTTATTTATTTTATTATTTTCCATTCGCTGCGTCTTATAAATTTTACCTAGGCCTATATCCATCTCGGAACGTTCTCTCTCTCTCTCTCTCTCTCTCTCTCTCTCTCTCTCTCTCTCTCTCTCTCTCTCTCTCTCTCTCTCGTAAGCTGGTGGTAGAGGGGGAGGGGGGGAGGGTAAAGGTATGAATGGAGAGGTTGACGCCCCTTCTGCAAGTTAGGACCGCCCGGCCCCTCCCAGGTGAGCTTAGGGCAGGTAGACGTACGTAATTACCTGGCGAGACTGTACCTGTTCTACCACCACCACCACCACTGCCACTGTTACCACCACCACCATCACTACGACTGTTTCTACTATTACTGTCACCACCATCACCACCACCACCACCACCACCGTCACTATCACCATCACCACCACCACCGTCACCATCACCATCACCACTTTTATCATTTATCGGTCTTTTTCTTAATCCCCTTCTAGCTTCGTTTTCTTTTTCAGTTTTACTCAATTCCTACTTGTTACACACACACACACACACACACACACACACACACATATCGTCTCTACACCCTTTTCTTCCCTACTCTATATTCCCTTGCCGTAACCAGTCACTCTCTCTCTCTCTCTCTCTCTCTCTCTCTCTCTCTCTCTCTCTCGCCCAGCACCCTCCACCCCCACTCCTTCCTCGTGTCTTGCCCCTCCTCATCGTCATCTCTCCTTGTCTTGCAGGTCACTATGGGGGACAAGATCGGGGCTGAGCGGGCCATCAAGGAGCCCAACCCTGTAATCGACGGCCGCAAAGCCAACGTGAACCTGGCTTACCTTGGCGCCAAGCCCAGGGGCACGGCGGCAGGTGAGGACTCTCTCTACGGTTCGTATTACAAGCCAGCGTTCTGTTATCCCTTTTACTAACAATGCCACAACCTCCATCCCTCCTTGTCCCTGGCCGACCTCCTCTCCCCTACCCAGCCTCTGTCCTGTGTGTGTGTGTCGTACTACCTGACTCCCTGCCTTCTCTCCCCTCTCTTTCCTTGCAATGCCCTTCCCTTCCCTACCTTTTTTTTCAATTTTTTCCTTTCTTTCTTCCTTTATTTCACTTTCTTAGTCTATTCCTCTTCTTCCTCAACCCGTATCTTCAACACCTCTCTCTCTCTGCCTGTATTCCCTCTCCTTCCCTTCCTATCCCTTCTTTTTCCTTTCCCTTTCCTTCCCTGCCCAGCTCTGCCCTCCTCTTCCCTTCCTTTCCCTTCCCTATCCCTCTCTTCCCTTCCCTTCCCTTCCCTTCCCTTATCTCCTTGTCTGACTCCTCTGTTCTTTGTTTCTTACTATTTCTGTCCTTGTCCTTGTTCTTCGCTGTCTTTCGTTTAACGCACGCTCTCTCTCTCTCTCTCTCTCTCTCTCTCTCTCTCTCTCTCTCTCTCTCAGTAAGTCAGATATTTTAAGCCTTGTCCTCATTTTCGTTCTCTCTTGTTTTCTTTCTTTGTTTTTCTTCCTTACTAGTGCTTTTATCCGTTCTTTTCTTCCCCTTTTCATCTCTTCCTTCCTTTACCCTTCCTTATCAGTCATGTCCCAGTTTTCAGTATTTCGCTCTATTCCTTTTCTTTCTTATTTTATCTTTTATTCTAGTTCTCTTCTCTGTCGCTTCTGACTCGTGTCACCTTGCTGTTTACCCTCCTTCTCCTCCTTTTTTTTCTTCCATTCGCTTCCTCATTTTCCTTTCCACCCTTCTTTGTGTCTGCCCCCCCTCCCTCCCCTCCATCCTGCGTCATCTCACACCTCTTACACTCTCTTCCTCCTCTTTCCTCCCTCACAACCTCCCTTCTTCCCTCCCCCACTCCCTCCCTTCTTCCCTCCCTCCCTCCCTTCGAGTCTTGTTACAAGCCACTGTGTCCCTCTCACCTTCCTCCTTTCCCTCCTCTTCCTCCTTCGTCTCACCTGTTTTCTCCTTTTTTGTACCCTCGTCCTCGTCCTGCTCCTCCTCCTTCCCTTGCCTGGCCGAGCCTAACAACCCATAGCCTAAGGTAGTCTTAAGGATATACTATAAGGTGGTATTCCTCGCGCCGCTCATCCTCGTCTGTCTCTGTCTCATCACACAAGGCGGGGCGAGGCAGACGTAATGTCGTTGCCACGCTTTTCCTTTCTCAGGTTATCCAACATCCTGTTCACTGCTTTCATTTTCTCTTGTTTAGTCAACTAGGGAGGTATGCGATCTTTGTCCTCTACCCCGGAAAGGACTCATGTCCGGGTTTTTGTCACAATCATGTGACCACAAAACAGACCGCATCGGGCCATGGTGTGTCCCTTGTGAGGAAGAAATAAACTATTTTTGGGGGTTACGGATTACTAAGAAAGGCTGTAGAGAGAAACATAAGAGCATAAAGCTGCGAAAAAATTTCCACAGGGTGTAGATAAGGGTAAAAAATAACTGGACACAATGTTAACTGCTACCAGGAAGAGGCCGCACTGAATGTGAGATACAAACTCTACTTGGATCAGTTACTTGGATCCTAATTACAGGAACAAAATTGTAGACCACTGTCTTCAAAATTCTACGTGGTGATAATAATCAAAAACTGTATCTCATTATTAAATAAATGACACATAATTATTAAATGATTTGATAAAGAAATGTATCGGCTCAGCCAGATTTATAAACCGTCAGGAGTTCATCTTTGCGGACAGATTTTTGCGTTGGTTAGTTAGATCGGAATTACTTTTCCTGTGAATAATTGACGTAAAGATGGTTACTTTTTGCTTAAGATTTCCAAACTGATTATAGAGTGATTTGTATAGCGTGAAGGAAATGAACTTGTGCTTTTGTTGTTCCAACAGCCAGGCCTTTGGGCGTGGACCCTCTCGGTTTTGCGACTTAGACATAACTACTGCACCACCAGGTGTGTGTGTGTGTGTGTGTGTGTGTGTGTGTGTGTGTGTGTGTGTGTGTGTGTGTGTGTGTGTGTGTGTGTGTGTTAAAACTGCTTCATTTGGCAGGGTTGAGGGTCTGGAAGCTGACCTTTTCCCCTCATAAAATACTGAATTAATATTAAACATCTTGCACTGATGTAAAGTTATAAACAAACCTAGAGTTTGACCAATACAAATTTCTTCCACAAATTCAACCTTTTAATTGTTATACACACTGCATGCCTCCTGACCTCCACCCACTGCCTCACCCTGAAGCTGTGGATGGACGGGGAACTGAGAATGTTGTCCATTATAGTTTTATAATAATGTCCTTAGTTTTCAAGACGTATTGAGGAAAATTAAGGATTATAGTTATAGTATGGGTACAGTCTTGAGAGAGAGAGAGAGAGAGAGAGAGAGAGAGAGAGAGAGAGAGAGAGAGAGAGAGAGAGAGAGAGAGAGAGAGAGAGAGAGTTGAGGGTCATGAAAATAGGCTATTGAACTTGTAATTGTATTCCACTTCTGCTAACACGCACATGAACACACATGCACGCACGCACGCAAACCTCTCCGGTAGCTCAGTGGAAAAAGCTCTGCGCAGGAAGGCTTCGTGGCCTGGCAGGCGGAGGTTGCAGT
>NC_066525.1:14060360-14067860 GCF_024679095.1 Eriocheir sinensis
AACAAAAGGCGAACAAAAAGCGAATAAAAGGACACAGAAAAGAAAATTATGATGATACAAGAAGAAGCAAAAACACATGAAATTAAATTAAATGTCAAGAAATGAAGTGAAAAGACGAAACTGTAAAAAGAGAAAGGAAGGAGAAGAACATAAAGCCAATGAAGAGTAACAAAAGCGAGGAGTAAACGAGAGGAAATCACGCAACCAAGCAGAAAACGAAGATAGGAAAACGGAGACAGGATAACGTGAGAGGAAAAGAAGACAAAATCGGAAAACCCCAATACTTTTACCGATTGAATTAAAGGAAAGTATTAAGAAAAAAGAACGCAGGGATGATTAAACAAAGCGAAGAGGGTGGGAGTGAGGGAGGAAAGAAGGCATATGTTCGATGATAAGGGAGTGGAGGAGAGTGGAGTGAGAGAGGAAGCAAGGGGGAGAGGTAAATAAAGGATGGAGGAAGAGAAGAAGAACTGAGTATGAGAAAGAGAATGAAGGAGGGAGGAAGGGCATGTGTTTAGTGATAAGAAAGGGAGAGAAGGAGATAACAGTGAGAGAGAGCAAGGGAGAGAAGTAAATTATGAATGGAGGAGGAGGAGAAGGAGAAAAATGAGCATAGGAAGGAGTGAGGAGAGAGAAGAATAGAGGGAGAAAATGAGAGTGGAGTAAACAAGGGAGCAAGGGAGAGAAGTAAATAAAGAATGAAGGGAGAAGAGAAAAAAGGAGTAGGGGAAAGAGAAGAATGAACTGAGCGAAGAGTGTATAAAGGGAGGAAGGGAGAGAATTGAATAGGGGAAGAAACGAAAAAGGGAGGGAAGAAGAAGAAGGAGTTAAGAGAGAGAGGAAGGAAGGGAGGGAGAGAGGGAAGGTTAAGAGTGAATAAAGGGAGGAAAGAAGAGAAGGGAGAGAAAAAGAACTGGATATGGGAAGGAGGGAGAGAAGAACTTGATTTGTGAAGAGGAAAAAAATTAAGGGAAAGAGGGAGGGAGGGTGAGAAACGGATAGAAGGGGTAAGAGAGAAAGGTAAATAAGAAATGTAGGGAGAGAAGAAGTGAATAGGGAAGGAGAATAATGGACAAAGTGAGAGAGGGAGGGAGGGAGGTAAGAAGAGAAGGAGGAAGAGGAGAAATATGGAGAATGGAAAGAAAAGAGAGCAGACAAAGGGAGAGAGAGAGAGAGGTAGAGAAGGAAGAGAAGAATGGTTAAAGGGAGGGAGCAAGAGAAAGAGGGAGATAAGACGAACTGAACATGGGAAGAAGTAAGGAGGGAAGAGAGAGGAAAGAATGAATTATAGGAGAGAGGAAGGGAGGGAGGAAGAGGAGGGAGAGAAGACGAACTGAATATGGGAAGAAGCAAAGAGAGAAGTGGAGAGAGAAGAATGAATTATAGGAGAGAGGAAGGGAGGTAGGTAGGAAGGGTGGGATATAGCTTAAGGTAGGGAGGGAGGGAGGGTGGAGGGAGGTGTTTGAGGCGATTGTGTGCTCTACGAGGTGTACCATCAAGCCTGTGATTGTAATGCGGGTGTTGTTTACCTGCCTCTGATTGCCACACCTGCGTGACTCGCTCCCATTAACACACCTGTCCTGCCCCCCTCCCTGATCTTCGCCCCCCTCGCCCCCCGCCAATACCTTCTCAATTATGCTTTCCTTACCCACGCCCCCCCCCCCCTACTCTTTTTCCTCCCCATCTGAATGAGTGAGTGAGTGAGAATGAGTGAGAGTGGATCAGTAAGCGAATTAGTGGATGAGTGAGTAAAGGAGTGAAGGAACAAACGAATAAAAATGTGAATAAGCAAAGGAATGAAGATGTTATGTGCGGGAAGGAAGAAAAAGGACTTGGAAGAATGAGAAATAAAGGAGGGCATACCAGGAGGGGAGATAACCGAATAACCTGCTCCCCTCCCTGATCTTCGCCTCCCTCGCCCCCCGCCAATACCTTCTCAATTATGCTTTCCTTACTCACGCCCCCCCCCTACTCTTTCCCCTCTCCTTTTGCCTCTCTTTATGTACTCTTTTCCTTCTCTTCCTCCTCCTTTCTCCCCTCTTCCTTCTCCCTGTTCATGTTCTGCTTGTTCTTCCTTTCTTTTTCGCCTTTTTTTCCTCTTCCTCCTTTTCCTCTTCCTCCTTCTTTTCCTTCCTGTTCTACTTGTTTTATTTTTCTCATCTTCCACTTCCTCCTTTTCCACTGCCATTAGCTCCTCCTCCTCCTCCTTTTGCTCCTCCTTCTCTATCCCTTCTCCTTCTCCACTTCTTCCTCCTCATTCTCTTCCTCCTCATTTTCCTCCACAAATTGCTTTCCCTCAACTCCTCGTTTTCTTTCCTCCGTTCGCTTATCTTCCCCTCCTGGTATGCCCTCCTTTATTTATCATTCTTCCAAGTCCCTTTTCTTCCTTCCTGCACATAACATCTTCATTCCTTTGCTTATCCACCTTTTTATTCGTTTGTTCCTTCACTCCTTTACCTACTCATCCACTCATTCGCTTACTCACTCACACTCACTCATTTTCTTATTCATTTATTCACTCACGCAATCACTCACATATTCACTCACTCACTCACACACACCTACCACTCCCATGAAATTAGTACGTGTGTGTGTGTGTGTGTGTGTGTGTGTGTGTGTGTGTGTGTGTGTGTGTGTGTGTGTGCTCTTTTTTTTCTGGCACTTTGCACTTTCTTTACGTTCGCGTCTGGAGTGTATGATTACCGTGTGTGCTTAAATGTATGTGTACGTGCGGCAGACACGCAACACACACACACACACACACACACACACACACACACACACACACACACACACACACACACACACACACAGTTCTTGGTCTGGTGTGGAGTGATAAATATTAAGAACGAAAAGACGGGTGTGTGTCTGAGAGAGAGAGAGAGAGAGAGAGAGAGAGAGAGAGAGAGAGAGAGAGAGAGAGAGAGAGAGAGAGAGAGAGAGAGAGAGAGAGAGAGAGAATCCCCCCCCCAAAAAAAAAAATGCATAAACCAGTCGTATGGATAAAAAAAAAGCTAATAAGGTGAAG
The DNA here is from genome assembly GCF_024679095.1 of Eriocheir sinensis. NCBI lineage: Eukaryota > Metazoa > Arthropoda > Malacostraca > Decapoda > Varunidae > Eriocheir > Eriocheir sinensis. The sequence goes on from NC_066525.1 coordinate 14,063,389, forward strand.
AGAAGAAGAAAATACGAACGAGAAGAAAATAAACAAACAAACAATAAACAAAGGCAAGAGAAAGGAATTGAAGAAACAAGGAAATAAAGAGAAAAGAAAGAAAAAGGAGTTACTAGCTCTCTCTCTCTCTCTCTCTCTCTCTCTCTCTCTCTCTCTCTCTCTCTCTCTCTCTCTCTCGTGGTCATGGTTTTCATCTTGGAATCTTCTTTCTTCCTCCTCCCTCTTCTTTCCTTAATGGACTGTGGAGGGAGAAGGGGACGAATAAGGGAGATAAAGAGGAGAGGGAGAGAGAGGGAGAGAGCCGAAGGAAGAGAGGAGAGGAGAGGTAGAAAGAAGGAAGAGGAATGAAAGTGGAAAGGCGAAGGAGGAAGAGAAAAGAATCTAAAAGAGGGAAAATGAGGAGGTGAAGGAGAAAGAGAGAAGAGAAAGATGGAGGAGGAAGAGAGGTGGAAATGGAGAGACGAATAAGGAAGAGAGAAGAGTAAAAGTAGAATAGAGGAAGAGGAATGGAAGGTAGACGACGAAAAACCAATAGAGAAAAAGAGGAGGAAGAGGAGAAGGACAAAAGTATGAAGACCTAAGAAATAAATAAGAGGAAGAGGAAGATGGGAACAGAATGAAGAGCTAAAGGAAAGAAAAAGAAGAGGACGAGGGGAAAGGGACGAAGGAGCTTAAGAAAAAAAAAAGAGGAGGAAGAGAATGAAAATATGAAAGAGAATTAAGTCGAACGGAAGGAAACCAACGAACGAGAGAGAGGGAAAACTAGATAAATGAAGGTAAAAGGGAAGGGAGAGAAGCTAAGCAAAGAGAGGAACGAGGTGTAGGAGGAGGAGCAGGTGGGGGACGAGGGGGAAGTGGATAAATATAGAACAGGAGGAGAAGAAGCAACGAGGAAGAGGAATTAATGATGAAAGAGGGAGGGAAGAGAGAGAGAGGGAGAGAAAAGAAGACGGAGAAGAATGATGAATGAGACGAAGAAGAGTTCAAAGGAAGACATGAACGGAGAGAGAGAGAGAGAGAGAGAGAGAGAGAGAGAGAGAGAGAGAGAGAGAGAGAGAGAGAGAGAGAGAGAGAGAGAGAGAGAGAGCATAATAGTGATCTAGCGGCAATAAAAATTAAGAAGTAGTTTTGGTCATGATGGTGGTGGTGGTGGTGACGGGGTTTGATGATGTAAATGTTTATGTAATGGTGGTGGTGATGGTGGTGATTAAGGATGACGAACGATGGAGTAATAGTTTTTGGTGTTAATACGTGTTGGTGGTGTTGTGTGGATGGTGGTGGTGGTGGTGGTGGTGGTCTAATAGTTCTTATCTTTTCAAGTGGCAAGATAAGGAAGGAGTTGGTTAGTTCGGCATCACCACCACCACCATCACCACCATCACCACTACCATCACCAAGACTAATACAGTTACATACAATAGCGCCACCATCATCATCTTCACTACCACCACCAACATCAACAACAACAACAACAACAACAACAACAACAACAGTACTATTAATATCACCAATATTACCACCACTGCAACCACCACCACCACCACCAACAACAACAACAACAACAACAGCAAAATCAACGCCACGTCGCTTTATTTTTTCAGCAGAGAGAGAGAGAGAGAGAGAGAGAGAGAGAGAGAGAGAGAGAGAGAGAGAGAGAGAGAGAGAGAGAGAGAGAGAGAGAGAGAGAGAGAGAGAGAGAGAGAGAGAGAGAGAGAGAATGTTTGTGACTTAGTGAATCTCTAACGAGGGTGTTTTCCACTACTGGGTGAAGCTTGGCCTTGTGTGTGTGTGTGTGTGTGTGTATGTGTGTGTGTGTGTGTGCGTTTTAGGTCGAATCTGTATATGGATGAGAGAGAGAGAGAGAGAGAGAGAGAGAGAGAGAGAGAGAGAGAGAGAGAGAGAGAGAGAGAGAGAGAGAGAGAGAGAGAGAGAGAGAGACATAAGATCCAACATAATATTCTTAAGATCTGATCCCAAACCAAGGAGAACGAGCAGCTTGTTGAATCTCTCCCTCCCCTCCCCCCCGAAAGTACAGCTGCCCCCTCACCTGCGGTCACACGGAGCTCACCTGTCCAACACCTGCCGCCCATGCAACACGTGAACGGCAGCCTCTCGCTGTTGTTGTGGTGGTGGTGGCGGTGGTGGTGGTGAAGGTTAAGATGGGGGCGTATGATGTAGGTGCGCGTGGCCTCGATGCTCATATCTGTCACATTCATTAGTCCTTGAGTCTATAGTGGTGGTGGCGGTGGGGGATATGGAATGGGATGTAAAGAAGTGGTTGTTTGTGGTGTTGTGAAGTGGTAAAAAGTGTGCTGTTGATATGGTGTATAGTGGAGGTGTTGTTGTTGTTGGTGGTGGTGATTGTGGTTGTGAGGGATGAGAAAGTAATTTAGTGGTGGTGGTGAGGTAGTGTTGTGGTGATGGTGGTGATGGTGGTGGTGTTGGTGGTGTCAGTGGTCATATGAGACGGAAAATTAATGAGTGGTGGTGGTAGTGGTGGTCGTGATGATAATGTTAAGAAAGAAAGAAAAAAAAAAGAAACTACGAATTATTACAGAAGATAGAATGCGTCAGAAAAAAAAGGAAAAAAAAAGAAATAAAGAAAGATTATGCATGACTTACTTAAATATACCACCACCATCATCATCATCATCAACAACAACAACAACAAGCTTTCAAGACCTGTTTGTTTTTCGATATGTTAAATTCATGTCTCCTTTGTTTTACTCTTGAAGGCTGCCGCTCAGGAGGAGGAGGAGGAGGAAGACAACGGAAGAAATTAATGTATGAGGAAGTTGGCACGTGATGTAGTTTAAGAGAGAGAGAGAGAGAGAGAGAGAGAGAGAGAGAGAGAGAGAGAGAGAGAGAGAGAGAGAGAGAGAGAGAGAGAGAGAGAGAGAGAGAGAGAGAGAGAGAGAGAAAGCATGTGGTGGTGGTGGTGGTAGTTTGGAGTCTCGCAATGGCTATAATTAACACACACACATACACACACACACACACACACACACACACACACACACACACACACACACACACACACACACACTTTTTATCAGGGTGTGTGGGTGAGTGTGTCTACAACGAGAAAGAGGGAGTGAAGATGCGTGTGTGTGTGTGTGTGTGTGTGTGTGTGTGTTAGAGAAGTTTTCCTGGATTAGATTATGAACGTCAACTGGTATTGTTATTATTATTATTATTATTATTATTATTATTATTATTATTATTATTATTATTATTATTATTATTATTATTATTATTATTATTATTATTATCATCATCATCATCATCCTCACCATCACACTCAATTAGGACTTTTACTCTCTTCATCATGCTCATATTTCCTCCTCCTTTTTTCCTCTCCTCCTTGTCTTCTTTTTCTGCTTTTTCTTCTCCTCCTTCTTCTTCTTTTTCTTCTTTTTTCTTCTTTTTCTCTTTTTTTTCTCCTTTTCTTCTTCTTCCTTCTTCTTTTCTTCTTCTTCTTCACCTCTTCTTCCTCCTCCTCCTCCTCGTACTCCTCGTCATCTCTTTTCTCATGCATTCTCGTTTTCACTGCTTCTCTTAATGTTCCTCCTCCTCCTCCACGCGTGCTAAGGAGGAGTAGGAGACGACAGCTCAGATCCAAACAGTCTTGGGTGTTTGTTTACCGAGGAACAAGTGGGAGCCCCTCTATTATTGAGGAGAAGGAGGAGGAGGAGGAAGAGGAGGAGGAGGAGAGATAAAAGAAGTAAAGGTAAAAGTAGAAGTAAAAGTAAAATGATAAAAAGAAAAAGTATAGAAATTGTATAAGAAGAAGAAGAAGAAGAAGAAGATGAAGAAGGCAATATTTTTAAGGGACATGGGCGGTATAATTAATCTTTACAATACCATAAGAAGGTACGAAAGTGATCTTAAGTGTATAACAAATCAAGCCGCTACAAAAAGTCATCCTCAAGCTACCTTCAGCATTAGTCAGACCTCATCTCGCGACTATGCGGTGCAGTTCTGGTCACCTTACCGTAAAATGGACATCAGCATACAGTCTGTGCAGAGGAGGATGACAAAAATTACTCACGGGTTGAGGAACTTGCCGTAAAAGGATAGACTTAAACGTTTATAACTGGATTTTCTTTAAAGACGAAGGGTGCGAGGAGACTTAATTGAAGTTTATAAATGGATGAAGGGCTTTGAAACGAGTGATGTAAATAAGGTTCTGATTGTTAGAGCAAAGGATAGGACACGTAATAATGGGTTCAAGGTGGATGAGTTTAGATTACACAAAAGACATGGGATGAATTAGTTTGCTTATAACAGAATGATGGATAAGTGGAACATTCTTGGGAGTTATGTGGTGAGTGCCAATGCGGTAGATATAGCTTTGATCAATTCATGGATCGTGTGGTTCGGTGGGGTGAGGTTTACAGGAGCTGCCTTGTGTAGGACTAGAGGCCACTATCAAACTCCTTATGTTGCTGTGCTCATATGTTCTTTTAAGA
>NC_066525.1:14070360-14075360 GCF_024679095.1 Eriocheir sinensis
AGAAACAAAAAAAGACACAGCAATCGTAATTAATATTGATCTGAAAATTCTTTAAGCAAAACGGGTTTGAAAACATTGTTACCGGTAGAAAAGTCAGAATGAAAGACACTTGTGACTCTAAACTCTGAAAACATGCAATTAAAGAGGTAGGAGTCACATTATTTACAGAGATAACTACAAAAACACCGGAAAATACAGATGTTTCGAGGCTAAACCGGTTACCTTGCAGCTGGAGAGAGAGAGAGAGAGAGAGAGAGAGAGAGAGAGAGAGAGAGAGAGAGAGATCGTAAATGTGGAGAAGGGGAGGATAAGAAAGATAAGGGAAGAAAGTCGACGGTTGGAGAGAAAGGTGAGGGGGGCAACACTTTCACCGGCCTCTGTTATTGCTTGAGGTGGGGTTAAGGTGTTGATGAGGAGATATGGGAGAGTAGAGACGAAGGGAAATGGGAGGCTAAGGGGAAATGGCATGGAGGAAACAGGGTATAGGGATCTTTAGGGGATATATGTGGGTGTTGTGGAGATTGTGAACAGGTTAGGGTGGATGGGTTTTGGTAATGTTTAATGGTAGGTATGGGAAGAGTAGGGAATGTGGAGATGGGAGGGGTAAGGCATAATGGAATGGAGGTAACTGGGTACGTGGATGGTGGATAGGAGTGTGTCCGTGGAAGAGGTGGAGAAAATGATATGGTAGGTGGATCTTCTTGGTGGTGTATGGAGGAAGTATGGGAATAGAAGGAAAGGATGGAAACTGTATGGCCAAAGGGAAACTGGTATGGAGGTAACTGGGTAAGTGTGTGTTGGGGGAGTGAGTGAGTGGTTGTGGTGGAGGCTAAGAAGAGGTGGAGGTGGTGTTGCGTGGGTGGAGGTGGGTGATGAAGCGCATTTTTCCTCTTAACTTTGGCCGTGGACTTATGCGACGACCGTGCGAAGTATATTTATCGAATGGGGATGTTGGATGAAAAGGATGTGTCGTTGGCAGATAAATAAAAGGATTGGGAAAGAGAATTGACGTTAATAAAATGAGTGGTGTTATATGTTGGAGGAGAAGGATGTGTCGTTGGCAGACAAATAAAAGGATTGGGAAAGAGGATTGACGTAAAAATAAAAATAGGGATGTTGGAATACGAAGAAAGGAAAGAAGGATAAAAAGGATAATAAAAGAAAAGGATCAGAAGCGGAGATCGAAATAAAAATGACGCTAGCGGTATTGGAATAAGGATGAAAATAAGGAGGGAAAGGAAGGGAAAAGGGAACAGGACAGCTGGGAAGAACAACAAACAAAAGGAGATGAATGATTTAAGGAAAAGGGTTAAGAGGGTAAAGCACATGCAAAATAGGAGAAAAGAGGAAGGGAAAGAAAATAAAGGAGAATAGGACAGAAGGGAAGAACAACAAACAGAGGTGGAAATGGATGGCTTGGAAGGAAGGAGGTGAAGAAGATGGTAAAGCACGTGCAAAATAGAAGAAAAGAGAAAGGTAAAGAATAAAGGGAATAGAGAATGATGAAAAGAGGGAACAGCGGATAAGAATAGCCTGAAATTTAGTTGTGGATGGTGATAAGGGGAGAAGACAGGGGAGGAAAAGAAAGGTGAAGGGGCGGGAGGAAAGAGGGGAAGTGAAGGAAGGGAAGAAGAGGGGAGGGGAGGGAAAGAAGAGGGGAAGTGAAGAAGGGGAAGAAGAGGGGAGGGGAGGAAAGAAGAGTAGAGGGGAGGGAAAGAAGAGGGGAAGTGAAGGAGGGGAAGAAGAGGGGAGGGGAGGGGAGGGGAGGGAACTAGCCGGCTTGACGAACATTCACAGCCAAGCCAGATATAGCCAGTGGCCGTCACGCGTGTGTGTGTGTGTGTGTGTGTTTTGCCCATCGATGTTACGCAGTATTATAAAGTAGTAGTGCTACTACTACTACTACTACTACTACTACTACTACTACTACTACTACTACTACTACTACTACCAACCACTTACATTATATCATTTGCATCACCATCACCGGTCAGAGAGAGAGAGAGAGAGAGAGAGAGAGAGAGAGAGAGAGAGAGAGAAAGTTCAGCACGCCCTAAATAATGAATGCCTGCGGAAACATGAAAAATTAATCCAAGCTTGGCGGGAGGGTGAACTTTTCTTGACCGTGAATCGAACTGCGTCCAGGGAGATGTGAAACCAACTCAAGCTAACTGGAGGCCTTACCTGTTACCTTTGGGAGTTAATTAAAAGGGCACACTACTTACTGACTGACTGACCGACTGACTGACTGAACCAAGAAATCAATCAGAGAAGTGAGATTGTCTGTCGTGTGTGTGTGTGTGTGTGTGTGTGTGTGTGTGTGTGTGTGTGTGTGTTGTTTATCCCACAGTCACGCTCGGGGCCAAAACAAACAAACGTAGGGGAAGCGATCAGCTGATGTCGTTCGTTAAGGAAGAGGATGAGAGTTAAAAATAAATAATCAGTGACAGAAAATAATGCGCTGAAAGGAACCCGAAAATATTCTCTTTAATTCTGAACTACGTCATTGGGCGAATAAAAGGAGAATGAGGAAATCTACTACTACTACTACTACTACTACTACTACTACTACTACTACTACTACTACTACTACCACTTTTTCTTCCTTGTCTTCATCTTCTTTTTCTTGTATCTTTTTCTTTCTTCTTCACCTTTTTTTGTTCTTGCTCCTGTTTCCTCTTCCTTTCTTTTCACCTGTTTTGTTCTAGTTCTTTTTGTTCTTTTTCTTTCCTCATAATTTTTCTTTTTTAATTTTTTTCTTGGTTTTCTTGTTCTTCCTCTGTGTTCTTCTTCCTCTCTGTTCTTTTTCTTCGTCTCTGTTCTTCCTCTCTGTTCTTTTTCTTCCTCTCTTCTTGTTCTTCCTCTCTGTTCTTCCTTTCTGTTCTTGCTCTTCCTCTCTGTTCTTGTTCTTCCTTTCTGTTCTTGTTCTTCCTTTCTGTTCTTGTTCTTCCTCTCTTCTTGTTCTTCCTCTCTGTTCTTCCTTTCTGTACTTGCTCTTCCTCTCTGTTCTTGTTCTTCCTCTCTGTTCTTGTTCTTCCTCTCTGTTCTTGTTCTTCCTCTCTGTTTTTGTTCTTCCTCTCTGTTCTTGCTCTTCCTCTGTTCATGTTCTTCTGTTATTTTTTTTGTTCTTGTTCTTCCTCCTCCCCTTCTGTTATTGCCTCCGAAGCCTCCGTCGTCACCCTCCCATCGACTCTTACTGCCACACAATTATCTTTTATCTGACGTCTCACTGTGTCACGTGGGTCGGTGCCAGCAACCCTTCTTCCTCTTTTTTTCTTCTGTTCCTCCTCTTCCTCCTCCTCCTCCAGCTGCTCCTCTTCCTGTTTCTCAATTTTCCTCTTCCTTTTGTATCATCCTTTCTTTCTCTCTCTCTCTCTCTCTCTCTCTCTCTCTCTCTCTCTCTCTCTCTCTCTCTCTCTCTCTCTCTCTCTCGACGTCTGAGTGACATTTAGTAAACAACAACCTCGTTTAGAGTTACAGAAAGTAATTTTTTTTTAGTTAATGTCTTACGTTTATATATGTACTGGTGTGTGTGTGTGTGTGTGTGGGGGTGTGTGTGTGTACTCTAACTCTTTTACATCGTCATCCACCTCTTCCTCTTTTTTTTTTTTTCGACAAGTTTATTTATATCGGTTCATCCTCCGGCGTTAACACACACACACACACACACACACACACACACACACACACACACACACACACACACACACACACACACACACACACACACACCACATTTGGCACTTCCACTCTTTTTACTGAACTCTCAACCCACATTTCCCCTTCCTCCTCCTCCTCCTCCTCCTCCTCCTCCTCCAACACTTACCGCCACATATATTACTGTTATTTATTCTCTCCTGTCCACCTCCGCTTCTACAAATTTCCTTACATCTCTCCACCTCCTCCACTTCTCTCCACTCCTCACTCCCTCTCTAACATCTCTCCACCTCCTCCACTTCTCTCCACTCCTCACTCCCTCTCTTCTTTCTTCCTCCATCCCTTCCCTTCCCCTGCTCCTGTTTTCCTTACATCCATCTACGGTTCTTCTCTCCTTTCTTTCCCTTCCTTCTAACCTCTTTTCTACCACTCCATTTCTTCCCTTTTTTCCACTTTTTCCTATTTCCATCTTTATTTTACTTCGCTTCCTTTATTTTCCCTTTCTCCTTCTTCTTCATTCTCTCTCTCTCCCTCTTTTTCCCTTTGTCCTTTGTCTACTTTCGCGGTTCTTTCATTTTCTTATTCCTTCCTTACTTCTTATTTTTCACTTCTTCCTCTTTCTATTTCATTTCTTCCCTTCCTTTCTCCCTTCTTTCCTTTCCCCATCGTTCTTTCTATCCACTTCTTCCTCTCAGTTCTTCGCTCTTTTCCTCCTTTTCTCTTTCCCTTCCATCCACTCGCATTTTCCACTTCTTCCTCCTTCCATCTCAATTTTTCGTTCTCTTCCTCCTCTTCCTCCACTCCCTCCATTCCTTCTTCTCATATCTTCCTTTTTCCATCTCAATTTTCCCTTCTCTTCCTCTTCTTCCTCTTCATCAACTCCTCCTATTCCTTCTCACTTCTTCCTCCTTCCACCTCATTTTTTCGTTCCCTTACTCCTCTTCCTCTTCATCCACTTCCTCCATTCCTTCTCACATCTTCCTCTTTCCATCTCAATTTTTCGTGTCCTTTCTCATTTCCTCGTTCTCCTTCATCCAACATCACCACCACCTGCTTCCACCCACACACCCCACCCTCTTCCCCTTCCACCCCTCCACCCATCACCACTAAATCCCTTCTTTTGCAAATCCACCCGGAAGACATATATTTGTCGTCTCATCCTCACTTTTCTGCCATAATTAAAGGATCTGATTCACCTTATTTCCTTATTAGTATAGTTTCTTCCTCTTCTTAATCTTCCTCTTGATCCTCCTCTCGATCCTCTTCCTCTTCTTCCTGATCCTACTTCTCTTTTTTTATTTTTTGTAACGAAAGCATTTGGCCCACTTATTTTGACGAGTGAT
>NC_066525.1:14080360-14087860 GCF_024679095.1 Eriocheir sinensis
TCTGTGACTCCTGGCATTGCACGTCCATCCTTTCTAAACGTTTTTGTGTTGCTCTTTTACTTTCATTCACTGAGAGGGTTTTCGTTTTTTGTTGATTTTTTCGTTCTCGTTTTTTTTTCGTTCTTCGTTAATTTTCGTTCGTTTCATTATTTTTTTCGTTTTTCGTTAATCTTTTGTACCTTTTCTATTTTTCGTTTTTTAGGTCTTCGCTTATATCGTTTTATTTCCCTTGATCTGCCTCGCCTTCCTTCGTATAAGATAAATAAATAAATAAATAAATAGATATAAAGTCTTCCTCATTGAGATACTAACGGGGTGGAAAAGCTAAACCGTCTCCTCCTCCTCCTCCTCCTCCTCCTGCTCCTCCCCAACTTTTATGATTGGTGATCGTTTAGGGGGGGCGGGACACATTTGATTGGTGGATAAGGGGAGGAGGAGGAGGAGGAGGATGAAGGGGTGTATGATTGGGAAGGGGAGGTGTGTGTTTGTGTGTGTGTGTGTGTGTGTGTGTGTGTGTGTGTGTGTGATTGCTTATCTATCAAGTTGATTTAAAAGGATGAGGGCCATAAACTTGCAATCGATAGTTGGTGCACAGAAAGGGGACCGGAACGTGATTCACACACACACACACAGACACACACACACATTCATACTTACATACAAATATTTATACACACACAAATACATACTTACCTACCAACCTATCCCTACCTACTTATATTCATACATACATACAGAGAGAGAGAGAGAGAGAGAGAGAGAGAGAGAGAGAGAGAGAGAGAGAGAGAGAGAGAGAGAGAGCAGTGTACATCTTTCCTCAGTATATTTAAAAGTTTTCCACAAATTTAAATACCAGTCCAAAAATACACGGTCGAAGGCTCCATACGAGAGATAAAAAAAAAAAGCATATATATGAAGAAAAAAACCCCGAAAAAAGTGGGTAATGAGTCAGTATTTCTATGGTTTTTATATACGACCCCCCCCCCCCCCCCCACACACACACACACACACCACCAAACACCCCAATGAGAGGCAGAATGTTGAGTAGGTGAGTCATGAGCACCAACGAGCACTGAGTTAAATAAGCTGTGTAAGGCTTTTAAATAGTGAAAGGGTTAAATGGAGTCTTTAGGGACGCGCTGCTGGCTGGCATGTACTCCGTGACGCATAAAATGATTGCTATTTAAATACTCGAAGTGATTGTTAAGACTTCAGTGGTCGCGGCCCGTTGACAAGATTACGTTAGCTGACCTCTTTTCTTCTGGTCACTCATTTTGTTGACTTCTGCAGGAGTAGCCACTAGCATTCTTTTTTGTTTATTCTTCTTTGTATATTACCCTTGAGCTGTTTCCTCTACCGTGATAAAAGAAATAGATAAAAGTAGAGTCTGATATCACCTCTTGATCAATTTTATATCAAGGTCAATAGAAAAGGTAAATTAAAAAGACAGGTTAATTAAATGACCCTCGAGAATGGCAACTTGTGATAGCCCGCCAATTATCTCGTTTCAAGGTGAATAGGAAAAGTAAATAAATAAAAAAAAACCGGTTAATTAAATGACCCTCGAAGATGTCAACCTGTAATAGCCTAGCATCTTATCACACGTAAAGAAAGAAAGTATAATTCTGATGCCAATGGAACAGTAATATAATTTGTGAGACTTTAAAATGATTCGTAGAGACAATAAGGCGATCGTAAATGCCCTTCGCCATAACTTCAGCTTTATGTCACTCGTGTTAGAAATGGTTTTATGCCTTTGTGACACTTCGGCCATGGCACAACTTCGGCCCATATTCTCAGACGCTTTCGGCTCTCAGAACTAATATTTCCGAAGGCCCGCGTAGGAGGCTAGTCAGGTTCTCATGACTGTTTTTCACATTCATGGTGCAGAAGCCTTGTCAAACTATCACTAGGCTCATAAAACTACTAACGCAACCTCTACGAAAGCCTTAACAAATGTGGGTGTCAGTAGCCCCGAAATGTTTGAGAATATGGACTAAAACGAATCACAGAGAAAAGATGAGCTACTTGATATCATTTGTACTGTTTCCTTAATAGTTTACAGAGTACTCCTATTAGTAAACCTTCACGGATGCTTTCTTTTTTATCATGAGAGAGAAGATGAAAGTCTAAATTGGCGGAGGAGGAGGAAGGGCTTTAGGTGGGAGGAGAGAAGGGGCAGGAGACGTAAGGGAAGGGAGGATAGGGGGACGCAGAGGGGTGTTGGAGGGGCAGGGACGGCAGAGGAATAGAAGGGGGGGGGGTGAGGGTGGAGGGAGAGTGAGGAGTGAAGGGAGAGGAGAGAGAAAGGAGGGGAAATAGAGGTTAAAGGAAGGTTAATGAGAAAGAAGCAGAGAGGAGGAGGAAGAGGAGGAAAGGAGGTATATTGATGGAAGTGGGAGGAGGAAAGATTTATTAGGAAGTGAAGAGGAGGACAAATAGGAGAAGACAAATAAAGGGAAAGGAGAATTTGGAGTAAAAGGGAGAGGAAAAGTATAGAAAGGGAGAGTGGAGGAATAGAGGAGATAGAGACAGAGATAAGAGGGAAATTTAAAGGGAGTGAAGGGAATGAGAAGTTTGTAGCGAAGGGGATGGGGAATGGAGAGGTAAGGGAAGGAAAAGGTGTAAAATGAGTTAATGAAAGCTATGAGAAATGAAATTGGTGGATATAGAGAAAGAGAAGAGGAACGATGAAGAAATGGGAATGGGGTGGCGTATGGAGAGGGAAGGGAGAAGGAAATGCAAGAGAAGGGCAAGAGAATAGGGTTATGGGACCAACGAAAGAAGAATAGGTGGATATCTATCGTGAAAGAGTGGAAATGGGGAAGCCGACGGGGAAACAGAGGGGAATGAAGAGGCAAATAAAGAGAAAGACGAAAGAAAAGGGAGAAATAGAGAAGAGAAATGGTGAAGAAAAGGAATGGGGAATGAAGAGGTTGGGAGGAAGAGGTAAATAAAGAGAAGAGACTGAAGAAAAGGGAGAAGTAGGGGAGAGAAATGGTGAAGAAAGAGAATGGGGAGGTACACGGGAGAGGGAGTAAGGGAGGGGGTGAAGAGGAGGGGTGAGTGGGGAATGGGGGGTGTCAGTGTAGCCAATGAGCATCCAGTGGCATGAACCAATGTGGAATGTGTCACGGTGGTTGGTGGAGCGAGGGGACGTTTGTGCCAAGGTTCTCTCTCTCTCTCTCTCTCTCTCTCTCTCTCTCTCTCTCTCTCTCTCTCTCTCTCTCTCTCTCTCTCTCGTAACGGGTCTGATTAGGAAATTCTTGAAGTTATTGTTTTGTGTTGTTTTTGTTGTTTTTGTTGTTATTGTCTCCTTTTCTTCTTCTTCTTCTTCTTCTTCTTTTTATACTTCATGTACGTAATTTCTTCATAACTTCTTTACATTTGTTATTATTATTATTATCATTATTATTATTATTATTATTATTATTATTATTATTATTATTATTATTATTATTATTATTATTGTTGCTAATGCTACTATTAATATTACTCTTATTATTATTACCAGTGATATCATCACCATCATTATTATTAGCATTTTTATCATCATCATCATCATCATCATCATCATCACCCCCACCACCATCACCACCCTCATGATCAATGCCTCAGCTCCTTATCCACGCCTCGCCTGCCGTCCTATCACCTGCAGTCACCTTATCGGCTCTCTCCTTGTTGCAGGCATTCCCCTGACCGGCATGCGATACCCCACCGTGATGCCGAGCCAGTACGGGTGAGTACCGCCTGCACCCCACGTTGTTACCCTCTCTTGGATGTGTACAAATATACATACATTCATACTTGCATTGAAGGATTAACGTATGGATCGATAATGGAAAAAATGGATAGGTTAATGAGGGAGATGATAAAATACGATACATACATACATACATATTACATACATACATACATACATACATACATAGAAGCGTAAACAGATGGATCGATAGATGGAATATAATGGTTGCATAGATTGATGGGAGATTGATGGTGAAATTGATAGGCAGGAAGGTAAGTTTATTGATAGAAAAAAATAAAGAAATTGAGTGTTTGGGCGATGAATGAGTGACAAGATGAGTACTATTATTATTATTATTATTATTATTATTATTATTATTATTATTATTATTATTATTATTATTATTATTATTATTATTATTATTATTATTATTATTGTTGTTTTTGTTGTTGTATTCGTTCTGTTGGGGATATTATTGAGCTGTCCATATTTCTCAGTCCAAGAATTTTGTTTTTATGTTTGTTTGATAAGACGTAGTAGTAGAAGCAGTAGTAGTAGTAGGCGGTAGTGGTGATGGATGCCGTAGTACTTCATTTAGATTGATGATAATAGGAGTTTTATCAGGTGAGTGTACTTGTGTGATGGTAGTGGTGGTGATGTTGGTGGTGGTAGTGATATTGGTGGTGGTAGTGATATTGGTGGTGGTAGTGATATTGGTGGTGGTAGTGATATTGGTGGTGGTAGTGATATTGGTGGTGGTGGTGGAGGTGATGACTGGTGGAGGTGTAGGAGCAGTTGTCGTGACGAGTCGACCTCAAGTGTTTATCGTTCAAGTGTGTGAGAGCCAACAAGTGTGTGTGTGTGTGTGTGTGTGTGTGTGTGTGTGTGTGTGTGTGTGTGTGTGTGTGTGTGTGTGTGTGTGTGTGTGTGCCACATCACCTGGAATATCCCATGTGATGCGGGCAAAGCCGTGTACGTGCATGGCAACACACACACACACAGAGAGAGAGAGAGAGAGAGAGAGAGAGAGATGGGGGTGACACCACTGTCTTGGTAGGTCATGCAGCTTATGTGGTGGTGGTGATGGAGGAGGAGAAGAAAGAGGATGAGAAAGTGATGGTAGTGATGGTGGTGGAAATAGTTCTAGTGGTGATGATTGTGGTGATGGTAGAATGGAGATGAAAATGTAGTGGTGGAGGTTCATTTATATTATTGGAGGTGTGGTGGAGGTTGTAGTGGTAGATGAATGCTCGTTGTTGTGGTGATGATGGCAGTGGTGATGATTGTGGTAGTGATGAATATAGTGGTGATGGTCAGGGAGATGTTGGGATGGTGGTGAAGGCTGTGGTTGAGGTGGAGGCTGTTGGTGGAGATAGTGGAGGTTGTCCTGGTGGTAGTGGTAGTGAGTGTTTGTGGTATAGGTGGGAGTGGTGGTGGCGGAGTTAATGTAAGTGGTTTTCTTGGTGATGGTGATGAAGAGGTGGAGCTTGTTATTGGTGGTGATGGTGGTGGTGGTTGTGGTGGTGTTGGTAGCGGCGGCGGTCGTGGCGGCGGGACGTGTCGGGCAAGGCTTCTCGGGGATCACCTTCGTAGGACAAGAGAACGTCAAGTAATTTTCTGTCCTAAAGATTGCTTCGTCACCGCCTTTACCCTTCTCTCTCTCTCTCTCTCTCTCTCTCTCTCTCTCTCTCTCTCTCTCTCTCTCTCTCTCTCTCTCGTACGAAATCTTAGGCATATAATATTATAAAACTAGATATCTACGTTGCAAATGGTCGTTTCTCATTTATTTTCACATTAGTCATCAGTTTTCACATTAATCACAAGTCTTACCAACGGATGCATATAAGTGAAGCTTTTTGGCATCACTGGTGATATAAACAGTAAGCTGCCGTAGACACCACGAGAAGGGATTTAATTCGCAAGTTTAACCGTAAAGGGATCGATGGGAGTTCCTAAGGGCTGTTTTCTTGGACCCTTACTGTTTCTAATGTGTATAAATGATATAAAGGATGTGGATCTGAAGGATTATAAATGATTTCCCAGCAATACTACTACACGGCTCTAAGGTCGCAAACTTGCCCGCATACCTTTAAACTAAAAACAATCATATGCGTTCAGAGTAAATAGTAAGACGATTAAATTATGAATATAGATATGGAATTGAATAGTGAAATTTATGTGTTTGAAGCTGTAAGGCGATTAATAAATACACCATGAAGTCCTTGATTTGATTTTCGTCACAGCACGCGTTACTAGGAGGCCAGAAAAGCAAACAGACACGGACCTTGTTATGCGAGGATATTATTTCCTTTATAAGTGTCATTGTTAGCCTTTCAGTCAAGTCTTGTAATATTTTCTTTCACATACGTCGTGATTATTTTCCTTTATCAGTCATCACCATATAAAGTGTACCGTGGATCTCTCTCTCTCTCTCTCTCTCTCTCTCTCTCTCTCTCTCTCTCTCTCTCTCTCTCTCTCTCTCTCTCTCTCTCTCTCTCTCTCTCTCTCTCTCCTCTCTCTCTCTCTCTCTCTCTCTCTCTCTCTCTCTCTCTCTCTCTCTCTCTCTCTCTCTCTCTCTCTCTCTCTCTCTCTCTCTCTCTCTCTCTCTCTCTCTCTCTCTCTCTCTCTCTCTCTCTCTCTCTCTCTCTCTCTCTCTCTCTCTCTCTCTCTCTCTCTCTCTCTCTCTCTCTCTCTCCGCTATTTTCCTTCTCCAAAGTTTTCCCTCTTTTCTTCTCTTCAAATATCTTGTGATGAGGAGTCTCCGTGTGTGTGTGTGTGTGTGTGTGTGTGTGTGTGTGTGTGTGTGGTCAACATGTCTGAATTCCAACTTTCTCAGATTCGACTTTTTTTTTTTGCTTATCGTGTAGTTAAATTAAATAAGAGAGAGAGAGAGAGAGAGAGATATGCCTTGTTTAAGCCTAACGACCTCTTGCCTCCTTATTTTCATGTTCATTTGTTGAAAAATAAATTAAACTCTTAGTAGTTTACTGTCCATGTTTCACTGACTCTCTCTCTCTCTCTCTCTCTCTCTCTCTCTCTCTCTCTCTCTCTCTCTCTCTCTCTCTCTCTCTCTCTCTCTCTCTCTCTCTCTCTCTCTCTCTCTCTCTCTCTCTCTCTCTCTCTCTCTCTCTCTCTCTCTCTCTCTCTCTCTCTCTCTCTCTCTCTCTCTCTCTCTCTCTCTCTCTCTCTCTCTCTCATATTCACATTCTTGCTCATGACATACTCAATGCAGGCGGGAGTTAAAAGAACAATAGATGAGAGAGAGAGAGAGAGAGCAGCGAATGGCGGAGAGGGACAGGGCGGTCAGCGTGTGAACCCATTGGTGGAGTGGCCGGGAAGTGCTGTGATTGGCTGGCCGCTCTCATCTCCCGCCGCTGCCTGATCAATGCTGCGCTCCCATTGGCCGACCCGGGAGAGAGAGAGAGAGAGAGAGAGAGAGAGAGAGAGAGAGAGAGAGAGAGAGAGAGAGAGAGCGACGAACAGATTTTTTTTCCCACTTTATTTTCACACCGTATTTCCGTTGTCATTTTTCTGTTTTCCACGTTTTTCTCATCATTTTCCTTCTTTCATTATTTTTCTTATGTGCTTTTCCCCTTCCTCTCCCTTTACTCACCTCCACTTTGGTTTGCTTTCTTCTTAGTGTGTGTGTGTGTGTGTGTGTGTGTGTGTGTGTGTGTGTGCGCTCGAGTGGCCTAGTACTGTGATACATGAAGGTGAACAACGGCGAGAGAAATGAGAACTGTCGCAGAATTATT